>NC_073723.1:0-302500 GCF_023634155.1 Falco peregrinus
GGAACATTCTGTCACCAGCCGAGTCCAAAATTCAGCCGTTCCCCATCTCAGCCCAGAAAGCAGGTAGAACTAGTTTTGTGGTGCCTTTCAGCTGCCTACCGGGGTACTGTAAAAACTACCAACAGGACTCGTTTCTGGCACCTTCCCCGGTGGAGCTGTGCATGGGGTGTGTTTGGAACATTTTGTCACGAGCCGAGTCCAAAACTCAGCCGATCCCCATCTCAGCCCAGAAAGCAGGTAGAACAAGTTTTGTGGTGCCTTTCTCTTGCCTACCGGGGTACTGTAAAAACTACCAACAGGACTCGTGTCTGGCACCTTCCCCGGTGGAGCTGTGCATGGGGTGTGTTTGGAACATTCTGTCACCAGCCGAGTCCAAAATTCAGCCGTTCCCCATCTCAGCCCAGAAGGCAGGTAGAACAAGTTTTGTGGTGCCTTTCAGCTGCCTACCGGGGTACTGTAAAAACTACCAACAGAACTCGTTTCTGGCACCTTCCCCGGTGGAGCTGTGCATGGGGTGTGTTTGGAACATTTTGTCACCAGCCGAGTACAAAATTCAGCTGTTCCCCATCTCAGCCCAGAAAGCAGGTACAACAAGTTTTGTGGTGCCTTTCAGCTGCCTACCGCGGTACTGTAAAAACTACCAACAGGACTCGTTTCTGGCACCTTCCCTGGTGGAGCGGTGCATGGGGTGTGTTTGGAACATTTTGTCACCAGCCGAGTCCAAAATTCAGCCGTTCCCCATCTCAGCCCAGAAAGCAGGTAGAACAAGTTTTGTGGTGCCTTTCAGCTGACTACCGGGGTACTGTAAAAACTACCAACAGAACTCGTTTCTGGCACCTTCCCCGGTGGAGTTGTGCATGGGGTGTGTTTGGAACATTCTGTCACCAGCCGAGTCCAAAATTCAGCCGTTCCCCATCTCAGCCCAGAAAGCAGGTAGAACTAGTTTTGTGGTGCCTTTCAGCTGCCTACCGGGGTACTGTAAAAACTACCAACAGGACTCGTTTCTGGCACCTTCCCCGGTGGAGCTGTGCATGGGGTGTGTTTGGAACATTTTGTCACGAGCCGAGTCCAAAACTCAGCCGATCCCCATCTCAGCCCAGAAAGCAGGTAGAACAAGTTTTGTGGTGCCTTTCTCTTGCCTACCGGGGTACTGTAAAAACTACCAACAGGACTCGTTTCTGGCACCTTCCCCCGGTGGAGCTGTGCATGGGGTGTGTTTGGAACATTCTGTCACCAGCCGAGTCCAAAATTCAGCCGTTCCCCATCTCAGCCCAGAAGGCAGGTAGAACAAGTTTTGTGGTGCCTTTCAGCTGCCTACCGGGGTAGTGTAAAAACTACCAACAGAACTCATTTCTGGCACCTTCCCCGGTGGAGTTGTGCATGGGGTGTGTTTGGAACAATTTGTCACCAGCCGAGTCCAAAATTCAGCTATTCCCCATCTCATGCCAGTAAGCAGATAGAACCGGTTTTGTGGTGCCTTTCAGCTGCCTACCGGGGTACTGTAAAAACTACCAACAGAACTCGTTTCTGGCACCTTCCCCGGTGGAGCTGTGCATGGGGTGTGTTTGGAACATTCTGTCACCAGCCGAGTCCAAAATTCAGCCGTTCCCCATCTCAGCCCAGAAAGCAGGTAGAACAAGTTTTGTGGTGCCTTTCAGCTGCCTACCGCGGTACTGTAAAAACTACCAACAGGACTCGTTTCTGGCACCTTCCCCGGTGGAGTTGTGCATGGGGTGTGTTTGGAACATTCTGTCACCAGCCGAGTCCAAAATTCAGCCGTTCCCCATCTCAGCGCAGAAAGCAGGTAGAACAAGTTTTGTGGTGCCTTTCAGCTGCCTACCGGGGTAGTGTAAAAACTACCAACAGAACTCGTTTCTGGCACCTTCCCCGGTGGAGTTGTGCATGGGGTGTGTTTGGAACATTTTGTCACCAGCCGAGTCCAAAATTCAGCTATTCCCCATCTCAGGCCACTAAGCAGATAGAACCGGTTTTGTGGTGCCTTTCAGCTGCCTACCGGGGTACTGTAAAAACTACCAACAGAACTCGTTTCTGGCACCTTCCCCGGTGGAGCTGTGCATGGGGTGTGTTTGGAACATTTTGCCACCAGCCGAGTCCAAAACTCAGCCGATCCCCATCTCAGCCCAGAAAGCAGGTACAACAAGTTTTGTGGTGCCTTTCAGCTGCCTACCGGGGTAGTGTAAAAACTACCAACAGAACTCGTTGCTGGCACCTTCCCCGGTGGAGCTGTGCATGGGGTGTGTTTGGAACATTTTGTCACCAGCCGAGTCCAAAATTCATATGTTCCCCATCTCAGGCCAGTAAGCAGATAGAACCGGTTTTGTGGTGCCTTTCAGCTGCCTACCGGGGTACTGTAAAAACTACCAACAGAACTCGTTTCTGGCACCTTCCCCGGTGGAGTTGTGCATGGGGTGTGTTTGGAATATTTTGCCACCAGCCGAGTCCAAAATTCAGCTATTCCCCATCTCAGCCCAGAAAGCAGGTAGAAAAACTTTTGTGGTGCCTTTCTCTTGCCTACCGGGGTAGTGTAAAAACTACCAACAGGACTCGTTTCTGGCACCTTCCCCGGTGGAGCTGTGCATGGGGTGTGTTTGGAACATTCTGTCACCAGCCGAGTCCAAAATTCAGCCGTTCCCCATCTCAGCCCAGAAGGCAGGTAGAACAAGTTTTGTGGTGCCTTTCAGCTGCCTACCGGGGTAGTGTAAAAACTACCAACAGAACTCGTTTCTGGCACCTTCCCCGGTGGAGTTGTGCATGGGGTGTGTTTGGAACATTTTGTCACCAGCCGAGTCCAAAATTCAGCTATTCCCCATCTCATGCCAGTAAGGAGATAGAACCGGTTTTGTGGTGCCTTTCAGCTGCCTAACGGGGTACTGTAAAAACTACCAACAGAACTCGTTTCTGGCACCTTCCCCGGTGGAGCTGTGCATGGGGTGTGTTTGGAACATTCTGTCACCAGCCGAGTCCAAAATTCAGCCGTTCCCCATCTCAGCCCAGAAAGCAGGTAGAACAAGTTTTGTGGTGCCTTTCAGCTGCCTACCGGGGTAGTGTAAAAACTACCAACAGAACTCATTTCTGGCACCTTCCCCGGTGGAGTTGTGCATGGGGTGTGTTTGGAACATTCTGTCACCAGCCGAGTCCAAAATTCAGCCGTTCCCCATCTCAGCCCAGAAGGCAGGTAGAACAAGTTTTGTGGTGCCTTTCAGCTGCCTACCGGGGTAGTGTAAAAACTACCAACAGAACTCGTTTCTGGCACCTTCCCCGGTGGAGTTGTGCATGGGGTGTGTTTGGAACAATTTGTCACCAGCCGAGTCCAAAATTCAGCTATTCCCCATCTCATGCCAGTAAGCAGATAGAACCGGTTTTGTGGTGCCTTTCAGCTGCCTACCGGGGTACTGTAAAAACTACCAACAGAACTCGTTTCTGGCACCTTCCCCGGTGGAGCTGTGCATGGGGTGTGTTTGGAACATTTTGTCACCAGCCGAGTACAAAATTCAGCTGTTCCCCATCTCAGCCCAGAAAGCAGGTACAACAAGTTTTGTGGTGCCTTTCAGCTGCCTACCGCGGTACTGTAAAAACTACCAACAGGACTCGTTTCTGGCACCTTCCCTGGTGGAGCGGTGCATGGGGTGTGTTTGGAACATTTTGTCACCAGCCGAGTCCAAAATTCAGCCGTTCCCCATCTCAGCCCAGAAAGCAGGTAGAACAAGTTTTGTGGTGCCTTTCAGCTGACTACCGGGGTACTGTAAAAACTACCAACAGAACTCGTTTCTGGCACCTTCCCCGGTGGAGTTGTGCATGGGGTGTGTTTGGAACATTCTGTCACCAGCCGAGTCCAAAATTCAGCCGTTCCCCATCTCAGCCCAGAAAGCAGGTAGAACTAGTTTTGTGGTGCCTTTCAGCTGCCTACCGGGGTACTGTAAAAACTACCAACAGGACTCGTTTCTGGCACCTTCCCCGGTGGAGCTGTGCATGGGGTGTGTTTGGAACATTTTGTCACCAGCCGAGTCCAAAATTCAGCGGTTCCCCATCTCAGCCCAGAAAGCAGGTAGAAAAACTTCTGTGGTGCCTTTCAACTGCCTACCGGGGTACTGTAAAAACTACCCACAGGACTCATTTCTGGCACCTTCCCCGGTGGAGCTGTGCATGGGGTGTGTTTGGAACATTTTGTCACCAGCCGAGTCCAAAATTCAGCCGTTCCCCATCTCAGCCCAGAAGGCAGGTAGAACAAGTTTTGTGGTGCCTTTCAGCTGCCTACCGGGGTAGTGTAAAAACTACCAACAGAACTCGTTTCTGGCACCTTCCCCGGTGGAGTTGTGCATGGGGTGTGTTTGGAACATTTTGTCACCAGCCGAGTCCAAAATTCAGCTATTCCCCATCTCAGGCCAGTAAGCAGATAGAACCGGTTTTGTGGTGCCTTTCAGCTGCCTACCGGGGTACTGTAAAAACTACCAACAGAACTCGTTTCTGGCACCTTCCCCGGTGGAGCTGTGCATGGGGTGTGTTTGGAACATTTTGCCACCAGCCGAGTCCAAAACTCAGCCGATCCCCATCTCAGCCCAGAAAGCAGGTACAACAAGTTTTGTGGTGCCTTTCAGCTGCCTACCGGGGTAGTGTAAAAACTACCAACAGAACTTGTTTCTGGCACCTTCCCCGGTGGAGTTGTGCATGGGGTGTGTTTGGAACATTCTGTCACCAGCCGAGTCCAAAATTCAGCTATTCCCCATCTCAGGCCAGTAAGCAGATAGAACCGGTTTTGTGGTGCCTTTCAGCTGCCTACCGGGGTACTGTAAAAACTACCAACAGAACTCGTTGCTGGCACCTTCCCCGGTGGAGTTGTGCATGGGGTGTGTTTGGAACATTTTGCCACCAGCCGAGTCCAAAATTCAGCCGTTCCCCATCTCAGCCCAGAAAGCAGGTAGAACAAGTTTTGTGGTGACTTTCTCTTGCCTACCGGGGTAGTGTAAAAACTACCAAAAGAACTCATTTCTGGCACCTTCCCCGGTGGAGTTGTGCATGGGGTGTGTTTGGAACATTCTGTCACCAGCCGAGTCCAAAATTCAGCTATTCCCCATCTCAGGCCAGTAAGCAGATAGAACCGGTTTTGTGGTGCCTTTCAGCTGCCTACCGGGGTACTGTAAAAACTACCAACAGAACTCGTTTCTGGCACCTTCCCCGGTGGAGCTGTGCATGGGGTGTGTTTGGAACATTCTGTCACCAGCCGAGTCCAAAATTCAGCCGTTCCCCATCTCAGCCCAGAAAGCAGGTAGAACAAGTTTTGTGGTGCCTTTCAGCTGCCTACCGGGGTAGTGTAAAAACTACCAACAGGACTCGTTTCTGGCACCTTCCCCGGTGGAGCTGTGCATGGGGTGTGTTTGGAACATTTTGCCACCAGCCGAGTCCAAAATTCAGCTGTTCCCCATCTCAGCCCAGAAAGCAGGTAGAAAAACTTTTGTGGTGCCTTTCAGCTGCCTACCGGGGTAGTGTAAAAACTACCAACAGAACTCGTTTCTGGCACCTTCCCCGGTGGAGTTGTGCATGGGGTGTGTTTGGAAAATTATGTCACCAGCCAAGTCCAAAATTCAGCCGTTCCCCATCTCAGCCCAGAAAGCAGGTAGAACAAGTTTTGTGGTGCCTTTCAGCTGCCTACCGGGGTAGTGTAAAAACTACCAACAGAACTCGTTTCTGGCACCTTCCCCGGTGGAGTTGTGCATGGGGTGTGTTTGGAACATTTTGTCACCAGCCGAGTCCAAAATTCAGCCGTTCCCCATCTCAGCCCAGAAAGCAGGTAGAACAAGTTTTGTTGTGCCTTTCAGCTGCCTACCGGGGTAGTGTAAAAACTACCAACAGAACTCGTTTCTGGCACCTTCCCCGGTGGAGCTGTGCATGGGGTGTGTTTGGAACATTTTGCCACCAGCCGAGTCCAAAATTCAGCTGTTCCCCATCTCAGCCCAGAAAGCAGGTAGAAAAACTTTTGTGGTGCCTTTCTCTTGCCTACCGGGGTAGTGTAAAAACTACCAACAGGACTCGTTTCTGGCACCTTCCCCGGTGGAGCTGTGCATGGGGTGTGTTTGGAACATTTTGCCACCAGGCGAGTCCAAAATTCAGCTGTTCCCCATCTCAGCCCAGAAAGCAGGTAGAAAAACTTTTGTGGTGACTTTCTCTTGCCTACCGGGGTAGTGTAAAATCTACCAAAAGAACTCATTTCTGGCACCTTCCCCGGTGGAGTTGTGCATGGGGTGTGTTTGGAACATTCTGTCACCAGCCGAGTCCAAAATTCAGCCGTTCCCCATCTCAGCCCAGAAAGCAGGTAGAAAAACTTTTGTGGTGACTTTCAGCTGCCTACCGGGGTACTGTAAAAACTACCAACAGGACTCGTTTCTGGCACCTTCCCCGGTGGAGTTGTGCATGGGGTGTGTTTGGAACATTCTGTCACCAGCCGAGTCCAAAACTCAGCCGTTCCCCATCTCAGCCCAGGAAGCAGGTAGAAAAACTTTTCTGGTGCCTTTTCTTGCCTACCGGGGTAGTGTAAAAACTACCAACAGGACTCGTTTCTGGCACCTTCCCCGGTGGAGCTGTGCATGGGGTGTGTTTGGAACATTTTGTCACCAGCCGAGTCCAAAATTCAGCTATTCCCCATCTCAGGCCAGTAAGCAGATAGAACCGGTTTTGTGGTGCCTTTCAGCTGCCTACCGGGGTAGTGTAAAAACTACCAAGAGAACTCGTTTCTGGCACCTTCCCCGGTGGAGCTGTGCATGGGGTGTGTTTGGAACATTTTGTCACCAGCCGAGTCCAAAATTCAGCCGTTCCCCATCTCAGCCCAGAAAGCAGGTAGAACAAGTTTTGTTGTGCCTTTCAGCTGCCTACCGGGGTAGTGTAAAAACTACCAACAGAACTCGTTTCTGGCACCTTCCCCGGTGGAGCTGTGCATGGGGTGTGTTTGGAACATTTTGCCACCAGCCGAGTCCAAAATTCAGCTGTTCCCCATCTCAGCCCAGAAAGCAGGTAGAAAAACTTTTGTGGTGCCTTTCTCTTGCCTACCGGGGTAGTGTAAAAACTACCAACAGGACTCGTTTCTGGCACCTTCCCCGGTGGAGCTGTGCATGGGGTGTGTTTGGAACATTTTGCCACCAGGCGAGTCCAAAATTCAGCTGTTCCCCATCTCAGCCCAGAAAGCAGGTAGAAAAACTTTTGTGGTGACTTTCTCTTGCCTACCGGGGTAGTGTAAAATCTACCAAAAGAACTCATTTCTGGCACCTTCCCCGGTGGAGTTGTGCATGGGGTGTGTTTGGAACATTCTGTCACCAGCCGAGTCCAAAATTCAGCCGTTCCCCATCTCAGCCCAGAAAGCAGGTAGAAAAACTTTTGTGGTGACTTTCAGCTGCCTACCGGGGTACTGTAAAAACTACCAACAGGACTCGTTTCTGGCACCTTCCCCGGTGGAGTTGTGCATGGGGTGTGTTTGGAACATTCTGTCACCAGCCGAGTCCAAAACTCAGCCGTTCCCCATCTCAGCCCAGGAAGCAGGTAGAAAAACTTTTCTGGTGCCTTTTCTTGCCTACCGGGGTAGTGTAAAAACTACCAACAGGACTCGTTTCTGGCACCTTCCCCGGTGGAGCTGTGCATGGGGTGTGTTTGGAACATTTTGTCACCAGCCGAGTCCAAAATTCAGCTATTCCCCATCTCAGGCCAGTAAGCAGATAGAACCGGTTTTGTGGTGCCTTTCAGCTGCCTACCGGGGTAGTGTAAAAACTACCAAGAGAACTCGTTTCTGGCACCTTCCCCGGTGGAGCTGTGCATGGGGTGTGTTTGGAACATTTTGCCACCAGCCGAGTCCAAAATTCAGCCGATCCCCATCTCAGCCCAGAAAGCAGGTACAACAAGTTTTGTGGTGCCTTTCAGCTGCCTACCGGGGTAGTGTAAAAACTACCAACAGAACTCGTTTCTGGCACCTTCCCCGGTGGGTTTGTGCATGGGGTGTGTTTGGAACATTCTGTCACCACCCGAGTCCAAAATTCAGCTATTCCCCATCTCAGGCCAGTAAGCAGATAGAACCGGTTTTGTGGTGCCTTTCAGCTGCCTACCGGGGTACTGTAAAAACTACCAACAGAACTCGTTTCTGGCACCTTCCCCGGTGGAGCTGTGCATGGGGTGTGTTTGGAACATTCTGTCACCAGCCGAGTCCAAAATTCAGCCGTTCCCCATCTCAGCCCAGAAAGCAGATAGAACTAGTTTTGTGGTGCCTTTCAGCTGCCTACCGGGGTACTGTAAAAACTACCAACAGAACTCATTTCTGGCACCTTCCCCGGTGGAGTTGTGCATGGGGTGTGTTTGGAACATTCTGTCACCAGCCGAGTCCAAAATTCAGCCGTTCCCCATCTCAGCGCAGAAAGCAGGTTCAACAAGTTTTGTGGTGCCTTTCAGCTGCCTACCGGGGTAGTGTAAAAACTACCAACAGAACTCGTTTCTGGCACCTTCCCCGGTGGAGTTGTGCATGGGGTGTGTTTGGAACATTTTGTCACCAGCCGAGTCCAAAATTCAGCTATTCCCCATCTCAGGCCAGTAAGCAGATAGAACCGGTTTTGTTGTGCCTTTCAGCTGCCTACCGGGGTACTGTAAAAACTACCAACAGAACTCGTTTCTGGCACCTTCCCCGGTGGAGCTGTGCATGGGGTGTGTTTGGAACATTTTGCCACCAGCCGAGTCCAAAACTCAGCCGATGCCCATCTCAGCCCAGAAAGCAGGTAGAACAAGTTTTGTGGTGTCTTTCTCTTGCCTACCAGGGTAGTGTAAAAACTACCAAAAGAACTCATTTCTGGCACCTTCCCCGGTGGAGTTGTGCATGGGGTGTGTTTGGAACATTCTGTCACCACCCGAGTCCAAAATTCAGCCGTTCCCCATCTCAGCCCAGAAAGCAGGTAGAACAAGTTTTGTGGTGCCTTTCAGCTGCCTACCGGGGTACTGTAAAAACTACCAACAGGACTCGTTTCTGGCACCTTCCCCGGTGGAGTTGTGCGTGGGGTGTGTTTGGAACATTTTGTCACCAGGCGAGTCCAAAATTCAGCGATTCCCCATCTCAGCCCAGGAAGCAGATAGAACCGGTTTTGTGGTGCCTTTCAGCTGCCTACCGGGGTACTGTAAAAACTACCAACAGAACTCGTTTCTGGCACCTTCCCCGGTGGAGCTGTGCATGGGGTGTGTTTGGAACATTTTGCCACCAGCCGAGTCCAAAACTCAGCCGATCCCCATCTCAGGACAGTAAGCAGATAGAACCGGTTATCTGGTGCCTTTCAGCTGCCTACCGGGGTACTGTAAAAACTACCAACAGAACTCGTTTCTGGCACCTTCCCCGGTGGAGCTGTGCATGGGGTGTGTTTGGAACATTCTGTCACCACCCGAGTCCAAAATTCAGCCGTTCCCCATCTCAGCCCAGAAAGCAGGTAGAACAAGTTTTGTGGCGCCTTTCAGCTGCCTACCGGGGTACTGTAAAAACTACCAACAGGACTCGTTTCTGGCACCTTCCCCGGTGGAGTTGTGCATGGGGTGTGTTTGGAACATTCTGTCACCAGCCGAGTCCAAAACTCAGCCGTTCCCCATCTCAGCCCAGGAAGCAGGTAGAACATGTTTTGTGGTGCCTTTCAGCTGCCTACCGGGGTACTGTAAAAACTACCAACAGGACTCGTTTCTGGCACCTTCCCCGGTGGAGTTGTGCATGGGGTGTGTTTGGAACATTCTGTCACCAGCCGAGTCCAAAACTCAGCCGTTCCCCATCTCAGCCCAGGAAGCAGGTAGAAAAACTTTTCTGGTGCCTTTTCTTGCCTACCGGGGTAGTGTAAAAACTACCAACAAGACTCGTTTCTGGCACCTTCCCCGGTGGAGCTGTGCATGGGGTGTGTTTGGAACATTTTGTCACCAGCCGAGTCCAAAATTCAGCTATTCCCCATCTCAGGCCAGTAAGCAGATAGAACCGGTTTTGTGGTGCCTTTCAGCTGCCTACCGGGGTAGTGTAAAAACTACCAAGAGAACTCGTTTCTGGCACCTTCCCCGGTGGAGCTGTGCATGGGGTGTGTTTGGAACATTTTGCCACCAGCCGAGTCCAAAACTAAGCCGATCCCCATCTCAGCCCAGAAAGCAGGTACAACAAGTTTTGTGGTGCCTTTCAGCTGCCTACCGGGGTAGTGTAAAAACTACCAACAGAACTCGTTTCTGGCACCTTCCCCGGTGGGTTTGTGCATGGGGTGTGTTTGGAACATTCTGTCACCACCCGAGTCCAAAATTCAGCTATTCCCCATCTCAGGCCAGTAAGCAGATAGAACCGGTTTTGTGGTGCCTTTCAGCTGCCTACCGGGGTAGTGTAAAAACTACCAACAGAACTCGTTTCTGGCACCTTCCCCGGTGGAGCTGTGCATGGGGTGTGTTTGGAACATTCTGTCACCAGCCGAGTCCAAAATTCAGCCGTTCCCCATCTCAGCCCAGAAAGCAGATAGAACTAGTTTTGTGGTGCCTTTCAGCTGCCTACCGGGGTACTGTAAAAACTACCAACAGAACTCATTTCTGGCACCTTCCCCGGTGGAGTTGTGCATGGGGTGTGTTTGGAACATTCTGTCACCAGCCGAGTCCAAAATTCAGCCGTTCCCCATCTCAGCGCAGAAAGCAGGTTCAACAAGTTTTGTGGTGCCTTTCAGCTGCCTACCGGGGTAGTGTAAAAACTACCAACAGAACTCGTTTCTGGCACCTTCCCCGGTGGAGTTGTGCATGGGGTGTGTTTGGAACATTTTGTCACCAGCCGAGTCCAAAATTCAGCTATTCCCCATCTCAGGCCAGTAAGCAGATAGAACCGGTTTTGTGGTGCCTTTCAGCTGCCTACCGGGGTAGTGTAAAAACTACCAACAGAACTCGTTTCTGGCACCTTCCCCGGTGGAGCTGTGCATGGGGTGTGTTTGGAACATTTTGCCACCAGCCGAGTCCAAAACTCAGCCGATCCCCATCTCAGCCCAGAAAGCAGGTACAACAAGTTTTGTGGTGCCTTCCAGCTGCCTACCGGGGTAGTGTAAAAACTACCAACAGGACTCGTTTCTGGCACCTTCCCCGGTGGAGCTGTGCATGGGGTGTGTTTGGAACATTTTGTCACCAGCCGTGTCCAAAATTCATATGTTCCCCATCTCAGGCCAGTAAGCAGATAGAACCGGTTTTGTGGTGCCTTCCAGCTGCCTACCGGGGTAGTGTAAAAACTACCAACAGAACTCGTTTCTGGCACCTTCCCCGGTGGAGCTGTGCATGGGGTGTGTTTGGAACATTTTGCCACCAGCCGAGTCCAAAATTCAGCTATTCCCCATCTCAGCCCAGAAAGCAGGTAGAAAAACTTTTGTGGTGTCTTTCTCTTGACTACCGGGGTAGTGTAAAAACTACCAACAGGACTCGTTTCTGGCACCTTCCCCGGTGGAGCTGTGCATGGGGTGTGTTTGGAACATTTTGCCACCAGCCGAGTCCAAAATTCAGCTGTCACCCATCTCAGCCCAGAAAGCAGGTAGAAAAACTTTTGTGGTGACTTTCTCTTGCCTACCGGGGTAGTGTAAAAACTACCAAAAGAACTCATTTCTGGCACCTTCCCCGGTGGAGTTGTGCATGGGGTGTGTTTGGAACATTCTGTCACCAGCCGAGTCCAAAATTCAGCCGTTCCCCATCTCAGCCCAGGAAGCACGTAGAACATGTTTTGTGGTGCCTTTCAGCTGACTACCGGGGTACTGTAAAAACTACCAACAGAACTCGTTTCTGGCACCTTCCCCGGTGGAGTTGTGCGTGGGGTGTGTTTGGAACATTTTGTCACCAGGCGAGTCCAAAATTCAGCGATTCCCCATCTCAGCCCAGGAAGCAGATAAAACTGGTTTTGTGGTGCCTTTCAGCTGCCTACCGGGGTAGTGTAAAAACTACCAACAGGACTCGTTTCTGGCACCTTCCCCGGTGGAGTTGTGCATGGGGTGTGTTTGGAACATTCTGTCACCAGCCGAGTCCAAAACTCAGCCGATCCCCATCTCAGCCCAGAAAGCAGGTAGAACAAGTTTTGTGGTGCCTTTCAGCTGCCTACCGGGGTAGTGTAAAAACTACCAACAGAACTCGTTTCTGGCACCTTCCCCGGTGGAGTTGTGCATGGGGTGTGTTTGGAACATTTTGTCACCAGCCAAGTCCAAAATTCAGCTATTCCCCATCTCAGGCCAGTAAGCAGATAGAACCGGTTTTGTTGTGCCTTTCAGCTGCCTACCGGGGTACTGTAAAAACTACCAACAGAACTCGTTTCTGGCACCTTCCCCGGTGGAGCTGTGCATGGGGTGTGTTTGGAACATTTTGCCACCAGCCGAGTCCAAAACTCAGCCGATCCCCATCTCAGCCCAGAAAGCAGGTAGAACAAGTTTTGTGGTGTCTTTCTCTTGCCTACCAGGGTAGTGTAAAAACTACCAACAGGACTCATTTCTGGCACCTTCCCCGGTGGAGTTGTGCATGGGGTGTGTTTGGAACATTCTGTCACCACCCGAGTCCAAAATTCAGCCGTTCCCCATCTCAGCCCAGAAAGCAGGTAGAACAAGTTTTGTGGTGCCTTTCAGCTGCCTACCGGGGTACTGTAAAAACTACCAACAGAACTCCTTTCTGGCACCTTCCCCGGTGGAGTTGTGCGTGGGGTGTGTTTGGAACATTTTGTCACCAGGCGAGTCCAAAATTCAGCGATTCCCCATCTCAGCCCAGGAAGCAGATAAAACTGGTTTTGTGGTGCCTTTCAGCTGCCTACCGGGGTAGTGTAAAAACTACCAACAGGACTCGTTTCTGGCACCTTCCCCGGTGGAGCTGTGCATGGGGTGTGTTTGGAACATTCTGTCACCAGCCGAGTCCAAAACTCAGCCGATCCCCATCTCAGCCCAGAAAGCAGGTAGAACAAGTTTTGTGGTGCCTTTCAGCTGCCTACCGGGGTACTGTAAAAACTACCAACAGAACTCGTTTCTGGCACCTTCCCCGGTGGAGCTGTGCATGGGGTGTGTTTGGAACATTTTGCCACCAGCCGAGTCCAAAACTCAGCCGATCCCCATCTCAGCCCAGAAAGCAGGTAGAACAAGTTTTGTGGTGTCTTTCTCTTGCCTACCAGGGTAGTGTAAAAACTACCAAAAGAACTCATTTCTGGCACCTTCCCCGGTGGAGTTGTGCATGGGGTGTGTTTGGAACATTCTGTCACCACCCGAGTCCAAAATTCAGCCGTTCCCCATCTCAGCCCAGAAAGCAGGTAGAACAAGTTTTGTGGTGCCTTTCAGCTGCCTACCGGGGTACTGTAAAAACTACCAACAGAACTCGTTTCTGGCACCTTCCCCGGTGGAGTTGTGCGTGGGGTGTGTTTGGAACATTTTGTCACCAGGCGAGTCCAAAATTCAGCGATTCCCCATCTCAGCCCAGGAAGCAGATAGAACTGGTTTTGTGGTGCCTTTCAGCTGCCTACCGGGGTACTGTAAAAACTACCAACAGGACTCGTTTCTGGCACCTTCCCCGGTGGAGCTGTGCATGGGGTGTGTTTGGAACATTTTGTCACCAGCCGAGTCCAAAATTCAGCTATTCCCCATCTCAGGCCAGTAAGCAGATAGAACCGGTTTTGTGGTGCCTTTCAGCTGCCTACCGGGGTACTGTAAAAACTACCAACAGAACTCGTTTCTGGCACCTTCCCCGGTGGAGCTGTGCATGGGGTGTGTTTGGAACATTTTGCCACCAGCCGAGTCCAAAACTCAGCCGATCCCCATCTCAGGACAGTAAGCAGATAGAACCGGTTATCTGGTGCCTTTCAGCTGCCTACCGGGGTAGTGTAAAAACTACCAACAGAACTCGTTTCTGGCACCTTCCCCGGTGGAGCTGTGCATGGGGTGTGTTTGGAACATTCTGTCACCAGCCGAGTCCAAAATTCAGCCGTTCCCCATCTCAGCCCAGGAAGCAGGTAGAACAAGTTTTGTGGTGCCTTTCAGCTGCCTACCGGGGTACTGTAAAAACTACCAACAGGACTCGTTTCTGGCACCTTCCCCGGTGGAGTTGTGCATGGGGTGTGTTTGGAACATTCTGTCACCAGCCGAGTCCAAAACTCAGCCGTTCCCCATCTCAGCCCAGGAAGCAGGTAGAACATGTTTTGTGGTGCCTTTCAGCTGCCTACCGGGGTAGTGTAAAAACTACCAACAGGACTCGTTTCTGGCACCTTCCCCGTTGGGTTTGTGCATGGGGTGTGTTTGGAACATTCTGTCACCACCCGAGTCCAAAATTCAGCTATTCCCCATCTCAGGCCAGTAAGCAGATAGAACCGGTTTTGTGGTGCCTTTCAGCTGCCTACCGGGGTACTGTAAAAACTACCAACAGAACTCGTTTCTGGCACCTTCCGCGGTGGAGCTGTGCATGGGGTGTGTTTGGAACATTCTGTCACCAGCCGAGTCCAAAATTCAGCCGTTCCCCATCTCAGCCCAGAAAGCAGATAGAACTAGTTTTGTGGTGCCTTTCAGCTGCCTACCGGGGTAGTGTAAAAACTACCAACAGAACTCGTTTCTGGCACCTTCCCCGGTGGAGTTGTGCATGGGGTGTGTTTGGAACATTTTGTCACCAGCCGAGTCCAAAATTCAGCTATTCCCCATCTCAGGCCAGTAAGCAGATAGAACCGGTTTTGTGGTGCCTTTCAGCTGCCTACAGGGGTACTGTAAAAACTACCAACAGAACTCGTTTCTGGCACCTTCCCCGGTGGAGCTGTGCATGGGGTGTGTTTGGAACATTTTGCCACCAGCCGAGTCCAAAACTCAGCCGATCCCCATCTCAGCCCAGAAAGCAGGTACAACAAGTTTTGTGGTGCCTTCCAGCTGCCTACCGGGGTAGTGTAAAAACTACCAACAGAACTCGTTGCTGGCACCTTCCCCGGTGGAGCTGTGCATGGGGTGTGTTTGGAACATTTTGTCACCAGCCGTGTCCAAAATTCATATGTTCCCCATCTCAGGCCAGTAAGCAGATAGAACCGGTTTTGTGGTGCCTTTCAGCTGCCTACAGGGGTACTGTAAAAACTACCAACAGAACTCGTTTCTGGCACCTTCCCCGGTGGAGCTGTGCATGGGGTGTGTTTGGAACATTTTGCCACCAGCCGAGTCCAAAATTCAGCTATTCCCCATCTCAGCCCAGAAAGCAGGTAGAAAAACTTTTGTGGTGTCTTTCTCTTGCCTACCGGGGTAGTGTAAAAACTACCAACAGGACTCATTTCTGGCACCTTCCCCGGTGGAGTTGTGCATGGGGTGTGTTTGGAACATTTTGCCACCAGCCGAGTCCAAAATTCAGCCGTTCCCCATCTCAGCCCAGGAAGCAGGTAGAACATGTTTTGTGGTGCCTTTCAGCTGACTACCGGGGTACTGTAAAAACTACCAACAGGACTCGTTTCTGGCACCTTCCCCGGTGGAGTTGTGCATGGGGTGTGTTTGGAACATTTTGTCACCAGCCAAGTCCAAAATTCAGCTATTCCCCATCTCAGGCCAGTAAGCAGATAGAACCGGTTTTGTTGTGCCTTTCAGCTGCCTACCGGGGTACTGTAAAAACTACCAACAGAACTCGTTTCTGGCACCTTCCCCGGTGGAGCTGTGCATGGGGTGTGTTTGGAACATTTTGCCACCAGCCGAGTCCAAAACTCAGCCGATCCCCATCTCAGCCCAGAAAGCAGGTAGAACAAGTTTTGTGGTGTCTTTCTCTTGCCTACCAGGGTAGTGTAAAAACTACCAACAGAACTCGTTTCTGGCACCTTCCGCGGTGGAGCTGTGCATGGGGTGTGTTTGGAACATTCTGTCACCAGCCGAGTCCAAAATTCAGCCGTTCCCCATCTCAGCCCAGAAAGCAGATAGAACTAGTTTTGTGGTGCCTTTCAGCTGCCTACCGGGGTAGTGTAAAAACTACCAACAGAACTCGTTTCTGGCACCTTCCCCGGTGGAGTTGTGCATGGGGTGTGTTTGGAACATTTTGTCACCAGCCGAGTCCAAAATTCAGCTATTCCCCATCTCAGGCCAGTAAGCAGATAGAACCGGTTTTGTGGTGCCTTTCAGCTGCCTACCGGGGTACTGTAAAAACTACCAACAGAACTCGTTTCTGGCACCTTCCCCGGTGGAGCTGTGCATGGGGTGTGTTTGGAACATTTTGCCACCAGCCGAGTCCAAAACTCAGCCGATCCCCATCTCAGCCCAGAAAGCAGGTACAACAAGTTTTGTGGTGCCTTCCAGCTGCCTACCGGGGTAGTGTAAAAACTACCAACAGAACTCGTTGCTGGCACCTTCCCCGGTGGAGCTGTGCATGGGGTGTGTTTGGAACATTCTGTCACCAGCCGAGTCCAAAACTCAGCCGATCCCCATCTCAGCCCAGAAAGCAGGTAGAACAAGTTTTGTGGTGCCTTTCAGCTGCCTACCGGGGTACTGTAAAAACTACCAACAGAACTCGTTTCTGGCACCTTCCCCGGTGGAGCTGTGCATGGGGTGTGTTTGGAACATTTTGCCACCAGCCGAGTCCAAAACTCAGCCGATCCCCATCTCAGCCCAGAAAGCAGGTAGAACAAGTTTTGTGGTGTCTTTCTCTTGCCTACCAGGGTAGTGTAAAAACTACCAAAAGAACTCATTTCTGGCACCTTCCCCGGTGGAGTTGTGCATGGGGTGTGTTTGGAACATTCTGTCACCACCCGAGTCCAAAATTCAGCCGTTCCCCATCTCAGCCCAGAAAGCAGGTAGAACAAGTTTTGTGGTGCCTTTCAGCTGCCTACCGGGGTACTGTAAAAACTACCAACAGAACTCGTTTCTGGCACCTTCCCCGGTGGAGTTGTGCGTGGGGTGTGTTTGGAACATTTTGTCACCAGGCGAGTCCAAAATTCAGCGATTCCCCATCTCAGCCCAGGAAGCAGATAGAACTGGTTTTGTGGTGCCTTTCAGCTGCCTACCGGGGTACTGTAAAAACTACCAACAGGACTCGTTTCTGGCACCTTCCCCGGTGGAGCTGTGCATGGGGTGTGTTTGGAACATTTTGTCACCAGCCGAGTCCAAAATTCAGCTATTCCCCATCTCAGGCCAGTAAGCAGATAGAACCGGTTTTGTGGTGCCTTTCAGCTGCCTACCGGGGTACTGTAAAAACTACCAACAGAACTCGTTTCTGGCACCTTCCCCGGTGGAGCTGTGCATGGGGTGTGTTTGGAACATTTTGCCACCAGCCGAGTCCAAAACTCAGCCGATCCCCATCTCAGGACAGTAAGCAGATAGAACCGGTTATCTGGTGCCTTTCAGCTGCCTACCGGGGTAGTGTAAAAACTACCAACAGAACTCGTTTCTGGCACCTTCCCCGGTGGAGCTGTGCATGGGGTGTGTTTGGAACATTCTGTCACCAGCCGAGTCCAAAATTCAGCCGTTCCCCATCTCAGCCCAGGAAGCAGGTAGAACAAGTTTTGTGGTGCCTTTCAGCTGCCTACCGGGGTACTGTAAAAACTACCAACAGGACTCGTTTCTGGCACCTTCCCCGGTGGAGTTGTGCATGGGGTGTGTTTGGAACATTCTGTCACCAGCCGAGTCCAAAACTCAGCCGTTCCCCATCTCAGCCCAGGAAGCAGGTAGAACATGTTTTGTGGTGCCTTTCAGCTGCCTACCGGGGTAGTGTAAAAACTACCAACAGGACTCGTTTCTGGCACCTTCCCCGTTGGGTTTGTGCATGGGGTGTGTTTGGAACATTCTGTCACCACCCGAGTCCAAAATTCAGCTATTCCCCATCTCAGGCCAGTAAGCAGATAGAACCGGTTTTGTGGTGCCTTTCAGCTGCCTACCGGGGTACTGTAAAAACTACCAACAGAACTCGTTTCTGGCACCTTCCGCGGTGGAGCTGTGCATGGGGTGTGTTTGGAACATTCTGTCACCAGCCGAGTCCAAAATTCAGCCGTTCCCCATCTCAGCCCAGAAAGCAGATAGAACTAGTTTTGTGGTGCCTTTCAGCTGCCTACCGGGGTAGTGTAAAAACTACCAACAGAACTCGTTTCTGGCACCTTCCCCGGTGGAGTTGTGCATGGGGTGTGTTTGGAACATTTTGTCACCAGCCGAGTCCAAAATTCAGCTATTCCCCATCTCAGGCCAGTAAGCAGATAGAACCGGTTTTGTGGTGCCTTTCAGCTGCCTACCGGGGTACTGTAAAAACTACCAACAGAACTCGTTTCTGGCACCTTCCCCGGTGGAGCTGTGCATGGGGTGTGTTTGGAACATTTTGCCACCAGCCGAGTCCAAAACTCAGCCGATCCCCATCTCAGCCCAGAAAGCAGGTACAACAAGTTTTGTGGTGCCTTCCAGCTGCCTACCGGGGTAGTGTAAAAACTACCAACAGAACTCGTTGCTGGCACCTTCCCCGGTGGAGCTGTGCATGGGGTGTGTTTGGAACATTTTGTCACCAGCCGTGTCCAAAATTCATATGTTCCCCATCTCAGGCCAGTAAGCAGATAGAACCGGTTTTGTGGTGCCTTTCAGCTGCCTACAGGGGTACTGTAAAAACTACCAACAGAACTCGTTTCTGGCACCTTCCCCGGTGGAGCTGTGCATGGGGTGTGTTTGGAACATTTTGCCACCAGCCGAGTCCAAAATTCAGCTATTCCCCATCTCAGCCCAGAAAGCAGGTAGAAAAACTTTTGTGGTGTCTTTCTCTTGCCTACCGGGGTAGTGTAAAAACTACCAACAGGACTCATTTCTGGCACCTTCCCCGGTGGAGTTGTGCATGGGGTGTGTTTGGAACATTTTGCCACCAGCCGAGTCCAAAATTCAGCCGTTCCCCATCTCAGCCCAGGAAGCAGGTAGAACATGTTTTGTGGTGCCTTTCAGCTGACTACCGGGGTACTGTAAAAACTACCAACAGGACTCGTTTCTGGCACCTTCCCCGGTGGAGTTGTGCATGGGGTGTGTTTGGAACATTCTGTCACCAGCCGAGTCCAAAACTCAGCCGATCCCCATCTCAGCCCAGAAAGCAGGTAGAACAAGTTTTGTGGTGCCTTTCAGCTGCCTACCGGGGTACTGTAAAAACTACCAACAGAACTCGTTTCTGGCACCTTCCCCGGTGGAGTTGTGCATGGGGTGTGTTTGGAACATTTTGTCACCAGCCAAGTCCAAAATTCAGCTATTCCCCATCTCAGGCCAGTAAGCAGATAGAACCGGTTTTGTTGTGCCTTTCAGCTGCCTACCGGGGTACTGTAAAAACTACCAACAGAACTCGTTTCTGGCACCTTCCCCGGTGGAGCTGTGCATGGGGTGTGTTTGGAACATTTTGCCACCAGCCGAGTCCAAAACTCAGCCGATCCCCATCTCAGCCCAGAAAGCAGGTAGAACAAGTTTTGTGGTGTCTTTCTCTTGCCTACCAGGGTAGTGTAAAAACTACCAACAGAACTCGTTTCTGGCACCTTCCGCGGTGGAGCTGTGCATGGGGTGTGTTTGGAACATTCTGTCACCAGCCGAGTCCAAAATTCAGCCGTTCCCCATCTCAGCCCAGAAAGCAGATAGAACTAGTTTTGTGGTGCCTTTCAGCTGCCTACCGGGGTAGTGTAAAAACTACCAACAGAACTCGTTTCTGGCACCTTCCCCGGTGGGAGTTGTGCATGGGGTGTGTTTGGAACATTTTGTCACCAGCCGAGTCCAAAATTCAGCTATTCCCCATCTCAGGCCAGTAAGCAGATAGAACCGGTTTTGTGGTGCCTTTCAGCTGCCTACCGGGGTACTGTAAAAACTACCAACAGAACTCGTTTCTGGCACCTTCCCCGGTGGAGCTGTGCATGGGGTGTGTTTGGAACATTTTGCCACCAGCCGAGTCCAAAACTCAGCCGATCCCCATCTCAGCCCAGAAAGCAGGTACAACAAGTTTTGTGGTGCCTTCCAGCTGCCTACCGGGGTAGTGTAAAAACTACCAACAGAACTCGTTGCTGGCACCTTCCCCGGTGGAGCTGTGCATGGGGTGTGTTTGGAACATTTTGTCACCAGCCGTGTCCAAAATTCATATGTTCCCCATCTCAGCCCAGGAAGCAGATAGAACCGGTTTTGTGGTGCCTTTCAGCTGCCTACAGGGGTACTGTAAAAACTACCAACAGAACTCGTTTCTGGCACCTTCCCCGGTGGAGTTGTGCATGGGGTGTGTTTGGAACATTCTGTCACCAGCCGAGTCCAAAATTCAGCTATTCCCCATCTCAGGCCAGTAAGCAGGTACAACAAGTTTTGTGGTGTCTTTCAGCTGACTACCGGGGTACTGTAAAAACTACCAACAGGACTCGTTTCTGGCACCTTCCCCGGTGGAGTTGTGCTTGGGGTGTGTTTGGAACATTTTGTCACCAGCCGAGTCCAAAATTCAGCTATTCCCCATCTCAGCCCAGGAAGCAGATAGAACCGGTTTTGTGGTGCCTTTCAGCTGCCTACCGGGGGTACTGTAAAAACTTCCAACAGAACTCGTTTCTGGCACCTTCCCCGGGTGGAGCTGTGCATGGGGGTGTGTTTGGAACATTTTGCCACCAGCCGAGTCCAAAACTCAGCCGATCCCCATCTCAGCCCAGAAAGCAGGTAGAACAAGTTTTGTGGTGCCTTTCAGCTGCCTACCGGGGTAGTGTAAAAACTACCAACAGAACTCGTTTCTGGCACCTTCCCCGGTGGAGTTGTGCATGGGGTGTGTTTGGAACATTCTGTCACCACCCGAGTCCAAAATTCAGCCTTTCCCCATCTCAGCCCAGAAAGCAGGTAGAACAAGTTTTGTGGTGTCTTTCAGCTGCCTACCGGGGTAGTGTAAAAACTACCAACAGAACTCGTTGCTGGCACCTTCCCCGGTGGAGCTGTGCATGGGGTGTGTTTGGAACATTTTGTCACCAGCCGTGTCCAAAATTCATATGTTCCCCATCTCAGGCCAGTAAGCAGATAGAACCGGTTTTGTGGTGCCTTTTCAGCTGCCTACAGGGGTACTGTAAAAACTACCAACAGAACTCGTTTCTGGCACCTTCCCCGGTGGAGCTGTGCATGGGGTGTGTTTGGAACATTTTGCCACCAGCCGAGTCCAAAATTCAGCTATTCCCCATCTCAGCCCAGAAAGCAGGTAGAAAAACTTTTGTGGTGTCTTTCTCTTGCCTACCGGAGGTAGTGTAAAAACTACCAACAGGACTCATTTCTGGCACCTTCCCCGGTGGAGTTGTGCATGGGGGTGTGTTTGGAACATTTTGCCACCAGCCGAGTCCAAAATTCAGCCGTTCCCCATCTCAGCCCAGGAAGCAGGTAGAACATGTTTTGTGGTGCCTTTCAGCTGACTACCGGGGGTACTGTAAAAAACTACCAACAGAACTCGTTTCTGGCACCTTCCCCGGTGGAGTTGTGCATGGGGTGTGTTTGGAACATTCTGTCACCACCCGAGTCCAAAATTCAGCCTTTCCCCATCTCAGCCCAGAAAGCAGGTAGAACAAGTTTTGTGGTGCCTTTCTCTTGCCTACCGGGGTAGTGTAAAAAACTACCAACAGAACTCGTTTCTGGCACCTTCCCCGGTGGAGTTGTGCATGGGGTGTGTTTGGAACATTCTGTCACCAGCCGAGTCCAAAATTCAGCTATTCCCCATCTCAGGCCAGTAAGCAGATAGAACCGGTTTTGTTGTGCCTTTCAGCTGCCTACCGGGGGTACTGTAAAAACTACCAACAGAACTCGTTTCTGGCACCTTCCCCGGTGGAGCTGTGCATGGGGTTGTGTTTGGAACATTTTGCCACCAGCCGAGTCCAAAACTCAGCCGATCCCCATCTCAGCCCAGAAAGCAGGTAGAACAAGTTTTGTGGTGTCTTTCTCTTGCCTACCCTCTTGCCTACCAGGGTAGTGTAAAAACTACCAAAAGAACTCATTTCTGGCACCTTCCCCGGTGGAGTTGTGCATGGGGTGTGTTTGGAACATTCTGTCACCAGCCGAGTCCAAAATTCAGCCGTTCCCCATCTCAGCCCAGAAAGCAGGTAGAACAAGTTTTGTGGTGCCTTTCAGCTGCCTACCGGGGTACTGTAAAAACTACCAACAGAACTCGTTTCTGGCACCTTCCCCGGTGGAGTTGTGCGTGGGGTGTGTTTGGAACATTTTGTCACCAGGCGAGTCCAAAATTCAGTGATTCCCCATCTCAGCCCAGGAAGCAGATAGAACTGGTTTTGTGGTGCCTTTCAGCTGCCTACCGGGGTACTGTAAAAACTACCAACAGGACTCGTTTCTGGCACCTTCCCCGGTGGAGCTGTGCATGGGGTGTGTTTGGAACATTTTGTCACCAGCCGAGTCCAAAATTCAGCTATTCCCCATCTCAGGCCAGTAAGCAGATAGAACCGGTTTTGTGGTGCCTTTCAGCTGCCTACCGGGGTACTGTAAAAACTACCAACAGAACTCGTTTCTGGCACCTTCCCCGGTGGAGCTGTGCATGGGGTGTGTTTGGAACATTTTGCCACCAGCCGAGTCCAAAACTCAGCCGATCCCCATCTCAGGCCAGTAAGCAGATAGAACCGGTTATCTGGTGCCTTTCAGCTGCCTACCGGGGTACTGTAAAATCTACCAACAGAACTCGTTTCTGGCACCTTCCCCGGTGGAGTTGTGCATGGGGTGTGTTTGGAACATTTTGTCACCAGGCGAGTCCAAAATTCAGCGCTTCCCCATCTCAGCCCAGGAAGCAGATAGAACTGGTTTTGTGGTGCCTTTCAGCTGCCTACCGGGGTACTGTAAAAACTACCAACAGGACTCGTTTATGGCACCTTCCCCGGTGGAGCTGTGCATGGGGTGTGTTTGGAACATTTTGTCACCAGCCGAGTCCAAAATTCAGCTGTTCCCCATCTCTAGCCCAGGAAGCAGATAGAACCGGTTATCTGGTGCCTTTCAGCTGCCTACCGGGGTACTGTAAAAACTACCAACAGAACTCATTTCTGGCACCTTCCCCGGTGGAGCTGTGCATGGGGTGTGTTTGGAACATTCTGTCACCAGCCGAGTCCAAAATTCAGCCGTATCCCATCTCAGCCCAGAAAGCAGGTAGAACAAGTTTTGTGGTGCCTTTCAGCTGCCTACCGGGGTACTGTAAAAACTACCAACAGAACTCATTTCTGGCACCTTCCCCGGTGGAGCTGTGCTTGGGGTGTGTTTGGAACATTCTGTCACCAGCCGAGTCCAAAACTCAGCCGATCCCCATCTCAGCCCAGAAAGCAGGTAGAACAAGTTTTGTGGTGTCTTTCTCTTGCCTACCGGGGTAGTGTAAAAACTACCAAAAGAACTCATTTCTGGCACCTTCCCCGGTGGAGTTGTGTGTGGGGTGTGTTTGGAACATTTTGTCACCAGGCGAGTCCAAAATTCAGCGATTCCCCATCTCTAGCCCAGGAAGCAGATAGAACTGGTTTTGTGGTGCCTTTCAGCTGCCTACCGGGGTAGTGTAAAAACTACCAACAGGACTCGTTTCTGGCACCTTCCCCGGTGGAGCTGTGCATGGGGTGTGTTTGGAACATTTTGTCACCAGCCGAGTCCAAAACTCAGCCGATCCCCATCTCAGCCCAGAAAGCAGGTAGAACAAGTTTTGTGGTGTCTTTCTCTTGCCTACCGGGGTAGTGTAAAAACTACCAAAAGAACTCATTTCTGGCACCTTCCCCGGTGGAGTTGTGCATGGGGTGTGTTTGGAACATTCTGTCACCAGCCGAGTCCAAAATTCAGCCGTTCCCCATCTCAGCCCAGAATGCAGGTAGAACAAGTTTTGTGGTGCCTTTCAGCTGCCTACCGGGGTAGTGTAAAAACTACCAACAGAACTCGTTTCTGGCACCTTCCCCGGTGCAGTTGTGCATGGGGTGTGTTTGGAACATTCTGTCACCAGCCGAGTCCAAAATTCAGCTATTCCCCATCTCAGGCCAGTAAGCAGGTACAACAAGTTTTGTGGTGTCTTTCAGCTGCCTACCGGGGTACTGTAAAAACTACCAACAGGACTCGTTTCTGGCACCTTCCCCGGTGGAGTTGTGCTTGGGGTGTGTTTGGAACATTTTGTCACCAGCCGAGTCCAAAACTCAGCCGTTCCCCATCTCAGCCCAGGAAGCAGATAGAACCGGTTTTGTGGTGCCTTTCAGCTGCCTACCGGGGTACTGTAAAAACTTCCAACAGAACTCGTTTCTGGCACCTTCCCCGGTGGAGCTGTGCATGGGGTGTGTTTGGAACATTCTGTCACCAGCCGAGTCCAAAATTCAGCCGTTCCCCATCTCAGCCCAGAAAGCAGGTAGAACAAGTTTTGTGGTGCCTTTCAGCTGCCTACCGGGGTAGTGTAAAAACTACCAACAGGACTCGTTTCTGGCACCTTCCCCGGTGGAGTTGTGCATGGGGTGTGTTTGGAACATTCTGTCACCAGCCGAGTCCAAAATTCAGCCGTTCCCCATCTCAGCCCAGAAGGCAGGTAGAACAAGTTTTGTGGTGCCTTTCAGCTGCCTACCGGGGTAGTGTAAAAACTACCAACAGGACTTGTTTCTGGCACCTTCCCCGGTGGAGCTGTGCATGGGGTGTGTTTGGAACATTTTGCCACCAGCCGAGTCCAAAACTCAGCCGATCCCCATCTCAGCCCAGAAAGCAGGTAGAACAAGTTTTGTGGTGCCTTTCAGCTGCCTACCGGGGTAGTGTAAAAACTACCAACAGAACTCGTTTCTGGCACCTTCCCCGGTGGAGTTGTGCATGGGGTGTGTTTGGAACATTCTGTCACCAGCCGAGTCCAAAATTCAGCTATTCCCCATCTCAGGCCAGTAAGCAGATAGAACCGGTTTTGTTGTGCCTTTCAGCTGCCTACCGGGGTAGTGTAAAAACTACCAACAGAACTCGTTTCTGGCACCTTCCCCGGTGGAGCTGTGCATGGGGTGTGTTTGGAACATTCTGTCACCAGCCGAGTCCAAAATTCAGCCGTTCCCCATCTCAGCCCAGAAGGCAGGTAGAACAAGTTTTGTGGTGCCTTTCAGCTGCCTACCGGGGTAGTGTAAAAACTACCAACAGGACTTGTTTCTGGCACCTTCCCCGGTGGAGCTGTGCATGGGGTGTGTTTGGAACATTCTGTCACCAGCCGAGTCCAAAATTCAGCCGTTCCCCATCTCAGCCCAGAAGGCAGGTAGAACAAGTTTTGTGGTGCCTTTCAGCTGCCTACCGGGGTAGTGTAAAAACTACCAACAGAACTCGTTTCTGGCACCTTCCCCGGTGGAGTTGTGCATGGGGTGTGTTTGGAACATTCTGTCACCAGCCGAGTCCAAAATTCAGCTATTCCCCATCTCAGGCCAGTAAGCAGATAGAACCGGTTTTGTTGTGCCTTTCAGCTGCCTACCGGGGGTAGTGTAAAAACTACCAACAGAACTCGTTTCTGGCACCTTCCCCGGTGGAGCTGTGCATGGGGTGTGTTTGGAACATTCTGTCACCAGCCGAGTCCAAAATTCAGCCGTTCCCCATCTCAGCCCAGAAGGCAGGTAGAACAAGTTTTGTGGTGCCTTTCAGCTGCCTACCGGGGTAGTGTAAAAACTACCAACAGGACTTGTTTCTGGCACCTTCCCCGGTGGAGCTGTGCATGGGGTGTGTTTGGAACATTTTGCCACCAGCCGAGTCCAAAACTCAGCCGATCCCCATCTCAGCCCAGAAAGCAGGTAGAACAAGTTTTGTGGTGCCTTTCAGCTGCCTACCGGGGTAGTGTAAAAACTACCAACAGAACTCGTTTCTGGCACCTTCCCCGGTGGAGTTGTGCATGGGGTGTGTTTGGAACATTCTGTCACCAGCCGAGTCCAAAATTCAGCTATTCCCCATCTCAGGCCAGTAAGCAGATAGAACCGGTTTTGTTGTGCCTTTCAGCTGCCTACCGGGGTACTGTAAAAACTACCAACAGAACTCGTTTCTGGCACCTTCCCCGGTGGAGCTGTGCATGGGGTGTGTTTGGAACATTTTGCCACCAGCCGAGTCCAAAACTCAGCCGATCCCCATCTCAGCCCAGAAAGCAGGTAGAACAAGTTTTGTGGTGTCTTTCTCTTGCCTACCAGGGTAGTGTAAAAACTACCAAAAGAACTCATTTCTGGCACCTTCCCCGGTGGAGTTGTGCATGGGGTGTGTTTGGAACATTCTGTCACCAGCCGAGTCCAAAATTCAGCCGTTCCCCATCTCAGCCCAGAAAGCAGGTAGAACAAGTTTTGTGGTGCCTTTCAGCTGACTACCGGGGTACTGTAAAAACTACCAACAGAACTCGTTTCTGGCACCTTCCCCGGTGGAGTTGTGCATGGGGTGTGTTTGGAACATTTTGTCACCAGGCGAGTCCAAAATTAAGCTGTTCCCCATCTCAGCCCAGGAAGCAGATAGAACAAGTTTTGTGGTGCCTTTCAGCTGCCTACCGGGGTAGTGTAAAAACTACCAACAGGACTCGTTTCTGGCACCTTCCCCGGTGGAGCTGTGCATGGGGTGTGTTTGGAACATTTTGTCACCAGCCGAGTCCAAAATTCAGCTATTCCCCATCTCAGGCCAGTAAGCAGATAGAACCGGTTTTGTGGTGCCTTTCAGCTGCCTACCGGGGTACTGTAAAAACTACCAACAGAACTCGTTTCTGGCACCTTCCCCGGTGGAACTGTGCATGGGGTGTGTTTGGAACATTTTGCCACCAGCCGAGTCCAAAACTCAGCCGATCCCCATCTCAGCCCAGAAAGCAGATAGAACAACTTTTGTGGTGTCTTTCTCTTGCCTACCGGGGTAGTGTAAAAACTACCAACAGAACTCGTTTCTGGCACCTTCCCCGGTGGAGTTGTGCATGGGGTGTGTTTGGAACATTCTGTCACCAGCCGAGTCCAAAATTCAGCCGATCCCCATCTCAGCCCAGAAAGCAGGTAGAACAAGTTTTGTGGTGCCTTTCAGCTGCCTACCGGGGTACTGTAAAAACTACCAACAGAACTCGTTTCTGGCACCTTCCCCGGTGGAGTTGTGCATGGGGTGTGTTTGGAACATTCTGTCACCAGCCGAGTCCAAAATTCAGCGATTCCCCATCTCAGCCCAGAAAGCAGGTAGAACCGGTTTTGTTGTGCCTTTCAGCTGCCTACCGGGGTACTGTAAAAACTACCAACAGAACTCGTTTCTGGCACCTTCCCCGGTGGAGCTGTGCATGGGGTGTGTTTGGAACATTTTGCCACCAGCCGAGTCCAAAACTCAGCCGATCCCCATCTCAGGCCAGTAAGCAGATAGAACCGGTTTTGTGGTGCCTTTCAGCTGCCTACCGGGGTACTGTAAAAACTACCAACAGAACTCGTTGCTGGCACCTTCCCCCGGTGGAGTTGTGCATGGGGTGTGTTTGGAACATTCTGTCACCAGCCGAGTCCAAAATTCAGCCGTTCCCCATCTCAGCCCAGAAAGTAGGTAGAACAAGTTTTGTGGTGCCTTTCAGCTGCCTACCGGGGTACTGTAAAAACTACCAACAGGACTCGTTTCTGGCACCTTCCCCGGTGGAGTTGTGCATGGGGTGTGTTTGGAATATTCTGTTCACCAGCCGAGTCCAAAATTCAGCCGTTCCCCATCTCAGCCCAGAAGGCAGGTAGAACAAGTTTTGTGGTGCCTTTCAGCTGCCTACCGGGGTAGTGTAAAAACTACCAACAGGACTTGTTTCTGGCACCTTCCCCGGTGGAGCTGTGCATGGGGTGTGTTTGGAACATTTTGTCACCAGCCGAGTCCAAAACTCAGCCGATCCCCATCTCAGCCCAGAAAGCAGGTAGAACAAGTTTTGTGGTGTCTTTCTCTTGCCTACCGGGGTAGTGTAAAAACTACCAAAAGAACTCATTTCTGGCACCTTCCCCGGTGGAGCTGTGCATGGGGTGTGTTTGGAACATTTTGCCACCAGCCGAGTCCAAAAACTCAGCCGATCCCCATCTCAGCCCAGAAAGCAGGTAGAACAACTTTTGTGGTGTCTTTCTCTTGCCTACCGGGGTAGTGTAAAAACTACCAACAGAACTCGTTTCTGGCACCTTCCCCGGTGGAGTTGTGCATGGGGTGTGTTTGTAACATTCTGTCACCCAGCCGAGTCCAAAACTCAGCCGTTCCCCATCTCAGCCCAGAAAGCAGGTAGAACAAGTTTTGTGGTGCCTTTCAGCTGCCTACCGGGGTACTGTAAAAACTACCAACAGAATTCGTTTCTGGCACCTTCCCCGGTGGAGTTAGTGTGTGGGGTGTGTTTGGAACATTTTGTCACCAGGCGAGTCCAAAATTCAGCGATTCCCCATCTCAGCCCAGAAAGCAGGTAGAACCGGTTTTGTGGTGCCTTTCAGCTGCCTACCGCGGTACTGTAAAAACTACCAACAGAACTCGTTTCTGGCACCTTCCCCGGTGGAGCTGTGCATGGGGTGTGTTTGGAACATTTTGCCACCAGCCGAGTCCAAAACTCAGCCGATCCCCATCTCAGCCCAGAAAGCAGGTAGAACAAGTTTTGTGGTGCCTTTCAGCTGCCTACCGGGGTACTGTAAAAACTACCAACAGAACTCGTTTCTGGCACCTTCCCCGGTGGAGTTGTGCATGGGGTGTGTTTGGAACATTCTGTCACCAGCCGAGTCCAAAATTCAGCTATTCCCCATCTCAGGCCAGTAAGCAGATAGAACCGGTTTTGTTGTGCCTTTCAGCTGCCTACCGGGGTACTGTAAAAACTACCAACAGAACTCGTTTCTGGCACCTTCCCCGGTGGAGCTGTGCATGGGGTGTGTTTGGAACATTTTGCCACCAGCCCGAGTCCAAAAACTCAGCCGATCCCCATCTCAGCCCAGAAAGCAGGTAGAACAAGTTTTGTGGTGCCTTTCAGCTGCCTACCGGGGTACTGTAAAAACTACCAACAGGACTCGTTTCTGGCACCTTCCCCGGTGGAGTTGTGCTTGGGGTGTGTTTGGAACATTCTGTCACCAGCCGAGTCCAAAATTCAGCCGTTCCCCCATCTCAGCCCAGAAAGCAGGTAGAACAAGTTTTGTGGTGCCTTTCAGCTGACTACCGGGGTACTGTAAAAACTACCAACAGGACTCGTTTCTGGCACCTTCCCCGGTGGAGTTGTGCATGGGGTGTGTTTGGAACATTTTGTCACCAGCCGAGACCAAAATTCAGCTATTCCCCATCTCAGCCCAGAAAGCAGGTAGAACAAGTTTTGTGGTGCCTTTCAGCTGCCTACCAGGGTACAGTAAAAACTACCAAGAGAACTCGTTCTGGCACCTTCCCCGGTGGAGTTGTGCATGGGGTGTGTTTGGAACATTTTGTCACCAGCCGAGTCCAAAATTCAGCCTTCCCCATCTCAGCCCAGAAAGCAGGTAGAACAAGTTTTGTGGTGCCTTTCAGCTGCCTACCGGGGTAGTGTAAAAACTACCAACAGAACTCGTTTCTGGCACCTTCCCCTGTGGAGTTGTGCATGGGGTGTGTTTGGAACATTCTGTCACAAGCCGAGTCCAAAACTCAGCCGATCCCCATCTCAGCCCAGAAAGCAGGTAGAACAAGTTTTGTGGTGTCTTTCTCTTACCTACCGGGGTAGTGTAAAAACTACCAAAAGAAACTCGTTTCTGGCACCTTCCCCGGTGGAGCTGTGCATGGGGTGTGTTTGGAACATTTTGTCACCAGGCGAGTCCAAAATTCAGCTATTCCCCATCTCAGGCCAGTAAGCAGATAGAACCGGTTTTGTGGTGCCTTTCAGCTGCCTACCGGGGTACTGTAAAAACTACCAAGAGAACTCGTTTCTGGCACCTTCCCCCGGTGGAGCTGTGCATGGGGGTGTGTTTGGAAAATTTTGCCACCAGCCGAGTCCAAAATTCAGCTGTTCCCCATCTCTAGCCCAGGAAGCAGATAGAGCAAGTTTTGTGGTGCCTTTCAGCTGCCTACCGGGGTACTGTAAAAACTACCAACAGGACTCGTTTCTGGCACCTTCCCCGGTGGAGCTGTGCATGGGGGTGTGTTTGGAACATTCTGTCACCAGCCGAGTCCAAAATTCAGCCTTTCCCCATCTCAGCCCAGAAAGCAGGTAGAACAAGTTTTGTGGTGCCTTTCAGCTGCCTACCGGGGTAGTGTAAAAACTACCAACAGGACTTGTTTCTGGCACCTTCCCCGGTGGAGCTGTGCATGGGGGTGTGTTTGGAACATTTTGCCACCAGCCGAGTCCAAAACTCAGCCGATCCCCATCTCAGCCCAGAAAGCAGGTAGAACAAGTTTTGTGGTGCCTTTCAGCTGCCTACCGGGGTAGTGTAAAAAACTACCAACAGAACTCGTTTCTGGCACCTTCCCCGGTGGAGTTGTGCATGGGGTGTGTTTGGAACATTCTGTCACCAGCCGAGTCCAAAATTCAGCTATTCCCCATCTCAGGCCAGTAAGCAGATAGAACCGGTTTTGTTGTGCCTTTCAGCTGCCTACCGGGGTAGTGTAAAAACTACCAACAGAACTCGTTTCTGGCACCTTCCCCGGTGGAGCTGTGCATGGGGTGTGTTTGGAACATTCTGTCACCAGCCGAGTCCAAAATTCAGCCGTTCCCCATCTCAGCCCAGAAGGCAGGTAGAACAAGTTTTGTGGTGCCTTTCAGCTGCCTACCGGGGTAGTGTAAAAACTACCAACAGGACTTGTTTCTGGCACCTTCCCCGGTGGAGCTGTGCATGGGGTGTGTTTGGAACATTCTGTCACCAGCCGAGTCCAAAATTCAGCCGTTCCCCATCTCAGCCCAGAAGGCAGGTAGAACAAGTTTTGTGGTGCCTTTCAGCTGCCTACCGGGGTACTGTAAAAACTACCAACAGAACTCGTTTCTGGCACCTTCCCCGGTGGAGTTGTGCATGGGGTGTGTTTGGAACATTCTGTCACCAGCCGAGTCCAAAATTCAGCTATTCCCCATCTCAGGCCAGTAAGCAGATAGAACCGGTTTTGTTGTGCCTTTCAGCTACCTACCGGGGTAGTGTAAAAACTACCAACAGAACTCGTTTCTGGCACCTTCCCCGGTGGAGCTGTGCATGGGGTGTGTTTGGAACATTCTGTCACCAGCCGAGTCCAAAATTCAGCCGTTCCCCATCTCAGCCCAGAAGGCAGGTAGAACAAGTTTTGTGGTGCCTTTCAGCTGCCTACCGGGGTAGTGTAAAAACTACCAACAGGACTTGTTTCTGGCACCTTCCCCGGTGGAGCTGTGCATGGGGTGTGTTTGGAACATTTTGCCACCAGCCGAGTCCAAAACTCAGCCGATCCCCATCTCAGCCCAGAAAGCAGGTAGAACAAGTTTTGTGGTGCCTTTCAGCTGCCTACCGGGGTAGTGTAAAAAACTACCAACAGAACTCGTTTCTGGCACCTTCCCCCGGTGGAGTTGTGCATGGGGTGTGTTTGGAACATTCTGTCACCAGCCGAGTCCAAAATTCAGCTATTCCCCATCTCAGGCCAGTAAGCAGATAGAACCGGTTTTGTTGTGCCTTTCAGCTGCCTACCGGGGTACTGTAAAAACTACCAACAGAACTCGTTTCTGGCACCTTCCCCGGTGGAGCTGTGCATGGGGTGTGTTTGGAACATTTTGCCACCAGCCGAGTCCAAAACTCAGCCGATCCCCATCTCAGCCCAGAAAGCAGGTAGAACAAGTTTTGTGGTGTCTTTCTCTTGCCTACCAGGGTAGTGTAAAAACTACCAAAAGAACTCATTTCTGGCACCTTCCCCGGTGGAGTTGTGCATGGGGTGTGTTTGGAACATTCTGTCACCAGCCGAGTCCAAAATTCAGCCGTTCCCCATCTCAGCCCAGAAAGCAGGTAGAACAAGTTTTGTGGTGCCTTTCAGCTGACTACCGGGGTACTGTAAAAACTACCAACAGAACTCGTTTCTGGCACCTTCCCCGGTGGAGTTGTGCATGGGGTGTGTTTGGAACATTTTGTCACCAGGCGAGTCCAAAATTAAGCTGTTCCCCATCTCAGCCCAGGAAGCAGATAGAACAAGTTTTGTGGTGCCTTTCAGCTGCCTACCGGGGTAGTGTAAAAACTACCAACAGGACTCGTTTCTGGCACCTTCCCCGGTGGAGCTGTGCATGGGGTGTGTTTGGAACATTTTGCCACCAGCCGAGTCCAAAACTCAGCCGATCCCCATCTCATCCCAGAAAGCAGGTAGAACTAGTTTTGTGGTGCCTTTCAGCTGCCTACCGGGGTAGTGTAAAAACTACCAACAGAACTCGTTTCTGGCACCTTCCCCGGTGGAGTTGTGCATGGGGTGTGTTTGGAACATTTTGTCACCAGCCGAGACCAAAATTCAGCTATTCCCCATCTCAGCCCAGAAAGCAGATATAACCGGATTTGTGGTGCCTTTCAGCTGCCTACCGGGGGGTACTGTAAAAACTACCAACAGAACTCGTTTCTGGCACCTTCCCCGGTGGAGCTGTGCATGGGGTGTGTTTGGAACATTTTGCCACCAGCCGAGTCCAAAACTCAGCCGATCCCCATCTCAGCCCAGAAAGCAGGTAGAACAAGTTTTGTGGTGCCTTTCAGCTGCCTACCGGGGTAGTGTAAAAACTACCAACAGAACTCGTTTCTGGCACCTTCCCCGGTGGAGTTGTGCATGGGGTGTGTTTGGAACATTTTGTCACCAGCCGAGTCCAAAATTAAGCTACCCCCATCTCAGCCCAGGAAGCAGATAGAACTGGTTTTGTGGTGCCTTTCAGCTGCCTACCGGGGTAGTGTAAAAACTACCAACAGGACTCGTTTCTGGCACCTTCCCCGGTGGAGTTGTGCATGGGGTGTGTTTGGAACATTCTGTCACCAGCCGAGTCCAAAACTCAGCTATTCCCCATCTCAGCCCAGAAAGCAGGTAGAACAAGTTTTGTGGTGCCTTTCAGCTGCCTACCGGGGTACTGTAAAAAATACCTACAGAACTCGTTTCTGGCACCTTCCCCGGTGGAGTTGTGCATGGGGTGTGTTTGGAACATTCTGTCACCAGCCGAGTCCAAAATTCAGCCGTTCCCCATCTCAGCCCAGAAGGCAGGTAGAACAAGTTTTGTGGTGCCTTTCAGCTGCCTACCGGGGTACTGTAAAAACTACCAACAGAACTCGTTTCTGGCACCTTCCCCGGTGGAGTTGTGCATGGGGTGTGTTTGGAACATTCTGTCACCAGCCGAGTCCAAAATTCAGCTATTCCCCATCTCAGGCCAGTAAGCAGATAGAACCGGTTTTGTTGTGCCTTTCAGCTGCCTACCGGGGTACTGTAAAAACTACCAACAGAACTCGTTTCTGGCACCTTCCCCGGTGGAGCTGTGCATGGGGTGTGTTTGGAACATTTTGCCACCAGCCGAGTCCAAAACTCAGCCGATCCCCATCTCAGCCCAGAAAGCAGGTAGAACAAGTTTTGTGGTGCCTTTCAGCTGCCTACCGGGGTAGTGTAAAAACTACCAACAGGACTCGTTTCTGGCACCTTCCCCGGTGGAGTTGTGCTTGGGGTGTGTTTGGAACATTCTGTCACCAGCCGAGTCCAAAATTCAGCCGTTCCCCATCTCAGCCCAGAAAGCAGGTAGAACAAGTTTTGTGGTGCCTTTCAGCTGACTACCGGGGGTACTGTAAAAACTACCAACAGGACTCGTTTCTGGCACCTTCCCCGGTGGAGTTGTGCATGGGGTGTGTTTGGAACATTTTGTCACCAGGCGAGTCCAAAATTAAGCTGTTCCCCATCTCAGCCCAGGAAGCAGATAGAACAAGTTTTGTGGTGCCTTTCAGCTGCCTACCGGGGTAGTGTAAAAACTACCAACAGGACTCGTTTCTGGCACCTTCCCCGGTGGAGCTGTGCATGGGGTGTGTTTGGAACATTTTGCCACCAGCCGAGTCCAAAACTCAGCCGATCCCCATCTCATCCCAGAAAGCAGGTAGAACTAGTTTTGTGGTGCCTTTCAGCTGCCTACCGGGGTAGTGTAAAAACTACCAACAGAACTCGTTTCTGGCACCTTCCCCGGTGGAGTTGTGCATGGGGTGTGTTTGGAACATTTTGTCACCAGCCGAGACCAAAATTCAGCTATTCCCCATCTCAGCCCAGAAAGCAGATATAACCGGATTTGTGGTGCCTTTCAGCTGCCTACCGGGGTACTGTAAAAACTACCAACAGAACTCGTTTCTGGCACCTTCCCCGGTGGAGCTGTGCATGGGGTGTGTTTGGAACATTTTGCCACCAGCCGAGTCCAAAACTCAGCCGATCCCCATCTCAGCCCAGAAAGCAGGTAGAACAAGTTTTGTGGTGCCTTTCAGCTGCCTACCGGGGTAGTGTAAAAACTACCAACAGAACTCGTTTCTGGCACCTTCCCCGGTGGAGTTGTGCATGGGGTGTGTTTGGAACATTTTGTCACCAGCCGAGTCCAAAATTAAGCTACCCCATCTCAGCCCAGGAAGCAGATAGAACTGGTTTTGTGGTGCCTTTCAGCTGCCTACCGGGGTAGTGTAAAAACTACCAACAGGACTCGTTTCTGGCACCTCCGGTGGAGTTGTGCATGGGGTGTGTTTGGAACATTCTGTCACCAGCCGAGTCCAAAACTCAGCTATTCCCCATCTCAGCCCAGAAAGCAGGTAGAACAAGTTTTGTGGTGCCTTTCAGCTGCCTACCGGGGTACTGTAAAAAATACCTACAGAACTCGTTTCTGGCACCTTCCCCGGTGGAGTTGTGCATGGGGTGTGTTTGGAACATTCTGTCACCAGCCGAGTCCAAAATTCAGCCGTTCCCCATCTCAGCCCAGAAGGCAGGTAGAACAAGTTTTGTGGTGCCTTTCAGCTGCCTACCGGGGTACTGTAAAAACTACCAACAGAACTCGTTTCTGGCACCTTCCCCGGTGGAGTTGTGCATGGGGTGTGTTTGGAACATTCTGTCACCAGCCGAGTCCAAAATTCAGCTATTCCCCATCTCAGGCCAGTAAGCAGATAGAACCGGTTTTGTTGTGCCTTTCAGCTGCCTACCGGGGTACTGTAAAAACTACCAACAGAACTCGTTTCTGGCACCCTTCCCCGGTGGAGCTGTGCATGGGGTGTGTTTGGAACATTTTGCCACCAGCCGAGTCCAAAACTCAGCCGATCCCCATCTCAGCCCAGAAAGCAGGTAGAACAAGTTTTGTGGTGCCTTTCAGCTGCCTACCGGGGTAGTGTAAAAACTACCAACAGGACTCGTTTCTGGCACCTTCCCCGGTGGAGTTGTGCTTGGGGTGTGTTTGGAACATTCTGTCACCAGCCGAGTCCAAAATTCAGCCGTTCCCCATCTCAGCCCAGAAAGCAGGTAGAACAAGTTTTGTGGTGCCTTTCAGCTGACTACCGGGGTACTGTAAAAACTACCAACAGGACTCGTTTCTGGCACCTTCCCCGGTGGAGTTGTGCATGGGGTGTGTTTGGAACATTTTGTCACCAGCCGAGACCAAAATTCAGCTATTCCCCATCTCAGCCCAGAAAGCAGGTAGAACAAGTTTTGTGGTGCCTTTCAGCTGCCTACCAGGGTACTGTAAAAACTACCAAGAGAACTCGTTTTCTGGCACCTTCCCCGGTGGAGTTGTGCATGGGGTGTGTTTGGAACATTTTGTCACCAGCCGAGTCCAAAATTCAGCCTTTCCCCATCTCAGCCCAGAAAGCAGGTAGAACAAGTTTTGTGGTGCCTTTCAGCTGCCTACCGGGGTAGTGTAAAAACTACCAACAGAACTCGTTTCTGGCACCTTCCCCTGTGGAGTTGTGCATGGGGTGTGTTTGGAACATTCTGTCACAAGCCGAGTCCAAAACTCAGCCGATCCCCCATCTCAGCCCAGAAAGCAGGTAGAACAAGTTTTGTGGTGTCTTTCTCTTACCTACCGGGGTAGTGTAAAAACTACCAAAAGAACTCGTTTCTGGCACCTTCCCCGGTGGAGCTGTGCATGGGGTGTGTTTGGAACATTTTGTCACCAGGCGAGTCCAAAATTCAGCTATTCCCCATCTCAGGCCAGTAAGCAGATAGAACCGGTTTTGTGGTGCCTTTCAGCTGCCTACCGGGGTACTGTAAAAACTACCAAGAGAACTCGTTTCTGGCACCTTCCCCGGTGGAGCTGTGCATGGGGTGTGTTTGGAAAATTTTGCCACCAGCCGAGTCCAAAATTCAGCTGTTCCCCATCTCTAGCCCAGGAAGCAGATAGAGCAAGTTTTGTGGTGCCTTTCAGCTGCCTACCGGGGTACTGTAAAAACTACCAACAGGACTCGTTTCTGGCACCTTCCCCGGTGGAGCTGTGCATGGGGTGTGTTTGGAACATTCTGTCACCAGCCGAGTCCAAAATTCAGCCTTTCCCCATCTCAGCCCAGAAAGCAGGTAGAACAAGTTTTGTGGTGCCTTTCAGCTGCCTACCGGGGTAGTGTAAAAACTACCAACAGGACTTGTTTCTGGCACCTTCCCCGGTGGAGCTGTGCATGGGGTGTGTTTGGAACATTTTGCCACCAGCCGAGTCCAAAACTCAGCCGATCCCCATCTCAGCCCAGAAAGCAGGTAGAACAAGTTTTGTGGTGCCTTTCAGCTGCCTACCGGGGTAGTGTAAAAACTACCAACAGAACTCGTTTCTGGCACCTTCCCCGGTGGAGTTGTGCATGGGGTGTGTTTGGAACATTCTGTCACCAGCCGAGTCCAAAATTCAGCTATTCCCCATCTCAGGCCAGTAAGCAGATAGAACCGGTTTTGTTGTGCCTTTCAGCTGCCTACCGGGGTAGTGTAAAAACTACCAACAGAACTCGTTTCTGGCACCTTCCCCGGTGGAGCTGTGCATGGGGTGTGTTTGGAACATTCTGTCACCAGCCGAGTCCAAAATTCAGCCGTTCCCCATCTCAGCCCAGAAGGCAGGTAGAACAAGTTTTGTGGTGCCTTTCAGCTGCCTACCGGGGTACTGTAAAAACTACCAACAGAACTCGTTTCTGGCACCTTCCCCGGTGGAGTTGTGCATGGGGTGTGTTTGGAACATTCTGTCACCAGCCGAGTCCAAAATTCAGCTATTCCCCATCTCAGGCCAGTAAGCAGATAGAACCGGTTTTGTTGTGCCTTTCAGCTACCTACCGGGGTAGTGTAAAAACTACCAACAGAACTCGTTTCTGGCACCTTCCCCGGTGGAGCTGTGCATGGGGTGTGTTTGGAACATTCTGTCACCAGCCGAGTCCAAAATTCAGCCGTTCCCCATCTCAGCCCAGAAGGCAGGTAGAACAAGTTTTGTGGTGCCTTTCAGCTGCCTACCGGGGTAGTGTAAAAACTACCAACAGGACTTGTTTCTGGCACCTTCCCCGGTGGAGCTGTGCATGGGGTGTGTTTGGAACATTTTGCCACCAGCCGAGTCCAAAACTCAGCCGATCCCCATCTCAGCCCAGAAAGCAGGTAGAACAAGTTTTGTGGTGCCTTTCAGCTGCCTACCGGGGTAGTGTAAAAACTACCAACAGAACTCGTTTCTGGCACCTTCCCCGGTGGAGTTGTGCATGGGGTGTGTTTGGAACATTCTGTCACCAGCCGAGTCCAAAATTCAGCTATTCCCCATCTCAGGCCAGTAAGCAGATAGAACCGGTTTTGTGGTGCCTTTCAGCTGCCTACCGGGGTACTGTAAAAACTACCAACAGAACTCGTTTCTGGCACCTTCCCCGGTGGAGCTGTGCATGGGGTGTGTTTGGAACATTTTGCCACCAGCCGAGTCCAAAACTCAGCCGATCCCCATCTCAGCCCAGAAAGCAGGTAGAACAAGTTTTGTGGTGTCTTTCAGCTGCCTACCAGGGTAGTGTAAAAACTACCAAAAGAACTCATTTCTGGCACCTTCCCCGGTGGAGTTGTGCATGGGGTGTGTTTGGAACATTCTGTCACCAGCCGAGTCCAAAATTCAGCCGTTCCCCATCTCAGCCCAGAAAGCAGGTAGAACAAGTTTTGTGGTGCCTTTCAGCTGACTACCGGGGTACTGTAAAAACTACCAACAGAACTCGTTTCTGGCACCTTCCCCGGTGGAGTTGTGCATGGGGTGTGTTTGGAACATTTTGTCACCAGGCGAGTCCAAAATTAAGCTGTTCCCCATCTCAGCCCAGGAAGCAGATAGAACAAGTTTTGTGGTGCCTTTCAGCTGCCTACCGGGGTAGTGTAAAAACTACCAACAGGACTCGTTTCTGGCACCTTCCCCGGTGGAGCTGTGCATGGGGTGTGTTTGGAACATTTTGCCACCAGCCGAGTCCAAAACTCAGCCGATCCCCATCTCATCCCAGAAAGCAGGTAGAACTAGTTTTGTGGTGCCTTTCAGCTGCCTACCGGGGTAGTGTAAAATCTACCAACAGAACTCGTTTCTGGCACCTTCCCCGGTGGAGTTGTGCATGGGGTGTGTTTGGAACATTTTGTCACCAGCCGAGACCAAAATTCAGCTATTCCCCATCTCAGCCCAGAAAGCAGATATAACCGGATTTGTGGTGCCTTTCAGCTGCCTACCGGGGTACTGTAAAAACTACCAACAGAACTCGTTTCTGGCACCTTCCCCGGTGGAGCTGTGCATGGGGTGTGTTTGGAACATTTTGCCACCAGCCGAGTCCAAAACTCAGCCGATCCCCATCTCAGCCCAGAAAGCAGGTAGAACAAGTTTTGTGGTGCCTTTCAGCTGCCTACCGGGGTAGTGTAAAAACTACCAACAGAACTCGTTTCTGGCACCTTCCCCGGTGGAGTTGTGCATGGGGTGTGTTTGGAACATTCTGTCACCAGCCGAGTCCAAAACTCAGCCGTTCCCCATCTCAGCCCAGAAAGCAGGTAGAACAAGTTTTGTGGTGCCTTTCAGCTGCCTACCGGGGTAGTGTAAAAACTACCAACAGAACTCGTTTCTGGCACCTTCCCCGGTGGAGTTGTGCATGGGGTGTGTTTGGAACATTCTGTCACCAGCCGAGTCCAAAATTCAGCCTTTCCCCATCTCAGCCCAGAAAGCAGGTAGAACAAGTTTTGTGGTGCCTTTCAGCTGCCTACCGGGGTAGTGTAAAAACTACCAACAGAACTCGTTTCTGGCACCTTCCCCGGTGGAGTTGTGCATGGGGTGTGTTTGGAACATTCTGTCACAAGCCGAGTCCAAAACTCAGCCGATCCCCATCTCAGCCCAGAAAGCAGGTAGAACAAGTTTTGTGGTGTCTTTCTCTTGCCTACCGGGGTAGTGTAAAAACTACCAAAAGAACTCGTTTCTGGCACCTTCCCCGGTGGAGTTGTGCATGGGGTGTGTTTGTAACATTCTGTCACCAGCCGAGTCCAAAATTCAGCCGTTCCCCATCTCAGCCCAGAAGGCAGGTAGAACAAGTTTTGTGGTGCCTTTCAGCTGCCTACCGGGGTACTGTAAAAAATACCTACAGAACTCGTTTCTGGCACCTTCCCCGGTGGAGTTGTGCATGGGGTGTGTTTGGAACATTCTGTCACCAGCCGAGTCCAAAATTCAGCCGTTCCCCATCTCAGCCCAGAAGGCAGGTAGAACAAGTTTTGTGGTGCCTTTCAGCTGCCTACCGGGGTAGTGTAAAAACTACCAACAGAACTCGTTTCTGGCACCTTCCCCGGTGGAGTTGTGCATGGGGTGTGTTTGGAACATTCTGTCACCAGCCGAGTCCAAAATTCAGCCGTTCCCCATCTCAGCCCAGAAAGCAGGTAGAACAAGTTTTGTGGTGCCTTTCAGCTGCCTACCGGGGTAGTGTAAAAACTACCAACAGAACTCGTTTCTGGCACCTTCCCCGGTGGAGTTGTGCATGGGGTGTGTTTGGAACATTCTGTCACAAGCCGAGTCCAAAACTCAGCCGATCCCCATCTCAGCCCAGAAAGCAGGTAGAACAAGTTTTGTGGTGTCTTTCTCTTGCCTACCGGGGTAGTGTAAAAACTACCAAAAGAACTCATTTCTGGCACCTTCCCCGGTGGAGTTGTGCATGGGGTGTGTTTGTAACATTCTGTCACCAGCCGAGTCCAAAATTCAGCCGTTCCCCATCTCAGCCCAGAAAGCAGGTAGAACAAGTTTTGTGGTGCCTTTCAGCTGACTAACGGGGTACTGTAAAAACTACCAACAGAACTCGTTTCTGGCACCTTCCCCGGTGGAGTTGTGCATGGGGTGTGTTTGGAACATTTTGTCACCAGGCGAGTCCAAAATTCAGCTGTTCCCCATCTCAGCCCAGAAAGCAGGTAGAACAAGTTTTGTGGTGCCTTTCAGCTGCCTACCGGGGTACTGTAAAAACTACCAACAGGACTCGTTTCTGGCACCTTCCCCGGTGGAGTTGTGCATGGGGTGTGTTTGGAACATTCTGTCACCAGCCGAGTCCAAAATTCAGCTATTCCCCATCTCAGGCCAGTAAGCAGATAGAACCGGTTTTGTGGTGCCTTTCAGCTGCCTACCGCGGTACTGTAAAAACTACCAACAGAACTCGTTTCTGGCACCTTCCCCGGTGGAGCTGTGCATGGGGTGTGTTTGGAAAATTTTGCCACCAGCCGAGTCCAAAATTCAGTTGTTCCCCATCTCTAGCCCAGGAAGCAGATATAGCAAGTTTTGTGGTGCCTTTCAGCTGCCTACCGGGGTACTGTAAAAACTACCAACAGGACTCGTTTCTGGCACCTTCCCCGGTGGAGTTGTGCATGGGGTGTGTTTGGAACATTCTGTCACCAGCCGAGTCCAAAATTCAGCCGTTCCCCATCTCAGCCCAGAAAGCAGGTAGAACAAGTTTTGTGGTGCCTTTCAGCTGCCTACCGGGGTACTGTAAAAACTACCAACAGGACTCGTTTCTGGCACCTTCCCCGGTGGAGCTGTGCATGGGGTGTGTTTGGAATATTCTGTCACCAGCCGAGTCCAAAATTCAGCCGTTCCCCATCTCAGCCCAGAAGGCAGGTAGAACAAGTTTTGTGGTGCCTTTCAGCTGCCTACCGGGGTAGTGTAAAAACTACCAACAGGACTCGTTTCTGGCACCTTCCCCGGTGGAGCTGTGCATGGGGTGTGTTTGGAACATTTTGTCACCAGCCGAGTCCAAAATTCAGCTATTCCCCATCTCAGGCCAGTAAGCAGATAGAACCGGTTTTGTGGTGCCTTTCAGCTGCCTACCGGGGTACTGTAAAAACTACCAACAGAACTCGTTTCTGGCACCTTCCCCGGTGGAACTGTGCATGGGGTGTGTTTGGAACATTTTGCCACCAGCCGAGTCCAAAACTCAGCCGATCCCCATCTCAGCCCAGAAAGCAGGTAGAACAACTTTTGTGGTGTCTTTCTCTTGCCTACCGGGGTAGTGTAAAAACTACCAAAAGAACTCATTTCTGGCACATTCGCCGGTGGAGTTGTGCATGGGGTGTGTTTGTAACATTCTGTCACCAGCCGAGTCCAAAATTCAGCCGTTCCCCATCTCAGCCCAGAAAGCAGGTAGAACAAGTTTTGTGGTGCCTTTCAGCTGACTACCGGGGTACTGTAAAAACTACCAACAGAACTCGTTTCTGGCACCTTCCCCGGTGGAGCTGTGCATGGGGTGTGTTTGGAAAATTTTGCCACCAGCCGAGTCCAAAATTCAGTTGTTCCACATCTCTAGCCCAGGAAGCAGATAGAGCAAGTTTTGTGGTGCCTTTCAGCTGCCTACCGGGGTACTGTAAAAACTACCAACAGGACTCGTTTCTGGCACCTTCCCCGGTGGAGTTGTGCATGGGGTGTGTTTGGAACATTCTGTCACCAGCCGAGTCCAAAATTCAGCCGTTCCCCATCTCAGCCCAGAAAGCAGGTAGAAAAACTTTTGTGGTGCCTTTCAGCTGCCTACCGGGGTACTGTAAAAACTACCAACAGGACTCGTTTCTGGCACCTTCCCCGGTGGAGTTGTGCATGGGGTGTGTTTGGAACATGTTGCCACCAGCCGAGTCCAAAACTCAGCCGATCCCCATCTCAGCCCAGAAAGCAGGTAGAACAAGTTTTGTGGTGCCTTTCAGCTGCCTACCGGGGTACTGTAAAAACTACCAACAGGACTCGTTTCTGGCACCTTCCCCGGTGGAGTTGTGCTTGGGGTGTGTTTGGAACATTCTGTCACCAGCCGAGTCCAAAATTCAGCCGTTCCCCATCTCAGCCCAGAAGGCAGGTAGAACAAGTTTTGTGGTGCCTTTCAGCTGCCTACCGGGGGTACTGTAAAAACTACCAACAGGACTCGTTTCTGGCACCTTCCCCGGTGGAGTTGTGCATGGGGTGTGTTTGGAACATTTTGTCACCAGCCGAGACCAAAATTCAGCTATTCCCCATCTCAGCCCAGAAAGCAGGTAGAACAAGTTTTGTGGTGCCTTTCAGCTGCCTACCAGGGTAGTGTAAAAACTACCAACAGAACTCGTTTCTGGCACCTTCCCCGGTGGAGTTGTGCATGGGGTGTGTTTGGAACATTTTGCCACCAGCCGAGTCCAAAATTCAGCCTTTCCCCATCTCAGCCCAGAAAGCAGGTAGAACAAGTTTTGTGGTGCCTTTCAGCTGCCTACCGGGGTAGTGTAAAAACTACCAACAGAACTCGTTTCTGGCACCTTCCCCTGTGGAGTTGTGCATGCGGTGTGTTTGGAACATTCTGTCACAAGCCGAGTCCAAAACTCAGCCGATCCCCATCTCAGCCCAGAAAGCAGGTAGAACAAGTTTTGTGGTGTCTTTCTCTTACCTACCGGGGTAGTGTAAAAACTACCAAAAGAACTCATTTCTGGCACCTTCCCCGGTGGAGCTGAGCATGGGGTGTGTTTGGAACATTTTGTCACCAGGCGAGTCCAAAATTCAGCGATTCCCCATCTCAGCCCAGAAAGCAGGTAGAACTGGTTTTGTGGTGCCTTTCAGCTGCCTACCGGGGTACTGTAAAAACTACCAACAGGACTCGTTTCTGGCACCTTCCCCGGTGGAGCTGTGCATGGGGTGTGTTTGGAACATTTTGTCACCAGCCGAGTCCAAAATTCAGCTATTCCCCATCTCAGGCCAGTAAGCAGATAGAACCGGTTTTGTGGTGCCTTTCAGCTGCCTACCGGGGTACTGTAAAAACTACCAACAGAACTCGTTTCTGGCACCTTCCCCGGTGGAGCTGTGCATGGGGTGTGTTTGGAAAATTTTGCCACCAGCCGAGTCCAAAATTCAGCTGTTCCCCATCTCTAGCCCAGGAAGCAGATAGAGCAAGTTTTGTGGTGCCTTTCAGCTGCCTACCGGGGTACTGTAAAAACTACCAACAGGACTCGTTTCTGGCACCTTCCCCGGTGGAGTTGTGCATGGGGTGTGTTTGGAACATTCTGTCACCAGCCGAGTCCAAAATTCAGCCGTTCCCCATCTCAGCCCAGAAAGCAGGTAGAACAAGTTTTGTGGTGTCTTTCAGCTGCCTACCGGGGTAGTGTAAAAACTACCAACAGGACTCGTTTCTGGTACCTTCCCCGGTGGAGTTGTGCATGGGGTGTGTTTGGAACATTCTGTCACCAGCCGAGTCCAAAATTCAGCCGTTCCCCATCTCAGCCCAGAAGGCAGGTAGAACAAGTTTTGTGGTGCCTTTCAGCTGCCTACCGGGGTAGTGTAAAAACTACCAACAGGACTTGTTTCTGGCACCTTCCCCGGTGGAGCTGTGCATGGGGTGTGTTTGGAACATTTTGCCACCAGCCGAGTCCAAAACTCAGCCGATCCCCATCTCAGCCCAGAAAGCAGGTAGAACAAGTTTTGTGGTGCCTTTCAGCTGCCTACCGGGGTAGTGTAAAAACTACCAACAGAACTCGTTTCTGGCACCTTCCCCGGTGGAGTTGTGCATGGGGTGTGTTTGGAACATTTTGTCACCAGCCGAGACCAAAATTCAGCTATTCCCCATCTCAGCCCAGAAAGCAGATATAACCGGATTTGTGGTGCCTTTCAGCTGCCTACCGGGGGTACTGTAAAAACTACCAACAGAACTCGTTTCTGGCACCTTCCCCGGTGGAGCTGTGCATGGGGTGTGTTTGGAACATTTTGCCACCAGCCGAGTCCAAAACTCAGCCGATCCCCATCTCAGCCCAGAAAGCAGGTAGAAAAACTTTTGTGGTGCCTTTCAGCTGCCTACCGGGGTAGTGTAAAAACTACCAACAGAACTCGTTTCTGGCACCTTCCCCGGTGGAGTTGTGCATGGGGTGTGTTTGGAACATTTTGTCACCAGCCGAGTCCAAAATTAAGCTACCCCATCTCAGCCCAGGAAGCAGATAGAACCGGTTTTGTGGTGCCTTTCAGCTGCCTACCGGGGTAGTGTAAAAACTACCAACAGAACTCGTTTCTGGCACCTTCCCCGGTGGAGCTGTGCATGGGGTGTGTTTGGAACATTTTGCCACCAGCCGAGTCCAAAACTCAGCCGATCCCCATCTCAGCCCAGAAAGCAGGTAGAACAAGTTTTGTGGTGCCTTTCAGCTGCCTACCGGGGTAGTGTAAAAAATACCTACAGAACTCGTTTCTGGCACCTTCCCCGGTGGAGTTGTGCATGGGGTGTGTTTGGAACATTTTGTCACCAGCCGAGTCCAAAATTCAGCTATTCCCCATCTCAGGCCAGTAAGCAGATAGAACCGGTTTTGTTGTGCCTTTCAGCTGCCTACCGGGGTACTGTAAAAACTACCAACAGAACTCGTTTCTGGCACCTTCCCCGGTGGAGCTGTGCATGGGGTGTGTTTGGAACATTTTGCCACCAGCCGAGTCCAAAACTCAGCCGATCCCCATCTCAGCCCAGAAAGCAGGTAGAACAAGTTTTGTGGTGTCTTTCAGCTGCCTACCAGGGTAGTGTAAAAACTACCAAAAGAACTCATTTCTGGCACCTTCCCCGGTGGAGTTGTGCATGGGGTGTGTTTGGAACATTCTGTCACCAGCCGAGTCCAAAATTCAGCCGTTCCCCATCTCAGCCCAGGAAGCAGGTAGAACATGTTTTGTGGTGCCTTTCAGCTGACTACCGGGGTACTGTAAAAACTACCAACAGAACTCGTTTCTGGCACCTTCCCCGGTGGAGTTGTGCATGGGGTGTGTTTGGAACATTTTGTCACCAGGCGAGTCCAAAATTCAGCTGTTCCCCATCTCAGGCCAGGAAGCAGATAGAACCGGTTTTGTGGTGCCTTTCAGCTGCCTACCGGGGTACTGTAAAAACTACCAACAGAACTCGTTTCTGGCACCTTCCCCGGTGGAGCTGTGCATGGGGTGTGTTTGGAACATTTTGCCACCAGCCGAGTCCAAAACTCAGCCGATCCCCATCTCAGCCCAGAAAGCAGGTAGAACAAGTTTTGTGGTGCCTTTCAGCTGCCTACCGGGGTACTGTAAAAACTACCAACAGGACTCGTTTCTGGCACCTTCCCCGGTGGAGTTGTGCTTGGGGTGTGTTTGGAACATTCTGTCACCAGCCGAGTCCAAAATTCAGCCGTTCCCCATCTCAGCCCAGAAGGCAGGTAGAACAAGTTTTGTGGTGCCTTTCAGCTGCCTACCGGGGTAGTGTAAAAACTACCAACAGGACTCGTTTCTGGCACCTTCCCCGGTGGAGTTGTGCATGGGGTGTGTTTGGAACATTTTGTCACCAGCCGAGACCAAAATTCAGCTATTCCCCATCTCAGCCCAGAAAGCAGGTAGAACAAGTTTTGTGGTGCCTTTCAGCTGCCTACCGGGGTAGTGTAAAAACTACCAACAGAACTCGTTTCTGGCACCTTCCCCGGTGGAGTTGTGCATGGGGTGTGTTTGGAACATTTTGTCACCAGCCGAGTCCAAAATTCAGCCTTTCCCCATCTCAGCCCAGAAAGCAGGTAGAACAAGTTTTGTGGTGCCTTTCAGCTGCCTACCGGGGTAGTGTAAAAACTACCAACAGGACTCGTTTCTGGCACCTTCCCAGGTGGAGTTGTGCATGGGGTGTGTTTGGAACATTCTGTCACAAGCCGAGTCCAAAACTCAGCCGATCCCCATCTCAGCCCAGAAAGCAGGTAGAACAAGTTTTGTGGTGTCTTTCTCTTGCCTACCAGGGTAGTGTAAAAACTACCAAAAGAACTCATTTCTGGCACCTTCCCCGGTGGAGTTGTGCATGGGGTGTGTTTGGAACATTCTGTCACCAGCCGAGTCCAAAATTCAGCCGTTCCCCATCTCAGCCCAGAAAGCAGGTAGAACAAGTTTTGTGGTGCCTTTCAGCTGACTACCGGGGTACTGTAAAAACTACCAACAGAACTCGTTTCTGGCACCTTCCCCGGTGGAGTTGTGTGTGGGGTGTGTTTGGAACATTTTGTCACCAGGCGAGTCCAAAATTCAGCGATTCCCCATCTCAGCCCAGAAAGCAGGTAGAACTGGTTTTGTGGTGCCTTTCAGCTGCCTACCGGGGTACTGTAAAAACTACCAACAGGACTCGTTTCTGGCACCTTCCCCGGTGGAGCTGTGCATGGGGTGTGTTTGGAACATTTTGTCACCAGCCGAGTCCAAAATTCAGCTATTCCCCATCTCAGGCCAGTAAGCAGATAGAACCGGTTTTGTGGTGCCTTTCAGCTGCCTACCGGGGTACTGTAAAAACTACCAACAGGACTCGTTTCTGGCACCTTCCCCGGTGGAGCTGTGCATGGGGTGTGTTTGGAACATTTTGTCACCAGCCGAGTCCAAAATTCAGCTATTCCCCATCTCAGGCCAGTAAGCAGATAGAACCGGTTTTGTGGTGCCTTTCAGCTCCCTACCGCGGTACTGTAAAAACTACCAACAGAACTCGTTTCTGGCACCTTCCCCGGTGGAGCTGTGCATGGGGTGTGTTTGGAAAATTTTGCCACCAGCCGAGTCCAAAATTCAGTTGTTCCCCATCTCTAGCCCAGGAAGCAGATATAGCAAGTTTTGTGGTGCCTTTCAGCTGCCTACCGGGGTACTGTAAAAACTACCAACAGGACTCGTTTCTGGCACCTTCCCCGGTGGAGTTGTGCATGGGGTGTGTTTGGAACATTCTGTCACCAGCCGAGTCCAAAATTCAGCCGTTCCCCATCTCAGCCCAGAAAGCAGGTAGAACATGTTTTGTGGTGCCTTTCAGCTGCCTACCGGGGTACTGTAAAAACTACCAACAGGACTCGTTTCTGGCACCTTCCCCGGTGGAGTTGTGCATGGGGTGTGTTTGGAATATTCTGTCACCAGCCGAGTCCAAAATTCAGCCGTTCCCCATCTCAGCCCAGAAGGCAGGTAGAACAAGTTTTGTGGTGCCTTTCAGCTGCCTACCAGGGTAGTGTAAAAACTACCAACAGGACTTGTTTCTGGCACCTTCCCCGGTGGAGCTGTGCATGGGGTGTGTTTGGAACATTTTGTCACCAGCCGAGTCCAAAATTCAGCTATTCCCCATCTCAGGCCAGTAAGCAGATAGAACCGGTTTTGTGGTGCCTTTCAGCTGCCTACCGGGGTACTGTAAAAACTACCAACAGAACTCGTTTCTGGCACCTTCCCCGGTGGAACTGTGCATGGGGTGTGTTTGGAACATTTTGCCACCAGCCGAGTCCAAAACTCAGCCGATCCCCATCTCAGCCCAGAAAGCAGGTAGAACAAGTTTTGTGGTGCCTTTCAGCTGCCTACCGGGGTAGTGTAAAAACTACCAACAGGACTCGTTTCTGGCACCTTCCCAGGTGGAGTTGTGCATGGGGTGTGTTTGGAACATTCTGTCACAAGCCGAGTCCAAAACTCAGCCGATCCCCATCTCAGCCCAGAAAGCAGGTAGAACAAGTTTTGTGGTGTCTTTCTCTTGCCTACCAGGGTAGTGTAAAAACTACCAAAAGAACTCATTTCTGGCACCTTCCCCGGTGGAGTTGTGCATGGGGTGTGTTTGGAACATTCTGTCACCAGCCGAGTCCAAAATTCAGCCGTTCCCCATCTCAGCCCAGAAAGCAGGTAGAACAAGTTTTGTGGTGCCTTTCAGCTGACTACCGGGGTACTGTAAAAACTACCAACAGAACTCGTTTCTGGCACCTTCCCCGGTGGAGTTGTGCGTGGGGTGTGTTTGGAACATTTTGTCACCAGGCGAGTCCAAAATTCAGCGATTCCCCATCTCAGCCCAGAAAGCAGGTAGAACTGGTTTTGTGGTGCCTTTCAGCTGCCTACCGGGGTACTGTAAAAACTACCAACAGGACTCGTTTCTGGCACCTTCCCCGGTGGAGCTGTGCATGGGGTGTGTTTGGAACATTTTGTCACCAGCCGAGTCCAAAATTCAGCTATTCCCCATCTCAGGCCAGTAAGCAGATAGAACCGGTTTTGTGGTGCCTTTCAGCTGCCTACCGGGGTACTGTAAAAACTACCAACAGGACTCGTTTCTGGCACCTTCCCCGGTGGAGCTGTGCATGGGGTGTGTTTGGAAAATTTTGCCACCAGCCGAGTCCAAAATTCAGCCGATCCCCATCTCAGCCCAGAAAGCAGGTAGAACAACTTTTGTGGTGTCTTTCTCTTGCCTACCGGGGTAGTGTAAAAACTACCAAAAGAACTCATTTCTGGCACATTCCCCGGTGGAGTTGTGCATGGGGTGTGTTTGTAACATTCTGTCACCAGCCGAGTCCAAAATTCAGCCGTTCCCCATCTCAGCCCAGAAAGCAGGTAGAACAAGTTTTGTGGTGCCTTTCAGCTGACTACCGGGGTACTGTAAAAACTACCAACAGAACTCGTTTCTGGCACCTTCCCCGGTGGAGTTGTGTGTGGGGTGTGTTTGGAACATTTTGTCACCAGGCGAGTCCAAAATTCAGCGATTCCCCATCTCAGCCCAGAAAGCAGGTAGAACCGGTTTTGTGGTGCCTTTCAGCTGCCTACCGGGGTACTGTAAAAACTACCAACAGAACTCGTTTCTGGCACCTTCCCCGGTGGAGCTGTGCATGGGGTGTGTTTGGAACATTTTGCCACCAGCCGAGTCCAAAATTCAGTTGTTCCACATCTCTAGCCCAGGAAGCAGATAGAGCAAGTTTTGTGGTGCCTTTCAGCTGCCTACCGGGGTACTGTAAAAACTACCAACAGGACTCGTTTCTGGCACCTTCCCCGGTGGAGTTGTGCATGGGGTGTGTTTGGAACATTCTGTCACCAGCCGAGTCCAAAATTCAGCCGTTCCCCATCTCAGCCCAGAAAGCAGGTAGAACAAGTTTTGTGGTGCCTTTCAGCTGCCTACCGGGGTAGTGTAAAAACTACCAACAGGACTCGTTTCTGGCACCTTCCCCGGTGGAGTTGTGCATGGGGTGTGTTTGGAACATGTTGCCACCAGCCGAGTCCAAAACTCAGCCGATCCCCATCTCAGCCCAGAAAGCAGGTAGAACAAGTTTTGTGGTGCCTTTCAGCTGCCTACCGGGGTACTGTAAAAACTACCAACAGGACTCGTTTCTGGCACCTTCCCCGGTGGAGTTGTGCTTGGGGTGTGTTTGGAACATTCTGTCACCAGCCGAGTCCAAAATTCAGCCGTTCCCCATCTCAGCCCAGAAGGCAGGTAGAACAAGTTTTGTGGTGCCTTTCAGCTGCCTACCGGGGTACTGTAAAAACTACCAACAGGACTCGTTTCTGGCACCTTCCCCGGTGGAGTTGTGCATGGGGTGTGTTTGGAACATTTTGTCACCAGCCGAGACCAAAATTCAGCTATTCCCCATCTCAGCCCAGAAAGCAGGTAGAACAAGTTTTGTGGTGCCTTTCAGCTGCCTACCAGGGTAGTGTAAAAACTACCAACAGAACTCGTTTCTGGCACCTTCCCCGGTGGAGTTGTGCATGGGGTGTGTTTGGAACATTTTGCCACCAGCCGAGTCCAAAATTCAGCCTTTCCCCATCTCAGCCCAGAAAGCAGGTAGAACAAGTTTTGTGGTGCCTTTCAGCTGCCTACCGGGGTAGTGTAAAAACTACCAACAGAACTCGTTTCTGGCACCTTCCCCTGTGGAGTTGTGCATGCGGTGTGTTTGGAACATTCTGTCACAAGCCGAGTCCAAAACTCAGCCGATCCCCATCTCAGCCCAGAAAGCAGGTAGAACAAGTTTTGTGGTGTCTTTCTCTTACCTACCGGGGTAGTGTAAAAACTACCAAAAGAACTCATTTCTGGCACCTTCCCCGGTGGAGCTGAGCATGGGGTGTGTTTGGAACATTTTGTCACCAGGCGAGTCCAAAATTCAGCGATTCCCCATCTCAGCCCAGAAAGCAGGTAGAACTGGTTTTGTGGTGCCTTTCAGCTGCCTACCGGGGTACTGTAAAAACTACCAACAGGACTCGTTTCTGGCACCTTCCCCGGTGGAGCTGTGCATGGGGTGTGTTTGGAACATTTTGTCACCAGCCGAGTCCAAAATTCAGCTATTCCCCATCTCAGGCCAGTAAGCAGATAGAACCGGTTTTGTGGTGCCTTTCAGCTGCCTACCGGGGTACTGTAAAAACTACCAACAGAACTCGTTTCTGGCACCTTCCCCGGTGGAGCTGTGCATGGGGTGTGTTTGGAAAATTTTGCCACCAGCCGAGTCCAAAATTCAGCTGTTCCCCATCTCTAGCCCAGGAAGCAGATAGAGCAAGTTTTGTGGTGCCTTTCAGCTGCCTACCGGGGTACTGTAAAAACTACCAACAGGACTCGTTTCTGGCACCTTCCCCGGTGGAGTTGTGCATGGGGTGTGTTTGGAACATTCTGTCACCAGCCGAGTCCAAAATTCAGCCGTTCCCCATCTCAGCCCAGAAAGCAGGTAGAACAAGTTTTGTGGTGTCTTTCAGCTGCCTACCGGGGTAGTGTAAAAACTACCAACAGGACTCGTTTCTGGTACCTTCCCCGGTGGAGTTGTGCATGGGGTGTGTTTGGAACATTCTGTCACCAGCCGAGTCCAAAATTCAGCCGTTCCCCATCTCAGCCCAGAAGGCAGGTAGAACAAGTTTTGTGGTGCCTTTCAGCTGCCTACCGGGGTAGTGTAAAAACTACCAACAGGACTTGTTTCTGGCACCTTCCCCGGTGGAGCTGTGCATGGGGTGTGTTTGGAACATTTTGCCACCAGCCGAGTCCAAAACTCAGCCGATCCCCATCTCAGCCCAGAAAGCAGGTAGAACAAGTTTTGTGGTGCCTTTCAGCTGCCTACCGGGGTAGTGTAAAAACTACCAACAGAACTCGTTTCTGGCACCTTCCCCGGTGGAGTTGTGCATGGGGTGTGTTTGGAACATTTTGTCACCAGCCGAGACCAAAATTCAGCTATTCCCCATCTCAGCCCAGAAAGCAGATATAACCGGATTTGTGGTGCCTTTCAGCTGCCTACCGGGGTACTGTAAAAACTACCAACAGAACTCGTTTCTGGCACCTTCCCCGGTGGAGCTGTGCATGGGGTGTGTTTGGAACATTTTGCCACCAGCCGAGTCCAAAACTCAGCCGATCCCCATCTCAGCCCAGAAAGCAGGTAGAAAAACTTTTGTGGTGCCTTTCAGCTGCCTACCGGGGTAGTGTAAAAACTACCAACAGAACTCGTTTCTGGCACCTTCCCCGGTGGAGTTGTGCATGGGGTGTGTTTGGAACATTTTGTCACCAGCCGAGTCCAAAATTAAGCTACCCCATCTCAGCCCAGGAAGCAGATAGAACCGGTTTTGTGGTGCCTTTCAGCTGCCTACCGGGGTAGTGTAAAAACTACCAACAGAACTCGTTTCTGGCACCTTCCCCGGTGGAGCTGTGCATGGGGTGTGTTTGGAACATTTTGCCACCAGCCGAGTCCAAAACTCAGCCGATCCCCATCTCAGCCCAGAAAGCAGGTAGAACAAGTTTTGTGGTGCCTTTCAGCTGCCTACCGGGGTAGTGTAAAAAATACCTACAGAACTCGTTTCTGGCACCTTCCCCGGTGGAGTTGTGCATGGGGTGTGTTTGGAACATTTTGTCACCAGCCGAGTCCAAAATTCAGCTATTCCCCATCTCAGGCCAGTAAGCAGATAGAACCGGTTTTGTTGTGCCTTTCAGCTGCCTACCGGGGTACTGTAAAAACTACCAACAGAACTCGTTTCTGGCACCTTCCCCGGTGGAGCTGTGCATGGGGTGTGTTTGGAACATTTTGCCACCAGCCGAGTCCAAAACTCAGCCGATCCCCATCTCAGCCCAGAAAGCAGGTAGAACAAGTTTTGTGGTGTCTTTCAGCTGCCTACCAGGGTAGTGTAAAAACTACCAAAAGAACTCATTTCTGGCACCTTCCCCGGTGGAGTTGTGCATGGGGTGTGTTTGGAACATTCTGTCACCAGCCGAGTCCAAAATTCAGCCGTTCCCCATCTCAGCCCAGGAAGCAGGTAGAACATGTTTTGTGGTGCCTTTCAGCTGACTACCGGGGTAGTGTAAAAACTACCAACAGAACTCGTTTCTGGCACCTTCCCCGGTGGAGTTGTGTGTGGGGTGTGTTTGGAACATTTTGTCACCAGGCGAGTCCAAAATTCAGCTGTTCCCCATCTCAGGCCAGGAAGCAGATAGAACCGGTTTTGTGGTGCCTTTCAGCTGCCTACCGGGGTACTGTAAAAACTACCAACAGAACTCGTTTCTGGCACCTTCCCCGGTGGAGCTGTGCATGGGGTGTGTTTGGAACATTTTGCCACCAGCCGAGTCCAAAACTCAGCCGATCCCCATCTCAGCCCAGAAAGCAGGTAGAACAAGTTTTGTGGTGCCTTTCAGCTGCCTACCGGGGTACTGTAAAAACTACCAACAGGACTCGTTTCTGGCACCTTCCCCGGTGGAGTTGTGCTTGGGGTGTGTTTGGAACATTCTGTCACCAGCCGAGTCCAAAATTCAGCCGTTCCCCATCTCAGCCCAGAAGGCAGGTAGAACAAGTTTTGTGGTGCCTTTCAGCTGCCTACCGGGGTAGTGTAAAAACTACCAACAGGACTCGTTTCTGGCACCTTCCCCGGTGGAGTTGTGCATGGGGTGTGTTTGGAACATTTTGTCACCAGCCGAGACCAAAATTCAGCTATTCCCCATCTCAGCCCAGAAAGCAGGTAGAACAAGTTTTGTGGTGCCTTTCAGCTGCCTACCGGGGTAGTGTAAAAACTACCAACAGAACTCGTTTCTGGCACCTTCCCCGGTGGAGTTGTGCATGGGGTGTGTTTGGAACATTTTGTCACCAGCCGAGTCCAAAATTCAGCCTTTCCCCATCTCAGCCCAGAAAGCAGGTAGAACTGGTTTTGTGGTGCCTTTCAGCTGCCTACCGGGGTAGTGTAAAAACTACCAACAGGACTCGTTTCTGGCACCTTCCCAGGTGGAGTTGTGCATGGGGTGTGTTTGGAACATTCTGTCACAAGCCGAGTCCAAAACTCAGCCGATCCCCATCTCAGCCCAGAAAGCAGGTAGAACAAGTTTTGTGGTGTCTTTCTCTTGCCTACCAGGGTAGTGTAAAAACTACCAAAAGAACTCATTTCTGGCACCTTCCCCGGTGGAGTTGTGCATGGGGTGTGTTTGGAACATTCTGTCACCAGCCGAGTCCAAAATTCAGCCGTTCCCCATCTCAGCCCAGAAAGCAGGTAGAACAAGTTTTGTGGTGCCTTTCAGCTGACTACCGGGGTACTGTAAAAACTACCAACAGAACTCGTTTCTGGCACCTTCCCCGGTGGAGTTGTGTGTGGGGTGTGTTTGGAACATTTTGTCACCAGGCGAGTCCAAAATTCAGCGATTCCCCATCTCAGCCCAGAAAGCAGGTAGAACTGGTTTTGTGGTGCCTTTCAGCTGCCTACCGGGGTACTGTAAAAACTACCAACAGGACTCGTTTCTGGCACCTTCCCCGGTGGAGCTGTGCATGGGGTGTGTTTGGAACATTTTGTCACCAGCCGAGTCCAAAATTCAGCTATTCCCCATCTCAGGCCAGTAAGCAGATAGAACCGGTTTTGTGGTGCCTTTCAGCTGCCTACCGGGGTACTGTAAAAACTACCAACAGGACTCGTTTCTGGCACCTTCCCCGGTGGAGCTGTGCATGGGGTGTGTTTGGAACATTTTGTCACCAGCCGAGTCCAAAATTCAGCTATTCCCCATCTCAGGCCAGTAAGCAGATAGAACCGGTTTTGTGGTGCCTTTCAGCTCCCTACCGCGGTACTGTAAAAACTACCAACAGAACTCGTTTCTGGCACCTTCCCCGGTGGAGCTGTGCATGGGGTGTGTTTGAAAATTTTGCCACCAGCCGAGTCCAAAATTCAGTTGTTCCCCATCTCTAGCCCAGGAAGCAGATATAGCAAGTTTTGTGGTGCCTTTCAGCTGCCTACCGGGGTACTGTAAAAACTACCAACAGGACTCGTTTCTGGCACCTTCCCCGGTGGAGTTGTGCATGGGGTGTGTTTGGAACATTCTGTCACCAGCCGAGTCCAAAATTCAGCCGTTCCCCATCTCAGCCCAGAAAGCAGGTAGAACATGTTTTGTGGTGCCTTTCAGCTGCCTACCGGGGTACTGTAAAAACTACCAACAGGACTCGTTTCTGGCACCTTCCCCGGTGGAGTTGTGCATGGGGTGTGTTTGGAATATTCTGTCACCAGCCGAGTCCAAAATTCAGCCGTTCCCCATCTCAGCCCAGAAGGCAGGTAGAACAAGTTTTGTGGTGCCTTTCAGCTGCCTACCAGGGTAGTGTAAAAACTACCAACAGGACTTGTTTCTGGCACCTTCCCCGGTGGAGCTGTGCATGGGGTGTGTTTGGAACATTTTGTCACCAGCCGAGTCCAAAATTCAGCTATTCCCCATCTCAGGCCAGTAAGCAGATAGAACCGGTTTTGTGGTGCCTTTCAGCTGCCTACCGGGGTACTGTAAAAACTACCAACAGAACTCGTTTCTGGCACCTTCCCCGGTGGAACTGTGCATGGGGTGTGTTTGGAACATTTTGCCACCAGCCGAGTCCAAAACTCAGCCGATCCCCATCTCAGCCCAGAAAGCAGGTAGAACAAGTTTTGTGGTGCCTTTCAGCTGCCTACCGGGGTAGTGTAAAAACTACCAACAGGACTCGTTTCTGGCACCTTCCCAGGTGGAGTTGTGCATGGGGTGTGTTTGGAACATTCTGTCACAAGCCGAGTCCAAAACTCAGCCGATCCCCATCTCAGCCCAGAAAGCAGGTAGAACAAGTTTTGTGGTGTCTTTCTCTTGCCTACCAGGGTAGTGTAAAAACTACCAAAAGAACTCATTTCTGGCACCTTCCCCGGTGGAGTTGTGCATGGGGTGTGTTTGGAACATTCTGTCACCAGCCGAGTCCAAAATTCAGCCGTTCCCCATCTCAGCCCAGAAAGCAGGTAGAACAAGTTTTGTGGTGCCTTTCAGCTGACTACCGGGGTACTGTAAAAACTACCAACAGAACTCGTTTCTGGCACCTTCCCCGGTGGAGTTGTGTGTGGGGTGTGTTTGGAACATTTTGTCACCAGGCGAGTCCAAAATTCAGCGATTCCCCATCTCAGCCCAGAAAGCAGGTAGAACTGGTTTTGTGGTGCCTTTCAGCTGCCTACCGGGGTACTGTAAAAACTACCAACAGGACTCGTTTCTGGCACCTTCCCCGGTGGAGCTGTGCATGGGGTGTGTTTGGAACATTTTGTCACCAGCCGAGTCCAAAATTCAGCTATTCCCCATCTCAGGCCAGTAAGCAGATAGAACCGGTTTTGTGGTGCCTTTCAGCTGCCTACCGGGGTACTGTAAAAACTACCAACAGGACTCGTTTCTGGCACCTTCCCCGGTGGAGCTGTGCATGGGGTGTGTTTGGAACATTTTGTCACCAGCCGAGTCCAAAATTCAGCTATTCCCCATCTCAGGCCAGTAAGCAGATAGAACCGGTTTTGTGGTGCCTTTCAGCTGCCTACCGCGGTACTGTAAAAACTACCAACAGAACTCGTTTCTGGCACCTTCCCCGGTGGAGCTGTGCATGGGGTGTGTTTGGAAAATTTTGCCACCAGCCGAGTCCAAAATTCAGTTGTTCCCCATCTCTAGCCCAGGAAGCAGATATAGCAAGTTTTGTGGTGCCTTTCAGCTGCCTACCGGGGTACTGTAAAAACTACCAACAGGACTCGTTTCTGGCACCTTCCCCGGTGGAGTTGTGCATGGGGTGTGTTTGGAACATTCTGTCACCAGCCGAGTCCAAAATTCAGCCGTTCCCCATCTCAGCCCAGAAAGCAGGTAGAACATGTTTTGTGGTGCCTTTCAGCTGCCTACCGGGGTACTGTAAAAACTACCAACAGGACTCGTTTCTGGCACCTTCCCCGGTGGAGTTGTGCATGGGGTGTGTTTGGAATATTCTGTCACCAGCCGAGTCCAAAATTCAGCCGTTCCCCATCTCAGCCCAGAAGGCAGGTAGAACAAGTTTTGTGGTGCCTTTCAGCTGCCTACCAGGGTAGTGTAAAAACTACCAACAGGACTTGTTTCTGGCACCTTCCCCGGTGGAGCTGTGCATGGGGTGTGTTTGGAACATTTTGTCACCAGCCGAGTCCAAAATTCAGCTATTCCCCATCTCAGGCCAGTAAGCAGATAGAACCGGTTTTGTGGTGCCTTTCAGCTGCCTACCGGGGTACTGTAAAAACTACCAACAGAACTCGTTTCTGGCACCTTCCCCGGTGGAACTGTGCATGGGGTGTGTTTGGAACATTTTGCCACCAGCCGAGTCCAAAACTCAGCCGATCCCCATCTCAGCCCAGAAAGCAGGTAGAACAACTTTTGTGGTGTCTTTCTCTTGCCTACCGGGGTAGTGTAAAAACTACCAAAAGAACTCATTTCTGGCACCTTCCCCGGTGGAGTTGTGCATGGGGTGTGTTTGTAACATTCTGTCACCAGCCGAGTCCAAAATTCAGCCGTTCCCCATCTCAGCCCAGAAAGCAGGTAGAACAAGTTTTGTGGTGCCTTTCAGCTGACTACCGGGGTACTGTAAAAACTACCAACAGAACTCGTTTCTGGCACCTTCCCCGGTGGAGTTGTGTGTGGGGTGTGTTTGGAACATTTTGTCACCAGGCGAGTCCAAAATTCAGCGATTCCCCATCTCAGCCCAGAAAGCAGGTAGAACCGGTTTTGTGGTGCCTTTCAGCTGCCTACCGCGGTACTGTAAAAACTACCAACAGGACTTGTTTCTGGCACCTTCCCCGGTGGAGCTGTGCATGGGGTGTGTTTGGAACATTTTGCCACCAGCCGAGTCCAAAACTCAACCGATCCCCATCTCAGCCCAGGAAGCAGATAGAGCAAGTTTTGTGGTGCCTTTCAGCTGCCTACCGGGGGTAGTGTAAAAACTACCAACAGGACTTGTTTCTGGCACCTTCCCCGGTGGAGTTGTGCATGGGGTGGGTTTGGAACATTCTGTCACCAGCCGAGTCCAAAATTCAGCCGTTCCCCATCTCAGCCCAGAAAGCAGGTAGAACAAGTTTTGTGGTGCCTTTCAGCTGCCTACCGGGGTACTGTAAAAACTACCAACAGGACTCGTTTCTGGCACCTTCCCCGGTGGAGTTGTGCATGGGGTGTGTTTGGAACATGTTGCCACCAGCCGAGTCCAAAACTCAGCCGATCCCCATCTCAGCCCAGAAAGCAGGTAGAACAAGTTTTGTGGTGCCTTTCAGCTGCCTACCGGGGTACTGTAAAAACTACCAACAGGACTCGTTTCTGGCACCTTCCCCGGTGGAGTTGTGCTTGGGGTGTGTTTGGAACATTCTGTCACCAGCCGAGTCCAAAATTCAGCCGTTCCCCATCTCAGCCCAGAAAGCAGGTAGAACAAGTTTTGTGGTGCCTTTCAGCTGCCTACCGGGGTACTGTAAAAACTACCAACAGGACTCGTTTCTGGCACCTTCCCCGGTGGAGTTGTGCTTGGGGTGTGTTTGGAACATTCTGTCACCAGCCGAGTCCAAAATTCAGCCGTTCCCCATCTCAGCCCAGAAGGCAGGTAGAACAAGTTTTGTGGTGCCTTTCAGCTGACTACCGGGGGTACTGTAAAAACTACCAACAGGACTCGTTTCTGGCACCTTCCCCGGTGGAGTTGTGCATGGGGTGTGTTTGGAACATTTTGTCACCAGCCGAGACCAAAATTCAGCTATTCCCCATCTCAGCCCAGAAAGCAGGTAGAACAAGTTTTGTGGTGCCTTTCAGCTGCCTACCAGGGTAGTGTAAAAACTACCAACAGAACTCGTTTCTGGCACCTTCCCCGGTGGAGTTGTGCATGGGGTGTGTTTGGAACATTTTGCCACCAGCCGAGTCCAAAATTCAGCCTTTCCCCATCTCAGCCCAGAAAGCAGGTAGAACAAGTTTTGTGGTGCCTTTCAGCTGCCTACCGGGGTAGTGTAAAAACTACCAACAGAACTCGTTTCTGGCACCTTCCCCTGTGGAGTTGTGCATGCGGTGTGTTTGGAACATTCTGTCACAAGCCGAGTCCAAAACTCAGCCGATCCCCATCTCAGCCCAGAAAGCAGGTAGAACAAGTTTTGTGGTGTCTTTCTCTTACCTACCGGGGGTAGTGTAAAAACTACCAAAAGAACTCATTTCTGGCACCTTCCCCGGTGGAGTTGTGCATGGGGTGTGTTTGGAACATTCTGTCACCAGCCGAGTCCAAAATTCAGCCGTTCCCCATCTCAGCCCAGAAAGCAGGTAGAACAAGTTTTGTGGTGCCTTTCAGCTGACTACCGGGGTACTGTAAAAACTACCAACAGAACTCGTTTCTGGCACCTTCCCCGGTGGAGTTGTGCATGGGGTGTGTTTGGAACATTTTGTCACCAGGCGAGTCCAAAATTCAGCGATTCCCCATCTCAGCCCAGGAAGCAGATAGAACTGGTTTTGTGGTGCCTTTCAGCTGCCTACCGGGGTAGTGTAAAAACTACCAACAGAACTCGTTTCTGGCACCTTCCCCGGTGGAGTTGTGCATGGGGTGTGTTTGGAACATTCTGTCACCACCCGAGTCCAAAATTCAGCCGATCCCCATCTCAGCCCAGAAAGCAGGTAGAACAAGTTTTGTGGTGTCTTTCTCTTGCCTACCGGGGTAGTGTAAAAACTACCAAAAGAACTCATTTCTGGCACCTTCCCCGGTGGAGCTGTGCATGGGGTGTGTTTGGAAAATTTTGCCACCAGCCGAGTCCAAAATTCAGTTGTTCCCCATCTCTAGCCCAGGAAGCAGATACAGCAAGTTTTGTGGTGCCTTTCAGCTGCCTACCGGGGTAGTGTAAAAACTACCAACAGAACTCGTTTCTGGCACCTTCCCCGGTGGAGTTGTGCATGGGGTGTGTTTGGAACATTCTGTCACCACCCGAGTCCAAAATTCAGCCGTTCCCCATCTCAGCCCAGAAAGCAGGTAGAACAAGTTTTGTGGTGCCTTTCAGCTGCCTACCAGGGTACTGTAAAAACTACCAACAGGACTCGTTTCTGGCACCTTCCCCGGTGGAGTTGTGCATGGGGTGTGTTTGGAATATTCTGTCACCAGCCGAGTCCAAAATTCAGCCGTTCCCCATCTCAGCCCAGAAGGCAGGTAGAACAAGTTTTGTGGTGCCTTTCAGCTGCCTACCGGGGTAGTGTAAAAACTACCAACAGGACTTGTTTCTGGCACCTTCCCCGGTGGAGCTGTGCATGGGGTGTGTTTGGAACATTTTGTCACCAGCCGAGTCCAAAATTCAGCTATTCCCCATCTCAGGCCAGTAAGCAGATAGAACCGGTTTTGTGGTGCCTTTCAGCTGCCTACCGGGGTACTGTAAAAACTACCAACAGAACTCGTTTCTGGCACCTTCCCCGGTGGAACTGTGCATGGGGTGTGTTTGGAACATTTTGCCACCAGCCGAGTCCAAAACTCAGCCGATCCCCATCTCAGCCCAGAAAGCAGGTAGAACAACTTTTGTGGTGTCTTTCTCTTGCCTACCGGGGTAGTGTAAAAACTACCAAAAGAACTCATTTCTGGCACCTTCCCCGGTGGAGTTGTGCATGGGGTGTGTTTGTAACATTCTGTCACCAGCCGAGTCCAAAATTCAGCCGTTCCCCATCTCAGCCCAGAAAGCAGGTAGAACAAGTTTTGTGGTGCCTTTCAGCTGACTACCGGGGTACTGTAAAAACTACCAACAGAACTCGTTTCTGGCACCTTCCCCGGTGGAGTTGTGTGTGGGGTGTGTTTGGAACATTTTGTCACCAGGCGAGTCCAAAATTCAGCGATTCCCCATCTCAGCCCAGAAAGCAGGTAGAACCGGTTTTGTGGTGCCTTTCAGCTGCCTACCGCGGTACTGTAAAAACTACCAACAGAACTCGTTTCTGGCACCTTCCCCGGTGGAGCTGTGCATGGGGTGTGTTTGGAAAATTTTGCCACCAGCCGAGTCCAAAATTCAGTTGTTCCCCATCTCTAGCCCAGGAAGCAGATAGAGCAAGTTTTGTGGTGCCTTTCAGCTGCCTACCGGGGTACTGTAAAAACTACCAACAGGACTCGTTTCTGGCACCTTCCCCGGTGGAGTTGTGCATGGGGTGTGTTTGGAACATTCTGTCACCAGCCGAGTCCAAAATTCAGCCGTTCCCCATCTCAGCCCAGAAAGCAGGTAGAACAAGTTTTGTGGTGCCTTTCAGCTGCCTACCGGGGGTACTGTAAAAACTACCAACAGGACTCGTTTCTGGCACCTTCCCCGGTGGAGTTGTGCATGGGGTGTGTTTGGAATATTCTGTCACCAGCCGAGTCCAAAATTCAGCCGTTCCCCATCTCAGCCCAGAAGGCAGGTAGAACAAGTTTTGTGGTGCCTTTCAGCTGCCTACCGGGGTAGTGTAAAAACTACCAACAGGACTTGTTTCTGGCACCTTCCCCGGTGGAGCTGTGCATGGGGTGTGTTTGGAACATTTTGCCACCAGCCGAGTCCAAAACTCAGCCGATCCCCATCTCAGCCCAGAAAGCAGGTAGAACAAGTTTTGTGGTGCCTTTCAGCTGCCTACCGGGGTAGTGTAAAAACTACCAACAGGACTCGTTTCTGGCACCTTCCCCGGTGGAGTTGTGCATGGGGTGTGTTTGGAACATTCTGTCACCAGCCGAGTCCAAAATTCAGCTATTCCCCATCTCAGGCCAGTAAGCAGATAGAACCGGTTTTGTTGTGCCTTTCAGCTGTCTACCGGGGTACTGTAAAAACTACCAACAGAACTCGTTTCTGGCACCTTCCCCGGTGGAGCTGTGCATGGGGTGTGTTTGGAACATTTTGCCACCAGCCGAGTCCAAAATTCAGCTATTCCCCATCTCAGGCCAGGAAGCAGATAGAACCGGTTTTGTGGTGCCTTTCAGCTGCCTACCGGGGTACTGTAAAAACTACCAACAGAACTCGTTTCTGGCACCTTCCCCGGTGGAACTGTGCATGGGGTGTGTTTGGAACATTTTGCCACCAGCCGAGTCCAAAACTCAGCCGATCCCCATCTCAGCCCAGAAAGCAGGTAGAACAACTTTTGTGGTGTCTTTCTCTTGCCTACCGGGGTAGTGTAAAAACTACCAAAAGAACTCATTTCTGGCACCTTCCCCGGTGGAGTTGTGCATGGGGTGTGTTTGTAACATTCTGTCACCAGCCGAGTCCAAAATTCAGCCGTTCCCCATCTCAGCCCAGAAAGCAGGTAGAACAAGTTTTGTGGTGCCTTTCAGCTGACTACCGGGGTACTGTAAAAACTACCAACAGAACTCGTTTCTGGCACCTTCCCCGGTGGAGTTGTGTGTGGGGTGTGTTTGGAACATTTTGTCACCAGCCGAGTCCAAAATTCAGCTATTCCCCATCTCAGCCCAGAAAGCAAGTAGAACAAGTTTTGTGGTGCCTTTCAGCTGCCTACCGCGGTACTGTAAAAACTACCAACAGGACTCGTTTCTGGCACCTTCCCCGGTGGAGTTGTGCATGGGGTGTGTTTGGAATATTCTGTCACCAGCCGAGTCCAAAATTCAGCCGTTCCCCATCTCAGCCCAGAAGGCAGGTAGAACAAGTTTTGTGGTGCCTTTCAGCTGACTACCGGGGTACTGTAAAAACTACCAAAAGAACTCGTTTCTGGCACCTTCCCCGGTGGAACTGTGCATGGGGTGTGTTTGGAACATTTTGCCACCAGCCGAGTCCAAAACTCAGCCGATCCCCATCTCAGCCCAGAAAGCAGGTAGAACAACTTTTGTGGTGTCTTTCTCTTGCCTACCGGGGTAGTGTAAAAACTACCAAAAGAACTCATTTCTGGCACCTTCCCCGGTGGAGTTGTGCATGGGGTGTGTTTGTAACATTCTGTCACCAGCCGAGTCCAAAATTCAGCCGTTCCCCATCTCAGCCCAGAAAGCAGGTAGAACAAGTTTTGTGGTGCCTTTCAGCTGACTACCGGGGTACTGTAAAAACTACCAACAGAACTCGTTTCTGGCACCTTCCCCGGTGGAGTTGTGTGTGGGGTGTGTTTGGAACATTTTGTCACCAGGCGAGTCCAAAATTCAGCGATTCCCCATCTCAGCCCAGAAAGCAGGTAGAACCGGTTTTGTGGTGCCTTTCAGCTGCCTACCGCGGTACTGTAAAAACTACCAACAGAACTCGTTTCTGGCACCTTCCCCGGTGGAGCTGTGCATGGGGTGTGTTTGGAAAATTTTGCCTCCAGCCGAGTCCAAAATTCAGTTGTTCCCCATCTCTAGCCCAGGAAGCAGATAGAGCAAGTTTTGTTGTGCCTTTCAGCTGCCTACCGGGGTACTGTAACAAACTACCAACAGGACTCGTTTCTGGCACCTTCCCCGGTGGAGTTGTGCATGGGGTGTGTTTGGAACATTCTGTCACCAGCCGAGTCCAAAATTCAGCCGTTCCCCATCTCAGCCCAGAAAGCAGGTAGAACAAGTTTTGTGGTGCCTTTCAGCTGCCTACCGGGGTACTGTAAAAACTACCAACAGGACTCGTTTCTGGCACCTTCCCCGGTGGAGTTGTGCATGGGGTGTGTTTGGAATATTCTGTCACCAGCCGAGTCCAAAATTCAGCCGTTCCCCATCTCAGCCCAGAAGGCAGGTAGAACAATTTTGTGGTGCCTTTCAACTGCCTACCGGGGTACTGTAAAAACTACCAACAGAACTCGTTTCTGGCACCTTCCCCGGTGGAGCTGTGCATGGGGTGTGTTTGGAACATTTTGCCACCAGCCGAGTCCAAAACTCAGCCGATCCCCCATCTCAGCCCAGAAAGCAGGTAGAACAACTTTTGTGGTGTCTTTCTCTTGCCTACCGGGGTAGTGTAAAAACGACCAAAAGAACTCATTTCTGGCACCTTCCCCGGTGGAGTTGTGCATGGGGTGTGTTTGTAACATTCTGTCACCAGCCGAGTCCAAAATTCAGCCGTTCCCCATCTCAGCCCAGAAAGCAGGTAGAACAAGTTTTGTGGTGCCTTTCAGCTGACTACCGGGGTACTGTAAAAACTACCAACAGAACTCGTTTCTGGCACCTTCCCCGGTGGAGTTGTGTGTGGGGTGTGTTTGGAACATTTTGTCACCAGGCGAGTCCAAAATTCAGCGATTCCCCATCTCAGCCCAGAAAGCAGGTAGAACCGGTTTTGTGGTGCCTTTCAGCTGCCTACCGCGGTACTGTAAAAACTACCAACAGAACTCGTTTCTGGCACCTTCCCCGGTGGAGCTGTGCATGGGGTGTGTTTGGAAAATTTTGCCACCAGACGAGTCCAAAATTCAGTTGTTCCCCATCTCTAGCCCAGGAAGCAGATAGAGCAAGTTTTGTGGTGCCTTTCAGCTGCCTACCAGGGTACTGTAAAAAAGACCAACAGGACTCGTTTCTGGCACCTTCCCCGGTGGAGTTGTGCATGGGGTGTGTTTGGAACATTCTGTCACCAGCCGAGTCCAAAATTCAGCCGTTCCCCATCTCAGCCCAGAAAGCAGGTAGAACAAGTTTTGTGGTGCCTTTCAGCTGCCTACCGGGGTACTGTAAAAACTACCAACCGGACTCGTTTCTGGCACCTTCCCCGGTGGAGTTGTGCATGGGGTGTGTTTGGAATATTCTGTCACCAGCCGAGTCCAAAATTCAGCCGTTCCCCATCTCAGCCCAGAAGGCAGGTAGAACAAGTTTTGTGGTGCCTTTCAGCTGCCTACCGGGGTAGTGTAAAAACTACCAACAGGACTTGTTTCTGGCACCTTCCCCGGTGGAGCTGTGCATGGGGTGTGTTTGGAACATTTTGCCACCAGCCGAGTCCAAAACTCAGCCGATCCCCATCTCAGCCCAGAAAGCAGGTAGAACAAGTTTTGTGGTGCCTTTCAGCTGCCTACCGGGGTACTGTAAAAACTACCAACAGAACTCGTTTCTGGCACCTTCCCCGGTGGAGTTGTGCATGGGGTGTGTTTGGAACATTCTGTCACCAGCCGAGTCCAAAATTCAGCTATTCCCCATCTCAGGCCAGTAAGCAGATAGAACCGGTTTTGTTGTGCCTTTCAGCTGTCTACCGGGGTACTGTAAAAACTACCAACAGAACTCGTTTCTGGCACCTTCCCCGGTGGAGCTGTGCATGGGGTGTGTTTGGAACATTTTGCCACCAGCCGAGTCCAAAACTCAGCCGATCCCCATCTCAGCCCAGAAAGCAGGTAGAACAAGTTTTGTGGTGTCTTTCTCTTGCCTACCAGGGTAGTGTAAAAACTACCAAAAGAACTCATTTCTGGCACCTTCCCCGGTGGAGTTGTGCATGGGGTGTGTTTGGAACATTCTGTCACCACCCGAGTCCAAAATTCAGCCGTTCCCCATCTCAGCCCAGAAAGCAGGTAGAACAAGTTTTGTAGTGCCTTTCAGCTGACTACCGGGGTACTGTAAAAACTACCAACAGAACTCGTTTCTGGCACCTTCCCCGGTGGAGTTGTGCGTGGGGTGTGTTTGGAACATTTTGTCACCAGGCGAGTCCAAAATTCAGCGATTCCCCATCTCAGCCCAGGAAGCAGATAGAACTGGTTTTGTGGTGCCTTTCAGCTGCCTACCGGGGTACTGTAAAAACTACCAACAGGACTCGTTTCTGGCACCTTCCCCGGTGGAGCTGTGCATAGGGTGTGTTTGGAACATTTTGTCACCAGCCGAGTCCAAAATTCAGCTATTCCCCATCTCAGGCCAGTAAGCAGATAGAACCGGTTTTGTGGTGCCTTTCAGCTGCCTACCGGGGTAGTGTAAAAACTACCAACAGAACTCATTTCTGGCACCTTCCCCGGTGGAGCTGTGCATGGGGTGTGTTTGGAACATTTTGCCACCAGCCGAGTCCAAAACTCAGCCGATCCCCATCTCAGCCCAGAAAGCAGGTAGAACAAGTTTTGTGGTGCCTTTCAGCTGCCTACCGGGGTACTGTAAAAACTACCAACAGGACTCGTTTCTGGCACGTTCCCCGTGGAATTGTGCTTGGGGTGTGTTTGGAACATTCTGTCACCACCCGAGTCCAAAATTCAGCCGTTCCCAATCTCAGCCCAGAAAGCAGGTAGAACAAGTTTTGTGGTGCCTTTCAGCTGCCTACCGGGGTAGTGTAAAAACTACCAACAGAACTCGTTTCTGGCACCTTCCCCGGTGGAGTTGTGCATGGGGTGTGTTTGGAACATTCTGTCACCACCCGAGTCCAAAATTCAGCCGTTCCCCATCTCAGCCCAGAAACCAGGTAGAACAAGTTTTGTGGTGCCTTTCAGCTGACTACCGGGGTACTGTAAAAACTACCAACAGGACTCGTTTCTGGCACCTTCCCCGGTGGAGTTGTGCATGGGGTGTGTTTGGAACATTTTGTCACCAGCCGAGTCCAAAATTCAGCGATTCCCCATCTCAGCCCAGGAAGCAGATAGAACTGGTTTTGTGGTGCCTTTCAGCTGCCTACCGGGGTAGTGTAAAAACTACCAACAGAACTCGTTTCTGGCACCTTCCCCGGTGCAGCTGTGCATGGGGTGTGTTTGGAACATTTTGTCACCAGCCGAGTCCAAAATTCAGCTATTCCCCATCTCAGGCCAGTAAGCAGATAGAACCGGTTTTGTGGTGCCTTTCAGCTGCCTACCGCGGTACTGTAAAAACTACCAACAGAACTCGTTTCTGGCACCTTCCCCGGTGGAGCTGTGCATGGGGTGTGTTTGGAACATTTTGCCACCAGCCGAGTCCAAAACTCAGCCGATCCCCATCTCAGCCCAGAAAGCAGGTAGAAAGAGTTTTGTGGTGCCTTTCAGCTGCCTACCGGGGTAGTGTAAAAACTACCAACAGGACTCGTTTCTGGCACCTTCCCGGTGGAGTTGTGCTTGGGGTGTGTTTGGAACATTCTGTCACCAGCCGAGTCCAAAATTCAGCCGTTCCCCATCTCAGCCCAGAAGGCAGGTAGAACAAGTTTTGTGGTGCCTTTCAGCTGCCTACCGGGGTAGTGTAAAAACTACCAAGAGAACTCGTTTCTGGCACCTTGCCCGGTGGAGTTGTGCATGGGGTGTGTTTGGAACATTTTGTCACCAGCCGAGTCCAAAATTCAGCCTTTCCCCATCTCAGCCCAGAAAGCAGGTAGAACAAGTTTTGTGGTGCCTTTCAGCTGCCTACCGGGGTAGTGTAAAAACTACCAACAGAACTCGTTTCTGGCACCTTCCCCTGTGGAGTTGTGCATGCGGTGTGTTTGGAACATTTTGTCACAAGCCGAGTCCAAAACTCAGCCGATCCCCATCTCAGCCCAGAAAGCAGGTAGAACAAGTTTTGTGGTGTCTTTCTCTTGCCTACCGGGGTAGTGTAAAAACTACCAAAAGAACTCATTTCTGGCACCTTCCCCGGTGGAGCTGTGCATGGGGTGTGTTTGGAACATTTTGCCACCAGCCGAGTCCAAAATTCAGCTGTTCCCTTTCTCTAGCCCAGGAAGCAGATAGAACTAGTTTTGTGGTGCCTTTCAGCTGCCTACCGGGGTAGTGTAAAAACTACCAACAGAACTCGTTTCTGGCACCTTCCCCGGTGGAGTTGTGCATGGGGTGTGTTTGGAACATTTTGTCACCAGCCGAGTCCAAAATTCAGCCGTTCCCCATCTCAGCCCAGGAAGCAGATAGAACAAGTTTTGTGGTGCCTTTCAGCTGCCTACCGGGGTAGTGTAAAAACTACCAACAGGACTCGTTTCTGGCACCTTCCCCGGTGGAGCTGTGCATGGGGTGTGTTTGGAACATTTTGTCACCAGCCGAGTCCAAAATTCAGCTATTCCCCATCTCAGGCCAGTAAGCAGATAGAACCGGTTTTGTGGTGCCTTTCAGCTGCCTACCGGGGTACTGTAAAAACTACCAACAGAACTCGTTTCTGGCACCTTCCCCGGTGGAACTGTGCATGGGGTGTGTTTGGAACATTTTGTCACCAGCCGAGTCCAAAACTCAGCCGATCCCCATCTCAGCCCAGAAAGCAGGTAGAACAAGTTTTGTGGTGCCTTTCAGCTGCCTACCGGGGTACTGTAAAAACTACCAACAGAACTCGTTTCTGGCACCTTCCCCGGTGGAGTTGTGCATGGGGTGTGTTTGGAACATTCTGTCACCAGCCGAGTCCAAAATTCAGCCGTTCCCCATCTCAGCCCAGAAAGCAGGTAGAACAAGTTTTGTGGTGCCTTTCAGCTGCCTACCGGGGTAGTGTAAAAACTACCAACAGGACTCGTTTCTGGCACCTTCCCCGGTGCAGTTGTGCATGGGGTGTGTTTGGAACATTCTGTCACCAGCCGAGTCCAAAATTCAGCTATTCCCCATCTCAGGCCAGTAAGCAGATAGAACCGGTTTTGTGGTGCCTTTCAGCTGCCTACCGGGGTACTGTAAAAACTACCAACAGAACTCGTTTCTGGCACCTTCCCCGGTGGAGCTGTGCATGGGGTGTGTTTGGAACATTTTGCCACCAGCCGAGTCCAAAACTCAGCCGATCCCCATCTCAGGCCAGTAAGCAGATAGAACCGGTTTTGTGGTGCCTTTCAGCTGCCTACCGGGGTACTGTAAAAAACTACCAACAGAACTCGTTTCTGGCACCTTCCCCGGTGGAGTTGTGCATGGGGTGTGTTTGGAACATTTTGTCACCAGCCGAGTCCAAAATTCAGCCGTTCCCCATCTCAGCCCAGGAAGCAGGTAGAACAAGTTTTGTGGTGTCTTTCTCTTGCCTACCGGGGTAGTGTAAAAACTACCAACAGAACTCATTTCTGGCACCTTCCCCGGTGGAGTTGTGCATGGGGTGTGTTTGGAACATTCTGTCACCAGCCGAGTCCAAAATTCAGCCGTTCCCCATCTCAGCCCAGAAGGCAGGTAGAAAAACTTTTGTGGTGACTTTCTTTTGCCTACCGGAGTAGTGTAAAAACTACCAACAGAACTCGTTTCTGGCACCTTCCCCGGTGGAGTTGTGCATGGGGTGTGTTTGGAACATTTTGCCACCAGCCGAGACCAAAATTCAGCTATTCCCCATCTCAGGCCAGTAAGCAGATAGAACCGGTTTTGTGGTGCCTTTCAGCTGCCTACCGCGGTACTGTAAAAACTACCAACAGAACTCGTTTCTGGCACCTTCCCCGGTGGAGCTGTGCATGGGGTGTGTTTGGAACATTTTGTCACCAGCCGAGTCCAAAATTCAGCTGTTCCCCATCTCTAGCCCAGGAAGCAGATAGAACAAGTTTTGTGGTGCCTTTCAGCTGCCTACCGGGGTACTGTAAAAACTACCAACAGAACTCGTTTCTGGCACCTTCCCCGGTGGAGTTGTGCATGGGGTGTGTTTGGAACATTCTGTCACCAGCCGAGTCCAAAATTCAGCCGTTCCCCATCTCAGCCCAGAAAGCAGGTAGAACAAGTTTTGTGGTGCCTTTCAGCTGCCTACCGGGGTACTGTAAAAAACTACCAACAGGACTCGTTTCTGGCACCTTCCCCGGTGGAGTTGTGCATGGGGTGTGTTTGGAACATTCTGTCACCAGCCGAGTCCAAAATTCAGCCGTTCCCCATCTCAGCCCAGAAAGCAGGTAGAACAAGTTTTGTGGTGCCTTTCAGCTGCCTACCGGGGTAGTGTAAAAACTACCAACAGAACTTGTTTCTGGCACCTTCCCCGGTGGAGTTGTGCATGGGGTGTGTTTGGAACATTTTGTCACCAGCCGAGTCCAAAATTCAGCTATTCCCCATCTCAGGCCAGTAAGCAGGTAGAACCGGTTTTGTGGTGCCTTTCAGCTGCCTACCGGGGTACTGTAAAAACTACCAACAGAACTCGTTTCTGGCACCTTCCCCGGTGGAGTTGTGCATGGGGTGTGTTTGGAACATTCTGTCACCAGCCGAGTCCAAAATTCAGCCGTTCCCCCATCTCAGCCCAGAAAGCAGGTAGAACAAGTTTTGTGGTGCCTTTCAGCTGCCTACCGGGGTACTGTAAAAACTACCAACAGGACTCGTTTCTGGCACCTTCCCCGGTGGAGCTGTGCATGGGGTGTGTTTGGAACATTTTGTCACCAGCCGAGTCCAAAATTCAGCCGTTCCCCATCTCAGCCCAGAAAGCAGGTAGAACAAGTTTTGTGGTGCCTTTCAGCTGCCTACCGGGGTAGTGTAAAAACTACCAACAGACTCGTTTCTGGCACCTTCCCCGGTGGAGTTGTGCATGGGGTGTGTTTGGAACATTCTGTCACCAGCCGAGTCCAAAATTCAGCCGTTCCCCATCTCAGCCCAGAAAGCAGGTAGAACAAGTTTTGTGGTGCCTTTCAGCTGCCTACCGGGGTACTGTAAAAACTACCAACAGAACTCGTTTCTGGCACGTTCCGTGGTGGAGCTGTGCATGGGGTGTGTTTGGAACATTTTGCCACCAGCCGAGTCCAAAAACTCAGCCGATCCCCATCTCAGCCCAGAAAGCAGGTAAAACAAGTTTTGTGGTGTCTTTCTCTTGCCTACCGGGGTAGTGTAAAAACTACCAGCAGGACTCGTTTCTGGCACCTTCCCCGGTGGAGTTGTGCATGGGGTGTGTTTGGAACATTCTGTCACCAGCCGAGTCCAAAATTCAGCCGTTCCCCATCTCAGCCCAGAAAGCAGGTAGAACAAGTTTTGTGGTGCCTTTCAGCTGCCTACCGGGGTAGTGTAAAAACTACCAACAGAACTCGTTTCTGGCACCTTCCCCGGTGGAGCTGTGCATGGGGTCTGTTTGGAACATTCTGTCACCAGCCGAGTCCAAAATTCAGCTGTTCCCCATCTCTAGCCCAGGAAGCAGATAGAACAAGTTTTGTGGTGCCTTTCAGCTGCCTACCGGGGTACTGTAAAAACTACCAACAGGACTCGTTTCTGGCACCTTCCCCGGTGGAGTTGTGCATGGGGTGTGTTTGGAACATTTTGTCACCAGCCGAGACCAAAATTCAGCTATTCCCCATCTCAGCCCAGTAAGCAGATATAACCGGTTTTGTGGTGCCTTTCAGCTGCCTACCGGGGTACTGTAAAAATACCAACAGAACTCGTTTCTGGCACCTTCCCCGGTGGAGCTGTGCATGAGGTGTGTTTGGAACATTTTGCCACCAGCCGAGTCCAAAACTCAGCCGATCCCCATCTCAGCCCAGAAAGCAGGTACAACAAGTTTTGTGGTGCCTTTCAGCTGCCTACCGGGGTAGTGTAAAAAACTACCAACAGGACTCGTTTCTGGCACCTTCCCCGGTGGAGTTGTGCATGGGGTGTGTTTGGAACATTCTGTCACCAGCCGAGTCCAAAATTCAGCCGTTCCCCATCTCAGCCCAGAAAGCAGATAGAACCGGTTTTGTGGTGCCTTTCAGCTGCCTACCGGGGTACTGTAAAAACTACCAACAGAACTCGTTTCTGGCACCTTCCCCGGTGGAGCTGTGCATGGGGTGTGTTTGGAACATTTTGCCACCAGCCGAGTCCAAAATTCAGCTGTTCCCCATCTCTAGCCCAGGAAGCAGATAGAACAAGTTTTGTGGTGCCTTTCAGCTGCCTACCGGGGTACTGTAAAAACTACCAACAGGACTCGTTTCTGGCACCTTCCCCGGTGGAGTTGTGCATGGGGTGTGTTTGGAACATTCTGTCACCAGCCGAGTCCAAAATTCAGCCGTTCCCCATCTCAGCCCAGAAAGCAGGTAGAACAAGTTTTGTGGTGCCTTTCAGCTGCCTACCGGGGTAGTGTAAAAACTACCAACAGAACTCGTTTCTGGCACGTTCCGTGGTGGAGCTGTGCATGGGGTGTGTTTGGAACATTCTGTCACCAGCCGAGTCCAAAATTCAGCCGTTCCCCATCTCAGCACAGAAAGCAGGTTCAACAAGTTTTGTGGTGCCTTTCAGCTGCCTACCGGGGTACTGTAAAAACTACCAACAGGACTCGTTTCTGGCACCTTCCCCGGTGGAGTTGTGCATGGGGTGTGTTTGGAACATTCTGTCACCAGCCGAGTCCAAAATTCAGCCGTTCCCCATCTCAGCCCAGAAAGCAGGTAGAACAAGTTTTGTGGTGCCTTTCAGCTGCCTACCGGGGTACTGTAAAAACTACCAACAGAACTCGTTTCTGGCACCTTCCCCGGTGGAGTTGTGCATGGGGTGTGTTTGGAACATTTTGTCACCACCCGAGTCCAAAATTCAGCCGATCCCCATCTCAGCCCAGGAAGCAGATAGAACAAGTTTTGTGGTGCCTTTCAGCTGACTACCGGGGTACTGTAAAAACTACCAACAGGACTCGTTTCTGGCACCTTCCCCGGTGGAGCTGTGCATGGGGTGTGTTTGGAACATTTTGTCACCAGCCGAGTCCAAAATTCAGCTATTCCCCATCTCAGGCCAGTAAGCAGATAGAACCGGTTTTGTGGTGCCTTTCAGCTGCCTACCGGGGTACTGTAAAAACTACCAACAGAACTCGTTTCTGGCACGTTCCGTGGTGGAGCTGTGCATGGGGTGTGTTTGGAACATTTTGCCACCAGCCGAGTCCAAAACTCAGCCGATCCCCATCTCAGCCCAGAAAGCAGGTAAAACAAGTTTTGTGGTGTCTTTCTCTTGCCTACCGGGGTAGTGTAAAAACTACCAACAGGACTCGTTTCTGGCACCTTCCCCGGTGGAGCTGTGCATGGGGTGTGTTTGGAACATTCTGTCACCAGCCGAGTCCAAAATTCAGCCGTTCCCCATCTCAGCCCAGAAGGCAGGTAGAACAAGTTTTGTGGTGCCTTTCAGCTGCCTACCGGGGTAGTGTAAAAACTACCAACAGGACTCGTTTCTGGCACCTTCCCCGGTGGAGCTGTGCATGGGGTGTGTTTGGAACATTTTGCCACCAGCCGAGTCCAAAACTCAGCCGATCCCCATCTCAGCCCAGAAAGCAGGTAAAACAAGTTTTGTGGTGTCTTTCTCTTGCCTACCGGGGTAGTGTAAAAACTACCAAAAGAACTCGTTTCTGGCACCTTCCCCGGTGGAGTTGTGCATGGGGTGTGTTTGGAACATTCTGTCACCAGCCGAGTCCAAAATTCAGCCGTTCCCCATCTCAGCCCAGAAAGCAGGTAGAACAAGTTTTGTGGTGCCTTTCAGCTGCCTACCGGGGTAGTGTAAAAACTACCAACAGGACTCGTTTCTGGCACCTTCCCCGGTGGAGTTGTGCATGGGGTGTGTTTGGAACATTCTGTCACCAGCCGAGTCCAAAATTCAGCTGTTCCCCATCTCAGCCCAGAAAGCAGGTAGAACAAGTTTTGTGGTGCCTTTCAGCTGCCTACCGGGGTAGTGTAAAAACTACCAACAGAACTCGTTTCTGGCACCTTCCCCGGTGGAGTTGTGCATGGGGTGTGTTTGGAACATTCTGTCACCAGCCGAGTCCAAAATTCAGCCGTTCCCCATCTCAGCCCAGAAAGCAGGTAGAACAAGTTTTGTGGTGCCTTTCAGCTGCCTACCGGGGTAGTGTAAAAACTACCAACAGAACTCGTTTCTGGCACCTTCCCCGGTGGAGTTGTGCATGGGGTGTGTTTGGAACATTCTGTCACCAGCCGAGTCCAAAATTCAGCCGTTCCCCATCTCAGCCCAGGAAGCAGGTACAACAAGTTTTGTGGTGCCTTTCAGCTGCCTACCGGGGTAGTGTAAAAACTACCAACAGGACTCGTTTCTGGCACCTTCCCCGGTGGAGTTGTGCATGGGGTGTGTTTGGAACATTCTGTCACCAGCCGAGTCCAAAATTCAGCCGTTCCCCATCTCAGCCCAGAAAGCAGATAGAACCGGTTTTGTGGTGCCTTTCAGCTGCCTACCGGGGGTACTGTAAAAACTACCAACAGAACTCGTTTCTGGCACCTTCCCCGGTGGAGCTGTGCATGGGGTGTGTTTGGAACATTTTGCCACCAGCCGAGTCCAAAATTCAGCTGTTCCCCATCTCTAGCCCAGGAAGCAGATAGAACAAGTTTTGTGGTGCCTTTCAGCTGCCTACCGGGGTACTGTAAAAACTACCAACAGGACTCGTTTCTGGCACCTTCCCCGGTGGAGTTGTGCATGGGGTGTGTTTGGAACATTCTGTCACCAGCCGAGTCCAAAATTCAGCCGTTCCCCATCTCAGCCCAGAAAGCAGGTAGAACAAGTTTTGTGGTGCCTTTCAGCTGCCTACCGGGGTAGTGTAAAAACTACCAACAGAACTCGTTTCTGGCACGTTCCGTGGTGGAGCTGTGCATGGGGTGTGTTTGGAACATTCTGTCACCAGCCGAGTCCAAAATTCAGCCGTTCCCCATCTCAGCACAGAAAGCAGGTTCAACAAGTTTTGTGGTGCCTTTCAGCTGCCTACCGGGGTACTGTAAAAACTACCAACAGGACTCGTTTCTGGCACCTTCCTCGGTGGAGTTGTGCATGGGGTGTGTTTGGAACATTCTGTCACCAGCCGAGTCCAAAATTCAGCCGTTCCCCATCTCAGCCCAGAAAGCAGGTAGAACAAGTTTTGTGGTGCCTTTCAGCTGCCTACCGGGGTACTGTAAAAACTACCAACAGAACTCGTTTCTGGCACCTTCCCCGGTGGAGTTGTGCATGGGGTGTGTTTGGAACATTCTGTCACCAGCCGAGTCCAAAATTCAGCCGATCCCCATCTCAGCCCAGGAAGCAGATAGAACAAGTTTTGTGGTGCCTTTCAGCTGCCTACCGGGGTAGTGTAAAAACTACCAACAGGACTCGTTTCTGGCACCTTCCCCGGTGGAGTTGTGCATGGGGTGTGTTTGGAACATTCTGTCACCAGCCGAGTCCAAAATTCAGCCGTTCCCCATCTCAGCCCAGAAAGCAGGTAGAACAAGTTTTGTGGTGCCTTTCAGCTGCCTACCGGGGTACTGTAAAAACTACCAACAGGACTCGTTTCTGGCACCTTCCCCGGTGGAGTTGTGCATGGGGTGTGTTTGGAACATTTTGTCACCAGCCGAGTCCAAAATTCAGCTATTCCCCATCTCAGGCCAGTAAGCAGATAGAACCGGTTTTGTGGTGCCTTTCAGCTGCCTACCGGGGTACTGTAAAAACTACCAACAGAACTCGTTTCTGGCACCTTCCCCGGTGGAGCTGTGCATGGGGTCTGTTTGGAACATTTTGCCACCAGCCGAGTCCAAAATTCAGCTGTTCCCCATCTCTAGCCCAGGAAGCAGATAGAACAAGTTTTGTGGTGCCTTTCAGCTGCCTACCGGGGTACTGTAAAAACTACCAACAGGACTCGTTTCTGGCACCTTCCCCGGTGGAGTTGTGCATGGGGTGTGTTTGGAACATTCTGTCACCAGCCGAGTCCAAAATTCAGCCGTTCCCCATCTCAGCCCAGAAAGCAGGTAGAACAAGTTTTGTGGTGCCTTTCAGCTGCCTACCGGGGTAGTGTAAAAACTACCAACAGAACTCGTTTCTGGCACCTTCCCCGGTGGAGTTGTGCATGGGGTGTGTTTGGAACATTTTGTCACCACCCGAGTCCAAAATTCAGCCGATCCCCATCTCAGCCCAGGAAGCAGATAGAACAAGTTTTGTGGTGCCTTTCAGCTGACTACCGGGGTACTGTAAAAACTACCAACAGGACTCGTTTCTGGCACCTTCCCCGGTGGAGCTGTGCATGGGGTGTGTTTGGAACATTTTGTCACCAGCCGAGTCCAAAATTCAGCTGTTCCCCATCTCAGGCCAGTAAGCAGATAGAACCGGTTTTGTGGTGCCTTTCAGCTGCCTACCGGGGTACTGTAAAAACTACCATCAGAACTCGTTTCTGGCACCTTCCCCGGTGGAGCTGTGCATGGGGTGTGTTTGGAACATTTTGCCACCAGCCGAGTCCAAAACTCAGCCGATCCCCATCTCAGCCCAGAAAGCAGGTAAAACAAGTTTTGTGGTGTCTTTCTCTTGCCTACCGGGGTAGTGTAAAAACTACCAAAAGAACTCGTTTCTGGCACCTTCCCCGGTGGAGTTGTGCATGGGGTGTGTTTGGAACATTCTGTCACCAGCCGAGTCCAAAATTCAGCCGTTCCCCATCTCAGCCCAGAAAGCAGGTAGAACAAGTTTTGTGGTGCCTTTCAGCTGCCTACCGGGGTAGTGTAAAAACTACCAACAGGACTCGTTTCTGGCACCTTCCCCGGTGGAGTTGTGCATGGGGTGTGTTTGGAACATTCTGTCACCAGCCGAGTCCAAAATTCAGCTGTTCCCCATCTCAGCCCAGAAAGCAGGTAGAACAAGTTTTGTGGTGCCTTTCAGCTGCCTACCGGGGTAGTGTAAAAACTACCAACAGAACTCGTTTCTGGCACCTTCCCCGGTGGAGTTGTGCATGGGGTGTGTTTGGAACATTCTGTCACCAGCCGAGTCCAAAATTCAGCCGTTCCCCATCTCAGCCCAGAAAGCAGGTAGAACAAGTTTTGTGGTGCCTTTCAGCTGCCTACCGGGGTAGTGTAAAAACTACCAACAGAACTCGTTTCTGGCACCTTCCCCGGTGGAGTTGTGCATGGGGTGTGTTTGGAACATTCTGTCACCAGCCGAGTCCAAAATTCAGCCGTTCCCCATCTCAGCCCAGGAAGCAGATAGAACAAGTTTTGTGGTGCCTTTCAGCTGCCTACCGGGGTAGTGTAAAAACTACCAAAAGAACTCGTTTCTGGCACCTTCCCCGGTGGAGTTGTGCATGGGGTGTGTTTGGAACATTCTGTCACCAGCCGAGTCCAAAATTCAGCCGTTCCCCATCTCAGCCCAGAAAGCAGGTAGAACAAGTTTTGTGGTGCCTTTCAGCTGCCTACCGGGGTACTGTAAAAACTACCAACAGGACTCGTTTCTGGCACCTTCCCCGGTGGAGTTGTGCATGGGGTGTGTTTGGAACATTCTGTCACCAGCCGAGTCCAAAATTCAGCCGTTCCCCATCTCAGCCCAGAAAGCAGGTAGAACAAGTTTTGTGGTGCCTTTCAGCTGCCTACCGGGGTAGTGTAAAAACTACCAACAGAACTCGTTTCTGGCACCTTCCCCGGTGGAGCTGTGCATGGGGTCTGTTTGGAACATTCTGTCACCAGCCGAGTCCAAAATTCAGCTGTTCCCCATCTCTAGCCCAGGAAGCAGATAGAACAAGTTTTGTGGTGCCTTTCAGCTGCCTACCGGGGTACTGTAAAAACTACCAACAGGACTCGTTTCTGGCACCTTCCCCGGTGGAGTTGTGCATGGGGTGTGTTTGGAACATTTTGTCACCAGCCGAGACCAAAATTCAGCTATTCCCCATCTCAGCCCAGTAAGCAGATATAACCGGTTTTGTGGTGCCTTTCAGCTGCCTACCGGGGTACTGTAAAAACTACCAACAGAACTCGTTTCTGGCACCTTCCCCGGTGGAGCTGTGCATGAGGTGTGTTTGGAACATTTTGCCACCAGCCGAGTCCAAAACTCAGCCGATCCCCATCTCAGCCCAGAAAGCAGGTACAACAAGTTTTGTGGTGCCTTTCAGCTGCCTACCGGGGTACTGTAAAAACTACCAACAGGACTCGTTTCTGGCACCTTCCCCGGTGGAGTTGTGCATGGGGTGTGTTTGGAACATTCTGTCACCAGCCGAGTCCAAAATTCAGCCGTTCCCCATCTCAGCCCAGAAAGCAGATAGAACCGGTTTTGTGGTGCCTTTCAGCTGCCTACCGGGGTACTGTAAAAACTACCAACAGAACTCGTTTCTGGCACCTTCCCCGGTGGAGCTGTGCATGGGGTGTGTTTGGAACATTTTGCCACCAGCCGAGTCCAAAATTCAGCTGTTCCCCATCTCTAGCCCAGGAAGCAGATAGAACAAGTTTTGTGGTGCCTTTCAGCTGCCTACCGGGGTACTGTAAAAACTACCAACAGGACTCGTTTCTGGCACCTTCCCCGGTGGAGTTGTGCATGGGGTGTGTTTGGAACATTCTGTCACCAGCCGAGTCCAAAATTCAGCCGTTCCCCATCTCAGCCCAGAAAGCAGGTAGAACAAGTTTTGTGGTGCCTTTCAGCTGCCTACCGGGGTAGTGTAAAAACTACCAACAGAACTCGTTTCTGGCACGTTCCGTGGTGGAGCTGTGCATGGGGTGTGTTTGGAACATTCTGTCACCAGCCGAGTCCAAAATTCAGCCGTTCCCCATCTCAGCACAGAAAGCAGGTTCAACAAGTTTTGTGGTGCCTTTCAGCTGCCTACCGGGGTACTGTAAAAACTACCAACAGGACTCGTTTCTGGCACCTTCCCCGGTGGAGTTGTGCATGGGGTGTGTTTGGAACATTCTGTCACCAGCCGAGTCCAAAATTCAGCCGTTCCCCATCTCAGCCCAGAAAGCAGGTAGAACAAGTTTTGTGGTGCCTTTCAGCTGCCTACCGGGGTACTGTAAAAACTACCAACAGAACTCGTTTCTGGCACCTTCCCCGGTGGAGTTGTGCATGGGGTGTGTTTGGAACATTTTGTCACCACCCGAGTCCAAAATTCAGCCGATCCCCATCTCAGCCCAGGAAGCAGATAGAACAAGTTTTGTGGTGCCTTTCAGCTGACTACCGGGGTACTGTAAAAACTACCAACAGGACTCGTTTCTGGCACCTTCCCCGGTGGAGCTGTGCATGGGGTGTGTTTGGAACATTTTGTCACCAGCCGAGTCCAAAATTCAGCTATTCCCCATCTCAGGCCAGTAAGCAGATAGAACCGGTTTTGTGGTGCCTTTCAGCTGCCTACCGGGGTACTGTAAAAACTACCAACAGAACTCGTTTCTGGCACGTTCCGTGGTGGAGCTGTGCATGGGGTGTGTTTGGAACATTTTGCCACCAGCCGAGTCCAAAACTCAGCCGATCCCCATCTCAGCCCAGAAAGCAGGTAAAACAAGTTTTGTGGTGTCTTTCTCTTGCCTACCGGGGTAGTGTAAAAACTACCAACAGGACTCGTTTCTGGCACCTTCCCCGGTGGAGCTGTGCATGGGGTGTGTTTGAACATTCTGTCACCAGCCGAGTCCAAAATTCAGCCGTTCCCCATCTCAGCCCAGAAGGCAGGTAGAACAAGTTTTGTGGTGCCTTTCAGCTGCCTACCGGGGTAGTGTAAAAACTACCAACAGGACTCGTTTCTGGCACCTTCCCCGGTGGAGCTGTGCATGGGGTGTGTTTGGAACATTTTGCCACCAGCCGAGTCCAAAACTCAGCCGATCCCCATCTCAGCCCAGAAAGCAGGTAAAACAAGTTTTGTGGTGTCTTTCTCTTGCCTACCGGGGTAGTGTAAAAACTACCAAAAGAACTCGTTTCTGGCACCTTCCCCGGTGGAGTTGTGCATGGGGTGTGTTTGGAACATTCTGTCACCAGCCGAGTCCAAAATTCAGCCGTTCCCCATCTCAGCCCAGAAAGCAGGTAGAACAAGTTTTGTGGTGCCTTTCAGCTGCCTACCGGGGTAGTGTAAAAACTACCAACAGGACTCGTTTCTGGCACCTTCCCCGGTGGAGTTGTGCATGGGGTGTGTTTGGAACATTCTGTCACCAGCCGAGTCCAAAATTCAGCTGTTCCCCATCTCAGCCCAGAAAGCAGGTAGAACAAGTTTTGTGGTGCCTTTCAGCTGCCTACCGGGGTAGTGTAAAAACTACCAACAGAACTCGTTTCTGGCACCTTCCCCGGTGGAGTTGTGCATGGGGTGTGTTTGGAACATTCTGTCACCAGCCGAGTCCAAAATTCAGCCGTTCCCCATCTCAGCCCAGAAAGCAGGTAGAACAAGTTTTGTGGTGCCTTTCAGCTGCCTACCGGGGTAGTGTAAAAACTACCAACAGAACTCGTTTCTGGCACCTTCCCCGGTGGAGTTGTGCATGGGGTGTGTTTGGAACATTCTGTCACCAGCCGAGTCCAAAATTCAGCCGTTCCCCATCTCAGCCCAGGAAGCAGATAGAACAAGTTTTGTGGTGCCTTTCAGCTGCCTACCGGGGTAGTGTAAAAACTACCAAAAGAACTCGTTTCTGGCACCTTCCCCGGTGGAGTTGTGCATGGGGTGTGTTTGGAACATTCTGTCACCAGCCGAGTCCAAAATTCAGCCGTTCCCCATCTCAGCCCAGAAAGCAGGTAGAACAAGTTTTGTGGTGCCTTTCAGCTGCCTACCGGGGTAGTGTAAAAACTACCAACAGGACTCGTTTCTGGCACCTTCCCCGGTGGAGTTGTGCATGGGGTGTGTTTGGAACATTCTGTCACCAGCCGAGTCCAAAATTCAGCCGTTCCCCATCTCAGCCCAGAAAGCAGGTAGAACAAGTTTTGTGGTGCCTTTCAGCTGCCTACCGGGGTACTGTAAAAACTACCAACAGAACTCGTTTCTGGCACCTTCCCCGGTGGAGTTGTGCATGGGGTGTGTTTGGAACATTTTGTCACCAGCCGAGTCCAAAATTCAGCTATTCCCCATCTCAGGCCAGTAAGCAGATAGAACCGGTTTTGTGGTGCCTTTCAGCTGCCTACCGGGGTACTGTAAAAACTACCAACAGAACTCGTTTCTGGCACCTTCCCCGGTGGAGCTGTGCATGGGGTCTGTTTGGAACATTTTGCCACCAGCCGAGTCCAAAATTCAGCTGTTCCCCATCTCTAGCCCAGGAAGCAGATAGAACAAGTTTTGTGGTGCCTTTCAGCTGCCTACCGGGGTACTGTAAAAACTACCAACAGGACTCGTTTCTGGCACCTTCCCCGGTGGAGTTGTGCATGGGGTGTGTTTGGAACATTCTGTCACCAGCCGAGTCCAAAATTCAGCCGTTCCCCATCTCAGCCCAGAAAGCAGGTAGAACAAGTTTTGTGGTGCCTTTCAGCTGCCTACCGGGGTAGTGTAAAAACTACCAACAGAACTCGTTTCTGGCACCTTCCCCGGTGGAGTTGTGCATGGGGTGTGTTTGGAACATTTTGTCACCACCCGAGTCCAAAATTCAGCCGATCCCCATCTCAGCCCAGGAAGCAGATAGAACAAGTTTTGTGGTGCCTTTCAGCTGACTACCGGGGTACTGTAAAAACTACCAACAGGACTCGTTTCTGGCACCTTCCCCGGTGGAGCTGTGCATGGGGTGTGTTTGGAACATTTTGTCACCAGCCGAGTCCAAAATTCAGCTGTTCCCCATCTCAGGCCAGTAAGCAGATAGAACCGGTTTTGTGGTGCCTTTCAGCTGCCTACCGGGGTACTGTAAAAACTACCATCAGAACTCGTTTCTGGCACCTTCCCCGGTGGAGCTGTGCATGGGGTGTGTTTGGAACATTTTGCCACCAGCCGAGTCCAAAACTCAGCCGATCCCCATCTCAGCCCAGAAAGCAGGTAAAACAAGTTTTGTGGTGTCTTTCTCTTGCCTACCGGGGTAGTGTAAAAACTACCAAAAGAACTCGTTTCTGGCACCTTCCCCGGTGGAGTTGTGCATGGGGTGTGTTTGGAACATTCTGTCACCAGCCGAGTCCAAAATTCAGCCGTTCCCCATCTCAGCCCAGAAAGCAGGTAGAACAAGTTTTGTGGTGCCTTTCAGCTGCCTACCGGGGTAGTGTAAAAACTACCAACAGGACTCGTTTCTGGCACCTTCCCCGGTGGAGTTGTGCATGGGGTGTGTTTGGAACATTCTGTCACCAGCCGAGTCCAAAATTCAGCTGTTCCCCATCTCAGCCCAGAAAGCAGGTAGAACAAGTTTTGTGGTGCCTTTCAGCTGCCTACCGGGGTAGTGTAAAAACTACCAACAGAACTCGTTTCTGGCACCTTCCCCGGTGGAGTTGTGCATGGGGTGTGTTTGGAACATTCTGTCACCAGCCGAGTCCAAAATTCAGCCGTTCCCCATCTCAGCCCAGAAAGCAGGTAGAACAAGTTTTGTGGTGCCTTTCAGCTGCCTACCGGGGTAGTGTAAAAACTACCAACAGAACTCGTTTCTGGCACCTTCCCCGGTGGAGTTGTGCATGGGGTGTGTTTGGAACATTCTGTCACCAGCCGAGTCCAAAATTCAGCCGTTCCCCATCTCAGCCCAGGAAGCAGATAGAACAAGTTTTGTGGTGCCTTTCAGCTGCCTACCGGGGTAGTGTAAAAACTACCAAAAGAACTCGTTTCTGGCACCTTCCCCGGTGGAGTTGTGCATGGGGTGTGTTTGGAACATTCTGTCACCAGCCGAGTCCAAAATTCAGCCGTTCCCCATCTCAGCCCAGAAAGCAGGTAGAACAAGTTTTGTGGTGCCTTTCAGCTGCCTACCGGGGTAGTGTAAAAACTACCAACAGGACTCGTTTCTGGCACCTTCCCCGGTGGAGTTGTGCATGGGGTGTGTTTGGAACATTCTGTCACCAGCCGAGTCCAAAATTCAGCTGTTCCCCATCTCAGCCCAGAAAGCAGGTAGAACAAGTTTTGTGGTGCCTTTCAGCTGCCTACCGGGGTAGTGTAAAAACTACCAACAGAACTCGTTTCTGGCACCTTCCCCGGTGGAGTTGTGCATGGGGTGTGTTTGGAACATTCTGTCACCAGCCGAGTCCAAAATTCAGCCGTTCCCCATCTCAGCCCAGAAAGCAGGTAGAACAAGTTTTGTGGTGCCTTTCAGCTGCCTACCGGGGTAGTGTAAAAACTACCAACAGAACTCGTTTCTGGCACCTTCCCCGGTGGAGTTGTGCATGGGGTGTGTTTGGAACATTCTGTCACCAGCCGAGTCCAAAATTCAGCCGTTCCCCATCTCAGCCCAGAAAGCAGGTAGAACAAGTTTTGTGGTGCCTTTCAGCTGCCTACCGGGGTACTGTAAAAACTACCAACAGGACTCGTTTCTGGCACCTTCCCCGGTGGAGTTGTGCATGGGGTGTGTTTGGAACATTTTGTCACCAGCCGAGTCCAAAATTCAGCTATTCCCCATCTCAGGCCAGTAAGCAGATAGAACCGGTTTTGTGGTGCCTTTCAGCTGCCTACCGGGGTACTGTAAAAACTACCAACAGAACTCGTTTCTGGCACCTTCCCCGGTGGAGCTGTGCATGGGGTCTGTTTGGAACATTTTGCCACCAGCCGAGTCCAAAATTCAGCTGTTCCCCATCTCTAGCCCAGGAAGCAGATAGAACAAGTTTTGTGGTGCCTTTCAGCTGCCTACCGGGGTACTGTAAAAACTACCAACAGGACTCGTTTCTGGCACCTTCCCCGGTGGAGTTGTGCATGGGGTGTGTTTGGAACATTCTGTCACCAGCCGAGTCCAAAATTCAGCCGTTCCCCATCTCAGCCCAGAAAGCAGGTAGAACAAGTTTTGTGGTGCCTTTCAGCTGCCTACCGGGGTAGTGTAAAAACTACCAACAGAACTCGTTTCTGGCACCTTCCCCGGTGGAGTTGTGCATGGGGTGTGTTTGGAACATTTTGTCACCACCCGAGTCCAAAATTCAGCCGATCCCCATCTCAGGCCAGTAAGCAGATAGAACCGGTTTTGTGGTGCCTTTCAGCTGCCTACCGGGGTACTGTAAAAACTACCAACAGAACTCGTTTCTGGCACCTTCCCCGGTGGAGCTGTGCATGGGGTCTGTTTGGAACATTTTGCCACCAGCCGAGTCCAAAATTCAGCTGTTCCCCATCTCTATCCCAGGAAGCAGATAGAACAAGTTTTGTGGTGCCTTTCAGCTGCCTACCGGGGTAGTGTAAAAACTACCAACAGGACTCGTTTCTGGCACCTTCCCCGGTGGAGTTGTGCATGGGGTGTGTTTGGAACATTCTGTCACCAGCCGAGTCCAAAATTCAGCCGTTCCCCATCTCAGCCCAGAAAGCAGGTAGAACAAGTTTTGTGGTGCCTTTCAGCTGCCTACCGGGGTACTGTAAAAACTACCAACAGGACTCGTTTCTGGCACCTTCCCCGGTGGAGCTGTGCATGGGGTGTGTTGGAACATTTTGCCACCAGCCGAGTCCAAAACTCAGCCGATCCCCATCTCAGCCCAGAAAGCAGGTAGAACAAGTTTTGTGGTGCCTTTCAGCTGCCTACCGGGGTAGTGTAAAAACTACCAACAGAACTCGTTTCTGGCACCTTCCCCGGTGGAGTTGTGCATGGGGTGTGTTTGGAACATTCTGTCACCAGCCGAGTCCAAAATTCAGCCGTTCCCCATCTCAGCCCAGAAAGCAGGTAGAACAAGTTTTGTGGTGCCTTTCAGCTGCCTACCGGGGTACTGTAAAAACTACCAACAGGACTCGTTTCTGGCACCTTCCCCGGTGGAGTTGTGCATGGGGTGTGTTTGGAACATTTTGTCACCAGCCGAGTCCAAAATTCAGCTATTCCCCATCTCAGGCCAGTAAGCAGATAGAACCGGTTTTGTGGTGCCTTTCAGCTGCCTACCGGGGTACTGTAAAAACTACCAACAGAACTCGTTTCTGGCACCTTCCCCGGTGGAGCTGTGCATGGGGTCTGTTTGGAACATTTTGTCACCACCCGAGTCCAAAATTCAGCCGATCCCCATCTCAGCCCAGGAAGCAGATAGAACAAGTTTTGTGGTGCCTTTCAGCTGACTACCGGGGTACTGTAAAAACTACCAACAGGACTCGTTTCTGGCACCTTCCCCGGTGGAGCTGTGCATGGGGTGTGTTTGGAACATTTTGTCACCAGCCGAGTCCAAAATTCAGCTGTTCCCCATCTCAGGCCAGTAAGCAGATAGAACCGGTTTTGTGGTGCCTTTCAGCTGCCTACCGGGGTACTGTAAAAACTACCATCAGAACTCGTTTCTGGCACGTTCCGTGGTGGAGCTGTGCATGGGGTGTGTTTGGAACATTTTGCCACCAGCCGAGTCCAAAACTCAGCCGATCCCCATCTCAGCCCAGAAAGCAGGTAAAACAAGTTTTGTGGTGTCTTTTTCTTGCCTACCGGGGTAGTGTAAAAACTACCAACAGGACTCGTTTCTGGCACCTTCCCCGGTGGAGCTGTGCATGGGGTGTGTTTGGAACATTCTGTCACCAGCCGAGTCCAAAATTCAGCCGTTCCCCATCTCAGCCCAGAAGGCAGGTAGAACAAGTTTTGTGGTGCCTTTCAGCTGCCTACCGGGGTAGTGTAAAAACTACCAACAGGACTCGTTTCTGGCACCTTCCCCGGTGGAGCTGTGCATGGGGTGTGTTTGGAACATTTTGCCACCAGCCGAGTCCAAAACTCAGCCGATCCCCATCTCAGCCCAGAAAGCAGGTAAAACAAGTTTTGTGGTGTCTTTCTCTTGCCTACCGGGGTAGTGTAAAAACTACCAAAAGAACTCGTTTCTGGCACCTTCCCCGGTGGGTTTGTGCATGGGGTGTGTTTGGAACATTCTGTCACCAGCCGAGTCCAAAATTCAGCCGTTCCCCATCTCAGCCCAGAAAGCAGGTAGAACAAGTTTTGTGGTGCCTTTCAGCTGCCTACCGGGGTAGTGTAAAAACTACCAACAGGACTCGTTTCTGGCACCTTCCCCGGTGGAGTTGTGCATGGGGTGTGTTTGGAACATTCTGTCACCAGCCGAGTCCAAAATTCAGCCGTTCCCCATCTCAGCCCAGAAAGCAGGTAGAACAAGTTTTGTGGTGCCTTTCAGCTGCCTACCGGGGTAGTGTAAAAACTACCAACAGAACTCGTTTCTGGCACCTTCCCCGGTGGAGTTGTGCATGGGGTGTGTTTGGAACATTCTGTCACCAGCCGAGTCCAAAATTCAGCCGTTCCCCATCTCAGCCCAGGAAGCAGATAGAACAAGTTTTGTGGTGCCTTTCAGCTGCCTACCGGGGTAGTGTAAAAACTACCAAAAGAACTCGTTTCTGGCACCTTCCCCGGTGGAGTTGTGCATGGGGTGTGTTTGGAACATTCTGTCACCAGCCGAGTCCAAAATTCAGCCGTTCCCCATCTCAGCCCAGAAAGCAGGTAGAACAAGTTTTGTGGTGCCTTTCAGCTGCCTACCGGGGTAGTGTAAAAACTACCAACAGGACTCGTTTCTGGCACCTTCCCCGGTGGAGTTGTGCATGGGGTGTGTTTGGAACATTCTGTCACCAGCCGAGTCCAAAATTCAGCTGTTCCCCATCTCAGCCCAGAAAGCAGGTAGAACAAGTTTTGTGGTGCCTTTCAGCTGCCTACCGGGGTAGTGTAAAAACTACCAACAGAACTCGTTTCTGGCACCTTCCCCGGTGGAGTTGTGCATGGGGTGTGTTTGGAACATTCTGTCACCAGCCGAGTCCAAAATTCAGCCGTTCCCCATCTCAGCCCAGAAAGCAGGTAGAACAAGTTTTGTGGTGCCTTTCAGCTGCCTACCGGGGTAGTGTAAAAACTACCAACAGAACTCGTTTCTGGCACCTTCCCCGGTGGAGTTGTGCATGGGGTGTGTTTGGAACATTCTGTCACCAGCCGAGTCCAAAATTCAGCCGTTCCCCATCTCAGCCCAGAAAGCAGGTAGAACAAGTTTTGTGGTGCCTTTCAGCTGCCTACCGGGGTACTGTAAAAACTACCAACAGGACTCGTTTCTGGCACCTTCCCCGGTGGAGTTGTGCATGGGGTGTGTTTGGAACATTTTGTCACCAGCCGAGTCCAAAATTCAGCTATTCCCCATCTCAGGCCAGTAAGCAGATAGAACCGGTTTTGTGGTGCCTTTCAGCTGCCTACCGGGGTACTGTAAAAACTACCAACAGAACTCGTTTCTGGCACCTTCCCCGGTGGAGCTGTGCATGGGGTCTGTTTGGAACATTTTGCCACCAGCCGAGTCCAAAATTCAGCTGTTCCCCATCTCTAGCCCAGGAAGCAGATAGAACAAGTTTTGTGGTGCCTTTCAGCTGCCTACCGGGGTACTGTAAAAACTACCAACAGGACTCGTTTCTGGCACCTTCCCCGGTGGAGTTGTGCATGGGGTGTGTTTGGAACATTCTGTCACCAGCCGAGTCCAAAATTCAGCCGTTCCCCATCTCAGCCCAGAAAGCAGGTAGAACAAGTTTTGTGGTGCCTTTCAGCTGCCTACCGGGGTACTGTAAAAACTACCAACAGAACTCGTTTCTGGCACCTTCCCCGGTGGAGTTGTGCATGGGGTGTGTTTGGAACATTTTGTCACCACCCGAGTCCAAAATTCAGCCGATCCCCATCTCAGCCCAGAAAGCAGATAGAACAAGTTTTGTGGTGCCTTTCAGCTGACTACCGGGGTACTGTAAAAACTACCAACAGGACTCGTTTCTGGCACCTTCCCCGGTGGAGCTGTGCATGGGGTGTGTTTGGAACATTTTGTCACCAGCCGAGTCCAAAATTCAGCTATTCCCCATCTCAGGCCAGTAAGCAGATAGAACCGGTTTTGTGGTGCCTTTCAGCTGCCTACCGGGGTACTGTAAAAACTACCAACAGAACTCGTTTCTGGCACCTTCCCCGGTGGAGCTGTGCATGGGGTCTGTTTGGAACATTTTGCCACCAGCCGAGTCCAAAATTCAGCTGTTCCCCATCTCTATCCCAGGAAGCAGATAGAACAAGTTTTGTGGTGCCTTTCAGCTGCCTACCGGGGTACTGTAAAAACTACCAACAGGACTCGTTTCTGGCACCTTCCCCGGTGGAGTTGTGCATGGGGTGTGTTTGGAACATTCTGTCACCAGCCGAGTCCAAAATTCAGCCGTTCCCCATCTCAGCCCAGAAAGCAGGTAGAACAAGTTTTGTGGTGCCTTTCAGCTGCCTACCGGGGTAGTGTAAAAACTACCAACAGGACTCGTTTCTGGCACCTTCCCCGGTGGAGCTGTGCATGGGGTGTGTTGGAACATTTTGCCACCAGCCGAGTCCAAAACTCAGCCGATCCCCATCTCAGCCCAGAAAGCAGGTAGAACAAGTTTTGTGGTGCCTTTCAGCTGCCTACCGGGGTAGTGTAAAAACTACCAACAGAACTCGTTTCTGGCACCTTCCCCGGTGGAGTTGTGCATGGGGTGTGTTTGGAACATTCTGTCACCAGCCGAGTCCAAAATTCAGCCGTTCCCCATCTCAGCCCAGAAAGCAGGTAGAACAAGTTTTGTGGTGCCTTTCAGCTGCCTACGGGGTACTGTAAAAACTACCAACAGGACTCGTTTCTGGCACCTTCCCCGGTGGAGTTGTGCATGGGGTGTGTTTGGAACATTTTGTCACCAGCCGAGTCCAAAATTCAGCTATTCCCCATCTCAGGCCAGTAAGCAGATAGAACCGGTTTTGTGGTGCCTTTCAGCTGCCTACCGGGGTACTGTAAAAACTACCAACAGAACTCGTTTCTGGCACCTTCCCCGGTGGAGCTGTGCATGGGGTGTGTTTGGAACATTTTGCCACCAGCCGAGTCCAAAATTCAGCTGTTCCCCATCTCTAGCCCAGGAAGCAGATAGAACAAGTTTTGTGGTGCCTTTCAGCTGCCTACCGGGGTACTGTAAAAACTACCAACAGGACTCGTTTCTGGCACCTTCCCCGGTGGAGTTGTGCATGGGGTGTGTTTGGAACATTCTGTCACCAGCCGAGTCCAAAATTCAGCCGTTCCCCATCTCAGCCCAGAAAGCAGGTAGAACAAGTTTTGTGGTGCCTTTCAGCTGCCTACCGGGGTAGTGTAAAAACTACCAACAGAACTCGTTGCTGGCACCTTCCCCGGTGGAGTTGTGCATGGGGTGTGTTTGGAACATTTTGTCACCACCCGAGTCCAAAATTCAGCCGATCCCCATCTCAGCCCAGGAAGCAGATAGAACAAGTTTTGTGGTGCCTTTCAGCTGACTACCGGGGTACTGTAAAAACTACCAACAGGACTCGTTTCTGGCACCTTCCCCGGTGGAGCTGTGCATGGGGTGTGTTTGGAACATTTTGTCACCAGCCGAGTCCAAAATTCAGCTATTCCCCATCTCAGGCCAGTAAGCAGATAGAACCGGTTTTGTGGTGCCTTTCAGCTGCCTACCGGGGTACTGTAAAACTACCAACAGAACTCGTTTCTGGCACCTTCCCCGGTGGAGCTGTGCATGGGGTCTGTTTGGAACATTCTGTCACCAGCCGAGTCCAAAATTCAGCCGTTCCCCATCTCAGCCCAGAAAGCAGGTAGAACAAGTTTTGTGGTGCCTTTCAGCTGCCTACCGGGGTACTGTAAAAACTACCAACAGGACTCGTTTCTGGCACCTTCCCCGGTGGAGCTGTGCATGGGGTGTGTTTGGAACATTTTGCCACCAGCCGAGTCCAAAACTCAGCCGATCCCCATCTCAGCCCAGAAAGCAGGTAGAACAAGTTTTGTGGTGCCTTTCAGCTGCCTACCGGGGTAGTGTAAAAACTACCAACAGAACTCGTTTCTGGCACCTTCCCCGGTGGAGTTGTGCATGGGGTGTGTTTGGAACATTCTGTCACCAGCCGAGTCCAAAATTCAGCCGTTCCCCATCTCAGCCCAGAAAGCAGGTAGAACAAGTTTTGTGGTGCCTTTCAGCTGCCTACCGGGGTACTGTAAAAACTACCAACAGGACTCGTTTCTGGCACCTTCCCCGGTGGAGTTGTGCATGGGGTGTGTTTGGAACATTTTGTCACCAGCCGAGTCCAAAATTCAGCTATTCCCCATCTCAGGCCAGTAAGCAGATAGAACCGGTTTTGTGGTGCCTTTCAGCTGCCTACCGGGGTACTGTAAAAACTACCAACAGAACTCGTTTCTGGCACCTTCCCCGGTGGAGCTGTGCATGGGGTGTGTTTGGAACATTTTGCCACCAGCCGAGTCCAAAATTCAGCTGTTCCCCATCTCTATCCCAGGAAGCAGATAGAACAAGTTTTGTGGTGCCTTTCAGCTGCCTACCGGGGTACTGTAAAAACTACCAACAGGACTCGTTTCTGGCACCTTCCCCGGTGGAGTTGTGCATGGGGTGTGTTTGGAACATTCTGTCACCAGCCGAGTCCAAAATTCAGCCGTTCCCCATCTCAGCCCAGAAAGCAGGTAGAACAAGTTTTGTGGTGCCTTTCAGCTGCCTACCGGGGTAGTGTAAAAACTACCAACAGAACTCGTTTCTGGCACCTTCCCCGGTGGAGTTGTGCATGGGGTGTGTTTGGAACATTTTGTCACCACCCGAGTCCAAAATTCAGCCGATCCCCATCTCAGCCCAGGAAGCAGATAGAACAAGTTTTGTGGTGCCTTTCAGCTGACTACCGGGGTACTGTAAAAACTACCAACAGGACTCGTTTCTGGCACCTTCCCCGGTGGAGCTGTGCATGGGGTGTGTTTGGAACATTTTGTCACCAGCCGAGTCCAAAATTCAGCTATTCCCCATCTCAGGCCAGAAAGCAGATAGAACCGGTTTTGTGGTGCCTTTCAGCTGCCTACCGGGGTACTGTAAAAACTACCAACAGAACTCGTTTCTGGCACCTTCCCCGGTGGAGCTGTGCATGGGGTCTGTTTGGAACATTTTGCCACCAGCCGAGTCCAAAATTCAGCTGTTCCCCATCTCTATCCCAGGAAGCAGATAGAACAAGTTTTGTGGTGCCTTTCAGCTGCCTACCGGGGTACTGTAAAAACTACCAACAGGACTCGTTTCTGGCACCTTCCCCGGTGGAGCTGTGCATGGGGTGTGTTTGGAACATTTTGCCACCAGCCGAGTCCAAAACTCAGCCGATCCCCATCTCAGCCCAGAAAGCAGGTAGAACAAGTTTTGTGGTGCCTTTCAGCTGCCTACCGGGGTAGTGTAAAAACTACCAACAGAACTCGTTTCTGGCACCTTCCCCGGTGGAGTTGTGCATGGGGTGTGTTTGGAACATTCTGTCACCAGCCGAGTCCAAAATTCAGCCGTTCCCCATCTCAGCCCAGAAAGCAGGTAGAACAAGTTTTGTGGTGCCTTTCAGCTGCCTACCGGGGTACTGTAAAAACTACCAACAGGACTCGTTTCTGGCACCTTCCCCGGTGGAGTTGTGCATGGGGTGTGTTTGGAACATTCTGTCACCAGCCGAGTCCAAAATTCAGCTATTCCCCATCTCAGGCCAGTAAGCAGATAGAACCGGTTTTGTGGTGCCTTTCAGCTGCCTACCGGGGTACTGTAAAAACTACCAACAGAACTCGTTTCTGGCACCTTCCCCGGTGGAGCTGTGCATGGGGTGTGTTTGGAACATTTTGCCACCAGCCGAGTCCAAAATTCAGCTGTTCCCCATCTCTAGCCCAGGAAGCAGATAGAACAAGTTTTGTGGTGCCTTTCAGCTGCCTACCGGGGTACTGTAAAAACTACCAACAGGACTCGTTTCTGGCACCTTCCCCGGTGGAGTTGTGCATGGGGTGTGTTTGGAACATTCTGTCACCAGCCGAGTCCAAAATTCAGCCGTTCCCCATCTCAGCCCAGAAAGCAGGTAGAACAAGTTTTGTGGTGCCTTTCAGCTGCCTACCGGGGTAGTGTAAAAACTACCAACAGAACTCGTTTCTGGCACCTTCCCCGGTGGAGTTGTGCATGGGGTGTGTTTGGAACATTTTGTCACCACCCGAGTCCAAAATTCAGCCGATCCCCATCTCAGCCCAGGAAGCAGATAGAACAAGTTTTGTGGTGCCTTTCAGCTGACTACCGGGGTACTGTAAAAACTACCAACAGGACTCGTTTCTGGCACCTTCCCCGGTGGAGCTGTGCATGGGGTGTGTTTGGAACATTTTGTCACCAGCCGAGTCCAAAATTCAGCTATTCCCCATCTCAGGCCAGAAAGCAGATAGAACCGGTTTTGTGGTGCCTTTCAGCTGCCTACCGGGGTACTGTAAAAACTACCAACAGAACTCGTTTCTGGCACCTTCCCCGGTGGAGCTGTGCATGGGGTCTGTTTGGAACATTTTGCCACCAGCCGAGTCCAAAATTCAGCTGTTCCCCATCTCTATCCCAGGAAGCAGATAGAACAAGTTTTGTGGTGCCTTTCAGCTGCCTACCGGGGTACTGTAAAAACTACCAACAGGACTCGTTTCTGGCACCTTCCCCGGTGGAGTTGTGCATGGGGTGTGTTTGGAACATTCTGTCACCAGCCGAGTCCAAAATTCAGCCGTTCCCCATCTCAGCCCAGAAAGCAGGTAGAACAAGTTTTGTGGTGCCTTTCAGCTGCCTACCGGGGTACTGTAAAAACTACCAACAGGACTCGTTTCTGGCACCTTCCCCGGTGGAGCTGTGCATGGGGTGTGTTTGGAACATTTTGCCACCAGCCGAGTCCAAAATTCAGCCGTTCCCCATCTCAGCCCAGAAAGCAGGTAGAACAAGTTTTGTGGTGCCTTTCAGCTGCCTACCGGGGTACTGTAAAAACTACCAACAGGACTCGTTTCTGGCACCTTCCCCGGTGGAGTTGTGTATGGGGTGTGTTTGGAACATTCTGTCACCAGCCGAGTCCAAAATTCAGCTATTCCCCATCTCAGGCCAGTAAGCAGATAGAACCGGTTTTGTGGTGCCTTTCAGCTGCCTACCGGGGTACTGTAAAAACTACCAACAGAACTCGTTTCTGGCACCTTCCCCGGTGGAGCTGTGCATGGGGTGTGTTTGGAACATTTTGCCACCAGCCGAGTCCAAAATTCAGCTGTTCCCCATCTCTAGCCCAGGAAGCAGATAGAACAAGTTTTGTGGTGCCTTTCAGCTGCCTACCGGGGTACTGTAAAAACTACCAACAGGACTCGTTTCTGGCACCTTCCCCGGTGGAGTTGTGCATGGGGTGTGTTTGGAACATTCTGTCACCAGCCGAGTCCAAAATTCAGCCGTTCCCCATCTCAGCCCAGAAAGCAGGTAGAACAAGTTTTGTGGTGCCTTTCAGCTGCCTACCGGGGTACTGTAAAAACTACCAAGAGAACTCGTTTCTGGCACCTTCCCCGGTGGAGTTGAGCATGGGGTGTGTTTGGAACATTTTGTCACCACCCGAGTCCAAAATTCAGCCGATCCCCATCTCAGCCCAGGAAGCAGATAGAACAAGTTTTGTGGTGCCTTTCAGCTGACTACCGGGGTACTGTAAAAACTACCAACAGGACTCGTTTCTGGCACCTTCCCCGGTGGAGCTGTGCATGGGGTGTGTTTGGAACATTTTGTCACCAGCCGAGTCCAAAATTCAGCTATTCCCCATCTCAGGCCAGTAAGCAGATAGAACCGGTTTTGTGGTGCCTTTCAGCTGCCTACCGGGGTACTGTAAAAACTACCAACAGAACTCGTTTCTGGCACCTTCCCCGGTGGAGCTGTGCATGGGGTCTGTTTGGAACATTTTGCCACCAGCCGAGTCCAAAATTCAGTTGTTCCCCATCTCTATCCCAGGAAGCAGATAGAACAAGTTTTGTGGTGCCTTTCAGCTGCCTACCGGGGTACTGTAAAAACTACCAACAGGACTCGTTTCTGGCACCTTCCCCGGTGGAGTTGTGCATGGGGTGTGTTTGGAACATTCTGTCACCAGCAGAGTCCAAAATTCAGCCGTTCCCCATCTCAGCCCAGAAAGCAGGTAGAACAAGTTTTGTGGTGCCTTTCAGCTGCCTACCGGGGTAGTGTAAAAACTACCAACAGGACTCGTTTCTGGCACCTTCCCCGGTGGAGCTGTGCATGGGGTGTGTTTGGAACATTTTGCCACCAGCCGAGTCCAAAACTCAGCCGATCCCCATCTCAGCCCAGAAAGCAGGTAGAACAAGTTTTGTGGTGCCTTTCAGCTGCCTACCGGGGTACTGTAAAAACTACCAACAGAACTCGTTTCTGGCACCTTCCCCGGTGGAGTTGTGCATGGGGTGTGTTTGGAACATTCTGTCACCAGCCGAGTCCAAAATTCAGCCGTTCCCCATCTCAGCCCAGAAAGCAGGTAGAACAAGTTTTGTGGTGCCTTTCAGCTGCCTACCGGGGTACTGTAAAAACTACCAACAGGACTCGTTTCTGGCACCTTCCCCGGTGGAGTTGTGCATGGGGTGTGTTTGGAACATTTTGTCACCAGCCGAGTCCAAAATTCAGCTCTTCCCCATCTCAGGCCAGTAAGCAGATAGAACCGGTTTTGTGGTGCCTTTCAGCTGCCTACCGGGGTACTGTAAAAACTACCAACAGAACTCGTTTCTGGCACCTTCCCCGGTGGAGCTGTGCATGGGGTGTGTTTGGAACATTTTGTCACCAGCCGAGTCCAAAATTCAGCTATTCCCCATCTCAGGCCAGTAAGCAGATAGAACCGGTTTTGTGGTGCCTTTCAGCTGCCTACCGGGGTACTGTAAAAACTACCAACAGGACTCGTTTCTGGCACCTTCCCCGGTGGAGTTGTGCATGGGGTGTGTTTGGAACATTCTGTCACCAGCCGAGTCCAAAATTCAGCCGTTCCCCATCTCAGCCCAGGAAGCAGATAGAACAAGTTTTGTGGTGCCTTTCAGCTGCCTACCGGGGTAGTGTAAAAACTACCAACAGAACTCGTTTCTGGCACCTTCCCCGGTGGAGTTGTGCATGGGGTGTGTTTGGAACATTTTGTCACCACCCGAGTCCAAAATTCAGCCGATCCCCATCTCAGCCCAGAAAGCAGGTAGAACAAGTTTTGTGGTGCCTTTCAGCTGACTACCGGGGTACTGTAAAAACTACCAACAGGACTCGTTTCTGGCACCTTCCCCGGTGGAGCTGTGCATGGGGTGTGTTTGGAACATTTTGTCACCAGCCGAGTCCAAAATTCAGCTATTCCCCATCTCAGGCCAGTAAGCAGATAGAACCGGTTTTGTGGTGCCTTTCAGCTGCCTACCGGGGTACTGTAAAAACTACCAACAGAACTCGTTTCTGGCACCTTCCCCGGTGGAGCTGTGCATGGGGTGTGTTTGGAACATTTTGCCACCAGCCGAGTCCAAAATTCAGCTGTTCCCCATCTCTAGCCCAGGAAGCAGATAGAACAAGTTTTGTGGTGCCTTTCAGCTGCCTACCGGGGTACTGTAAAAACTACCAACAGGACTCGTTTCTGGCACCTTCCCCGGTGGAGTTGTGCATGGGGTGTGTTTGGAACATTCTGTCACCAGCCGAGTCCAAAATTCAGCCGTTCCCCATCTCAGCCCAGAAAGCAGGTAGAACAAGTTTTGTGGTGCCTTTCAGCTGCCTACCGGGGTAGTGTAAAAACTACCAACAGAACTCGTTTCTGGCACCTTCCCCGGTGGAGTTGTGCATGGGGTGTGTTTGGAACATTTTGTCACCACCCGAGTCCAAAATTCAGCCGATCCCCATCTCAGCCCAGGAAGCAGATAGAACAAGTTTTGTGGTGCCTTTAAGCTGACTACCGGGGTACTGTAAAAACTACCAACAGGACTCGTTTCTGGCACCTTCCCCGGTGGAGCTGTGCATGGGGTGTGTTTGGAACATTTTGTCACCAGCCGAGTCCAAAATTCAGCTATTCCCCATCTCAGGCCAGTAAGCAGATAGAACCGGTTTTGTGGTGCCTTTCAGCTGCCTACCGGGGTACTGTAAAAACTACCAACAGAACTCGTTTCTGGCACCTTCCCCGGTGGAGCTGTGCATGGGGTCTGTTTGGAACATTTTGCCACCAGCCGAGTCCAAAATTCAGCTGTTCCCCATCTCTATCCCAGGAAGCAGATAGAACAAGTTTTGTGGTGCCTTTCAGCTGCCTACCGGGGTACTGTAGAAACTACCAACAGGACTCGTTTCTGGCACCTTCCCCGGTGGAGTTGTGCATGGGGTGTGTTTGGAACATTCTGTCACCAGCCGAGTCCAAAATTCAGCCGTTCCCCATCTCAGCCCAGAAAGCAGGTAGAACAAGTTTTGTGGTGCCTTTCAGCTGCCTACCGGGGTACTGTAAAAACTACCAACAGGACTCGTTTCTGGCACCTTCCCCGGTGGAGCTGTGCATGGGGTGTGTTTGGAACATTTTGCCACCAGCCGAGTCCAAAACTCAGCCGATCCCCATCTCAGCCCAGAAAGCAGGTAGAACAAGTTTTGTGGTGCCTTTCAGCTGCCTACCGGGGTAGTGTAAAAACTACCAACAGAACTCGTTTCTGGCACCTTCCCCGGTGGAGTTGTGCATGGGGTGTGTTTGGAACATTCTGTCACCAGCCGAGTCCAAAATTCAGCCGTTCCCCATCTCAGCCCAGAAAGCAGGTAGAACAAGTTTTGTGGTGCCTTTCAGCTGCCTACCGGGGTACTGTAAAAACTACCAACAGGACTCGTTTCTGGCACCTTCCCCGGTGGAGTTGTGTATGGGGTGTGTTTGGAACATTTTGTCACCAGCCGAGTCCAAAATTCAGCCGTTCCCCATCTCAGCCCAGAAAGCAGATAGAACCGGTTTTGTGGTGCCTTTCAGCTGCCTACCGGGGTACTGTAAAAACTACCAACAGAACTCGTTTCTGGCACCTTCCCCGGTGGAGCTGTGCATGGGGTGTGTTTGGAACATTTTGCCACCAGCCGAGTCCAAAATTCAGCTGTTCCCCATCTCTAGCCCAGGAAGCAGATAGAACAAGTTTTGTGGTGCCTTTCAGCTGCCTACCGGGGTACTGTAAAAACTACCAACAGGACTCGTTTCTGGCACCTTCCCCGGTGGAGTTGTGCATGGGGTGTGTTTGGAACATTCTGTCACCAGCCGAGTCCAAAATTCAGCCGTTCCCCATCTCAGCCCAGAAAGCAGGTAGAACAAGTTTTGTGGTGCCTTTCAGCTGCCTACCGGGGTACTGTAAAAACTACCAACAGAACTCGTTTCTGGCACCTTCCCCGGTGGAGTTGAGCATGGGGTGTGTTTGGAACATTTTGTCACCACCCGAGTCCAAAATTCAGCCGATCCCCATCTCAGCCCAGAAAGCAGGTAGAACAAGTTTTGTGGTGCCTTTCAGCTGCCTACCGGGGTACTGTAAAAACTACCAACAGAACTCGTTTCTGGCACCTTCCCCGGTGGAGTTGAGCATGGGGTGTGTTTGGAACATTTTGTCACCACCCGAGTCCAAAATTCAGCCGATCCCCATCTCAGCCCAGGAAGCAGATAGAACAAGTTTTGTGGTGCCTTTCAGCTGACTACCGGGGTACTGTAAAAACTACCAACAGGACTCGTTTCTGGCACCTTCCCCGGTGGAGCTGTGCATGGGGTGTGTTTGGAACATTTTGTCACCAGCCGAGTCCAAAATTCAGCTATTCCCCATCTCAGGCCAGTAAGCAGATAGAACCGGTTTTGTGGTGCCTTTCAGCTGCCTACCGGGGTACTGTAAAAACTACCAACAGAACTCGTTTCTGGCACCTTCCCCGGTGGAGTTGTGCATGGGGTGTGTTTGGAACATTCTGTCACCAGCCGAGTCCAAAATTCAGCCGTTCCCCATCTCAGCCCAGAAAGCAGGTAGAACAAGTTTTGTGGTGCCTTTCAGCTGCCTACCGGGGTACTGTAAAAACTACCAACAGGACTCGTTTCTGGCACCTTCCCCGGTGGAGCTGTGCATGGGGTGTGTTTGGAACATTTTGCCACCAGCCGAGTCCAAAACTCAGCCGATCCCCATCTCAGCCCAGAAAGCAGGTAGAACAAGTTTTGTGGTGCCTTTCAGCTGCCTACCGGGGTAGTGTAAAAACTACCAACAGAACTCGTTTCTGGCACCTTCCCCGGTGGAGTTGTGCATGGGGTGTGTTTGGAACATTTTGTCACCAGCCGAGTCCAAAATTCAGCTCTTCCCCATCTCAGGCCAGTAAGCAGATAGAACCGGTTTTGTGGTGCCTTTCAGCTGCCTACCGGGGTACTGTAAAAACTACCAACAGAACTCGTTTCTGGCACCTTCCCCGGTGGAGCTGTGCATGGGGTGTGTTTGGAACATTTTGTCACCAGCCGAGTCCAAAATTCAGCTATTCCCCATCTCAGGCCAGTAAGCAGATAGAACCGGTTTTGTGGTGCCTTTCAGCTGCCTACCGGGGTACTGTAAAAACTACCAACAGGACTCGTTTCTGGCACCTTCCCCGGTGGAGTTGTGCATGGGGTGTGTTTGGAACATTCTGTCACCAGCCGAGTCCAAAATTCAGCCGTTCCCCATCTCAGCCCAGGAAGCAGATAGAACAAGTTTTGTGGTGCCTTTCAGCTGCCTACCGGGGTAGTGTAAAAACTACCAACAGAACTCGTTTCTGGCACCTTCCCCGGTGGAGTTGTGCATGGGGTGTGTTTGGAACATTTTGTCACCACCCGAGTCCAAAATTCAGCCGATCCCCATCTCAGCCCAGAAAGCAGGTAGAACAAGTTTTGTGGTGCCTTTCAGCTGCCTACCGGGGTACTGTAAAAACTACCAACAGGACTCGTTTCTGGCACCTTCCCCGGTGGAGTTGTGCATGGGGTGTGTTTGGAACATTTTGTCACCAGCCGAGTCCAAAATTCAGCTATTCCCCATCTCAGGCCAGAAAGCAGGTAGAACAAGTTTTGTGGTGCCTTTCAGCTGCCTACCGGGGTACTGTAAAAACTACCAACAGGACTCGTTTCTGGCACCTTCCCCGGTGGAGTTGTGTATGGGGTGTGTTTGGAACATTTTGTCACCAGCCGAGTCCAAAATTCAGCTATTCCCCATCTCAGGCCAGTAAGCAGATAGAACCGGTTTTGTGGTGCCTTTCAGCTGCCTACCGGGGTACTGTAAAAACTACCAACAGAACTCGTTTCTGGCACCTTCCCCGGTGGAGCTGTGCATGGGGTGTGTTTGGAACATTTTGCCACCAGCCGAGTCCAAAATTCAGCTGTTCCCCATCTCTAGCCCAGGAAGCAGATAGAACAAGTTTTGTGGTGCCTTTCAGCTGCCTACCGGGGTACTGTAAAAACTACCAACAGGACTCGTTTCTGGCACCTTCCCCGGTGGAGTTGTGCATGGGGTGTGTTTGGAACATTCTGTCACCAGCCGAGTCCAAAATTCAGCCGTTCCCCATCTCAGCCCAGAAAGCAGGTAGAACAAGTTTTGTGGTGCCTTTCAGCTGCCTACCGGGGTACTGTAAAAACTACCAACAGAACTCGTTTCTGGCACCTTCCCCGGTGGAGTTGAGCATGGGGTGTGTTTGGAACATTTTGTCACCACCCGAGTCCAAAATTCAGCCGATCCCCATCTCAGCCCAGGAAGCAGATAGAACAAGTTTTGTGGTGCCTTTCAGCTGACTACCGGGGTACTGTAAAAACTACCAACAGGACTCGTTTCTGGCACCTTCCCCGGTGGAGCTGTGCATGGGGTGTGTTTGGAACATTTTGTCACCAGCCGAGTCCAAAATTCAGCTATTCCCCATCTCAGGCCAGTAAGCAGATAGAACCGGTTTTGTGGTGCCTTTCAGCTGCCTACCGGGGTACTGTAAAAACTACCAACAGAACTCGTTTCTGGCACCTTCCCCGGTGGAGCTGTGCATGGGGTCTGTTTGGAACATTTTGCCACCAGCCGAGTCCAAAATTCAGTTGTTCCCCATCTCTATCCCAGGAAGCAGATAGAACAAGTTTTGTGGTGCCTTTCAGCTGCCTACAGGGGTACTGTAAAAACTACCATCAGGACTCGTTTCTGGCACCTTCCCCGGTGGAGTTGTGCATGGGGTGTGTTTGGAACATTCTGTCACCAGCCGAGTCCAAAATTCAGCCGTTCCCCATCTCAGCCCAGAAAGCAGGTAGAACAAGTTTTGTGGTGCCTTTCAGCTGCCTACCGGGGTACTGTAAAAACTACCAACAGGACTCGTTTCTGGCACCTTCCCCGGTGGAGTTGTGCATGGGGTGTGTTTGGAACATTTTGTCACCAGCCGAGTCCAAAATTCAGCTCTTCCCCATCTCAGGCCAGTAAGCAGATAGAACCGGTTTTGTGGTGCCTTTCAGCTGCCTACCGGGGTACTGTAAAAACTACCAACAGAACTCGTTTCTGGCACCTTCCCCGGTGGAGCTGTGCATGGGGTGTGTTTGGAACATTTTGTCACCAGCCGAGTCCAAAATTCAGCTATTCCCCATCTCAGGCCAGTAAGCAGATAGAACCGGTTTTGTGGTGCCTTTCAGCTGCCTACCGGGGTACTGTAAAAACTACCAACAGGACTCGTTTCTGGCACCTTCCCCGGTGGAGTTGTGCATGGGGTGTGTTTGGAACATTCTGTCACCAGCCGAGTCCAAAATTCAGCCGTTCCCCATCTCAGCCCAGGAAGCAGATAGAACAAGTTTTGTGGTGCCTTTCAGCTGCCTACCGGGGTAGTGTAAAAACTACCAACAGAACTCGTTTCTGGCACCTTCCCCGGTGGAGTTGTGCATGGGGTGTGTTTGGAACATTTTGTCACCACCCGAGTCCAAAATTCAGCCGATCCCCATCTCAGCCCAGAAAGCAGGTAGAACAAGTTTTGTGGTGCCTTTCAGCTGACTACCGGGGTACTGTAAAAACTACCAACAGGACTCGTTTCTGGCACCTTCCCCGGTGGAGCTGTGCATGGGGTGTGTTTGGAACATTTTGCCACCAGCCGAGTCCAAAATTCAGCTGTTCCCCATCTCTAGCCCAGGAAGCAGATAGAACAAGTTTTGTGGTGCCTTTCAGCTGCCTACCGGGGTACTGTAAAAACTACCAACAGGACTCGTTTCTGGCACCTTCCCCGGTGGAGTTGTGCATGGGGTGTGTTTGGAACATTCTGTCACCAGCCGAGTCCAAAATTCAGCCGTTCCCCATCTCAGCCCAGAAAGCAGGTAGAACAAGTTTTGTGGTGCCTTTCAGCTGCCTACCGGGGTAGTGTAAAAACTACCAACAGAACTCGTTTCTGGCACCTTCCCCGGTGGAGTTGTGCATGGGGTGTGTTTGGAACATTTTGCCACCAGCCGAGTCCAAAATTCAGCCGATCCCCATCTCAGCCCAGGAAGCAGATAGAACAAGTTTTGTGGTGCCTTTCAGCTGACTACCGGGGTACTGTAAAAACTACCAACAGGACTCGTTTCTGGCACCTTCCCCGGTGGAGTTGTGCATGGGGTGTGTTTGGAACATTCTGTCACCAGCCGAGTCCAAAATTCAGCCGTTCCCCATCTCAGCCCAGAAAGCAGGTAGAACAAGTTTTGTGGTGCCTTTCAGCTGCCTACCGGGGTAGTGTAAAAACTACCAACAGAACTCGTTTCTGGCACCTTCCCCGGTGGAGTTGAGCATGGGGTGTGTTTGGAACATTTTGTCACCACCCGAGTCCAAAATTCAGCCGATCCCCATCTCAGCCCAGGAAGCAGATAGAACAAGTTTTGTGGTGCCTTTCAGCTGACTACCGGGGTACTGTAAAAACTACCAACAGGACTCGTTTCTGGCACCTTCCCCGGTGGAGCTGTGCATGGGGTGTGTTTGGAACATTTTGTCACCAGCCGAGTCCAAAATTCAGCTATTCCCCATCTCAGGCCAGTAAGCAGATAGAACCGGTTTTGTGGTGCCTTTCAGCTGCCTACCGGGGTACTGTAAAAACTACCAACAGAACTCGTTTCTGGCACCTTCCCCGGTGGAGCTGTGCATGGGGTCTGTTTGGAACATTTTGCCACCAGCCGAGTCCAAAATTCAGTTGTTCCCCATCTCTATCCCAGGAAGCAGATAGAACAAGTTTTGTGGTGCCTTTCAGCTGCCTACCGGGGTACTGTAAAAACTACCAACAGGACTCGTTTCTGGCACCTTCCCCGGTGGAGTTGTGCATGGGGTGTGTTTGGAACATTCTGTCACCAACCGAGTCCAAAATTCAGCCGTTCCCCATCTCAGCCCAGAAAGCAGGTAGAACAAGTTTTGTGGTGCCTTTCAGCTGCCTACCGGGGTACTGTAAAAACTACCAACAGAACTCGTTTCTGGCACCTTCCCCGGTGGAGCTGTGCATGGGGTGTGTTTGGAACATTCTGTCACCAGCCGAGTCCAAAATTCAGCTATTCCCCATCTCAGGCCAGTAAGCAGATAGAACCGGTTTTGTGGTGCCTTTCAGCTGTCTACCGGGGTACTGTAAAAACTACCAACAGAACTCGTTTCTGGCACCTTCCCCGGTGGAGCTGTGCATGGGGTGTGTTTGGAACATTTTGCCACCAGCCGAGTCCAAAACTCAGCCGATCCCCATCTCAGCCCAGAAAGCAGGTAGAACAAGTTTTGTGGTGTCTTTCTCTTGCCTACCAGGGTAGTGTAAAAACTACCAAAAGAACTCATTTCTGGCACCTTCCCCGGTGGAGTTGTGCATGGGGTGTGTTTGGAACATTCTGTCACCACCCGAGTCCAAAATTCAGCCGTTCCCCATCTCAGCCCAGAAAGCAGGTAGAACAAGTTTTGTAGTGCCTTTCAGCTGACTACCGGGGTACTGTAAAAACTACCAACAGGACTCGTTTCTGGCACCTTCCCCGGTGGAGTTGTGCATGGGGTGTGTTTGGAACATTTTGTCACCAGCCGAGTCCAAAATTCAGCTATTCCCCATCTCAGGCCAGTAAGCAGATAGAACCGGTTTTGTGGTGCCTTTCAGCTGCCTACCGGGGTAGTGTAAAAACTACCAACAGAACTCGTTTCTGGCACCTTCCCCGGTGGAGCTGTGCATGGGGTGTGTTTGGAACATTTTGTCACCAGCCGAGTCCAAAATTCAGCTATTCCCCATCTCAGGCCAGTAAGCAGATAGAACCGGTTTTGTGGTGCCTTTCAGCTGCCTACCGGGGTACTGTAAAAACTACCAACAGAACTCGTTTCTGGCACCTTCCCCGGTGGAGCTGTGCATGGGGTGTGTTTGGAACATTTTGTCACCAGCCGAGTCCAAAATTCAGCTATTCCCCATCTCAGGCCAGTAAGCAGATAGAACCGGTTTTGTGGTGCCTTTCAGCTGCCTACCGGGGTACTGTAAAAACTACCAACAGAACTCGTTTCTGGCACCTCCCCCGGTGGAGTTGTGCATGGGGTGTGTTTGGAACATTCTGTCACCAGCCGAGTCCAAAATTCAGCCGTTCCCCATCTCAGCCCAGAAGGCAGGTAGAACAAGTTTTGTGGTGCCTTTCAGCTGCCTACCGGGGTAGTGTAAAAACTACCAACAGGACTTGTTTCTGGCACCTTCCCCGGTGGAGCTGTGCATGGGGTGTGTTTGGAACATTCTGTCACCAGCCGAGTCCAAAATTCAGCCGTTCCCCATCTCAGCCCAGAAAGCAGGTAGAACAAGTTTTGTGGTGCCTTTCAGCTGCCTACCGGGGTAGTGTAAAAACTACCAACAGGACTCGTTTCTGGCACCTTCCCCGGTGGAGCTGTGCATGGGGTGTGTTTGGAACATTTTGCCACCAGCCGAGTCCAAAACTCAGCCGATCCCCATCTCATCCCAGAAAGCAGGTAGAACAAGTTTTGTGGTGCCTTTCAGCTGCCTACCGGGGTAGTGTAAAAACTACCAACAGAACTCGTTTCTGGCACCTTCCCCGGTGGAGTTGTGCATGGGGTCTGTTTGGAACATTCTGTCACCAGCCGAGTCCAAAATTCAGCCGTTCCCCATCTCAGCCCAGAAGGCAGGTAGAACAAGTTTTGTGGTGCCTTTCAGCTGCCTACCGGGGTACTGTAAAAAATACCAACAGAACTCGTTTCTGGCACCTTCCCCGGTGGAGTTGTGCATGGGGTGTGTTTGGAACATTTTGTCACCAGCCGAGACCAAAATTCAGCTATTCCCCATCTCAGCCCAGAAAGCAGATATAACCGGATTTGTGGTGCCTTTCAGCTGCCTACCGGGGTACTGTAAAAACTACCAACAGAACTCGTTTCTGGCACCTTCCCCGGTGGAGCTGTGCATGGGGTGTGTTTGGAACATTTTGCCACCAGCCGAGTCCAAAACTCAGCCGATCCCCATCTCAGCCCAGAAAGCAGGTAGAAAAACTTTTGTGGTGCCTTTCAGCTGCCTACCGGGGTAGTGTAAAAACTACCAACAGAACTCGTTTCTGGCACCTTCCCCGGTGGAGTTGTGCATGGGGTGTGTTTGGAACATTTTGTCACCAGCCGAGTCCAAAATTAAGCTACCCCATCTCAGCCCAGGAAGCAGATAGAACAAGTTTTGTGGTGCCTTTCAGCTGCCTACCGGGGTAGTGTAAAAACTACCAACAGGACTCGTTTCTGGCACCTTCCCCGGTGGAGTTGTGCATGGGGTGTGTTTGGAACATTTTGCCACCAGCCGAGTCCAAAACTCAGCCGATCCCCATCTCAGCCCAGAAAGCAGGTAGAACAAGTTTTGTGGTGTCTTTCTCTTGCCTACCAGGGTAGTGTAAAAACTACCAAAAGAACTCATTTCTGGCACCTTCCCCGGTGGAGTTGTGCATGGGGTGTGTTTGGAACATTCTGTCACCACCCGAGTCCAAAATTCAGCCGTTCCCCACCTCAGCCCAGGAAGCAGGTAGAACATGTTTTGTGGTGCCTTTCAGCTGACTACCGGGGTACTGTAAAAACTACCAACAGAACTCGTTTCTGGCACCTTCCCCGGTGGAGTTGTGCGTGGGGTGTGTTTGGAACATTTTGTCACCAGGCGAGTCCAAAATTCAGCTGTTCCCCATCTCAGGCCAGGAAGCAGATAGAACCGGTTTTGTGGTGCCTTTCAGCTGCCTACCGGGGTACTGTAAAAACTACCAACAGAACTCGTTTCTGGCACCTTCCCCGGTGGAGCTGTGCATGGGGTGTGTTTGGAACATTTTGCCACCAGCCGAGTCCAAAACTCAGCCGATCCCCATCTCAGCCCAGAAAGCAGGTAGAACAAGTTTTGTGGTGCCTTTCAGCTGCCTACCGGGGTAGTGTAAAAACTACCAACAGGACTTGTTTCTGGCACCTTCCCCGGTGGAGCTGTGCATGGGGTGTGTTTGGAACATTCTGTCACCAGCCGAGTCCAAAATTCAGCCGTTCCCCATCTCAGCCCAGAAAGCAGGTAGAACAAGTTTTGTGGTGCCTTTCAGCTGCCTACCGGGGTAGTGTAAAAACTACCAACAGGACTCGTTTCTGGCACCTTCCCCGGTGGAGCTGTGCATGGGGTGTGTTTGGAACATTTTGCCACCAGCCGAGTCCAAAACTCAGCCGATCCCCATCTCATCCCAGAAAGCAGGTAGAACAAGTTTTGTGGTGCCTTTCAGCTGCCTACCGGGGTAGTGTAAAAACTACCAACAAAACTCGTTTCTGGCACCTTCCCCGGTGGAGTTGTGCATGGGGTGTGTTTGGAACATTCTGTCACCAGCCGAGTCCAAAATTCAGCCGTTCCCCATCTCAGCCCAGAAGGCAGGTAGAACAAGTTTTGTGGTGCCTTTCAGCTGCCTACCGGGGTACTGTAAAAAATACCAACAGAACTCGTTTCTGGCACCTTCCCCGGTGGAGTTGTGCATGGGGTGTGTTTGGAACATTTTGTCACCAGCCGAGACCAAAATTCAGCTATTCCCCATCTCAGCCCAGAAAGCAGATATAACCGGATTTGTGGTGCCTTTCAGCTGCCTACCGGGGTACTGTAAAAACTACCAACAGAACTCGTTTCTGGCACCTTCCCCGGTGGAGCTGTGCATGGGGTGTGTTTGGAACATTTTGCCACCAGCCGAGTCCAAAACTCAGCCGATCCCCATCTCAGCCCAGAAAGCAGGTAGAAAAACTTTTGTGGTGCCTTTCAGCTGCCTACCGGGGTAGTGTAAAAACTACCAACAGAACTCGTTTCTGGCACCTTCCCCGGTGGAGTTGTGCATGGGGTGTGTTTGGAACATTTTGTCACCAGCCGAGTCCAAAATTAAGCTACCCCATCTCAGCCCAGGAAGCAGATAGAACAAGTTTTGTGGTGCCTTTCAGCTGCCTACCGGGGTAGTGTAAAAACTACCAACAGAACTCGTTTCTGGCACCTTCCCCGGTGGAGTTGTGCATGGGGTGTGTTTGGAACATTTTGCCACCAGCCGAGTCCAAAACTCAGCCGATCCCCATCTCAGCCCAGAAAGCAGGTAGAACAAGTTTTGTGGTGTCTTTCTCTTGCCTACCAGGGTAGTGTAAAAACTACCAAAAGAACTCATTTCTGGCACCTTCCCCGGTGGAGTTGTGCATGGGGTGTGTTTGGAACATTCTGTCACCACCCGAGTCCAAAATTCAGCCGTTCCCCACCTCAGCCCAGGAAGCAGGTAGAACATGTTTTGTGGTGCCTTTCAGCTGACTACCGGGGTACTGTAAAAACTACCAACAGAACTCGTTTCTGGCACCTTCCCCGGTGGAGTTGTGCGTGGGGTGTGTTTGGAACATTTTGTCACCAGGCGAGTCCAAAATTCAGCTGTTCCCCATCTCAGGCCAGGAAGCAGATAGAACCGGTTTTGTGGTGCCTTTCAGCTGCCTACCGGGGTACTGTAAAAACTACCAACAGAACTCGTTTCTGGCACCTTCCCCGGTGGAGCTGTGCATGGGGTGTGTTTGGAACATTTTGCCACCAGCCGAGTCCAAAACTCAGCCGATCCCCATCTCAGCCCAGAAAGCAGGTAGAACAAGTTTTGTGGTGCCTTTCAGCTGCCTACCGGGGTACTGTAAAAACTACCAACAGAACTCGTTTCTGGCACCTTCCCCGGTGGAGCTGTGCATGGGGTGTGTTTGGAACATTTTGCCACCAGCCGAGTCCAAAACTCAGCCGATCCCCATCTCAGCCCAGAAAGCAGGTAGAACAAGTTTTGTGGTGCCTTTCAGCTGCCTACCGGGGTAGTGTAAAAACTACCAACAGGACTCGTTTCTGGCACCTTCCCCGGTGGAGCTGTGCATGGGGTGTGTTTGGAACATTTTGCCACCAGCCGAGTCCAAAACTCAGCCGATCCCCATCTCATCCCAGAAAGCAGGTAGAACAAGTTTTGTGGTGCCTTTCAGCTGCCTACCGGGGTAGTGTAAAAACTACCAACAAAACTCGTTTCTGGCACCTTCCCCGGTGGAGTTGTGCATGGGGTGTGTTTGGAACATTCTGTCACCAGCCGAGTCCAAAATTCAGCCGTTCCCCATCTCAGCCCAGAAGGCAGGTAGAACAAGTTTTGTGGTGCCTTTCAGCTGCCTACCGGGGTACTGTAAAAAATACCAACAGAACTCGTTTCTGGCACCTTCCCCGGTGGAGTTGTGCATGGGGTGTGTTTGGAACATTTTGTCACCAGCCGAGACCAAAATTCAGCTATTCCCCATCTCAGCCCAGAAAGCAGATATAACCGGATTTGTGGTGCCTTTCAGCTGCCTACCGGGGTACTGTAAAAACTACCAACAGAACTCGTTTCTGGCACCTTCCCCGGTGGAGCTGTGCATGGGGTGTGTTTGGAACATTTTGCCACCAGCCGAGTCCAAAACTCAGCCGATCCCCATCTCAGCCCAGAAAGCAGGTAGAAAAACTTTTGTGGTGCCTTTCAGCTGCCTACCGGGGTAGTGTAAAAACTACCAACAGAACTCGTTTCTGGCACCTTCCCCGGTGGAGTTGTGCATGGGGTGTGTTTGGAACATTTTGTCACCAGCCGAGTCCAAAATTAAGCTACCCCATCTCAGCCCAGGAAGCAGATAGAACAAGTTTTGTGGTGCCTTTCAGCTGCCTACCGGGGTAGTGTAAAAACTACCAACAGAACTCGTTTCTGGCACCTTCCCCGGTGGAGTTGTGCATGGGGTGTGTTTGGAACATTTTGCCACCAGCCGAGTCCAAAACTCAGCCGATCCCCATCTCAGCCCAGAAAGCAGGTAGAACAAGTTTTGTGGTGTCTTTCTCTTGCCTACCAGGGTAGTGTAAAAACTACCAAAAGAACTCATTTCTGGCACCTTCCCCGGTGGAGTTGTGCATGGGGTGTGTTTGGAACATTCTGTCACCACCCGAGTCCAAAATTCAGCCGTTCCCCACCTCAGCCCAGGAAGCAGGTAGAACATGTTTTGTGGTGCCTTTCAGCTGACTACCGGGGTACTGTAAAAACTACCAACAGAACTCGTTTCTGGCACCTTCCCCGGTGGAGTTGTGCGTGGGGTGTGTTTGGAACATTTTGTCACCAGGCGAGTCCAAAATTCAGCTGTTCCCCATCTCAGGCCAGGAAGCAGATAGAACCGGTTTTGTGGTGCCTTTCAGCTGCCTACCGGGGTACTGTAAAAACTACCAACAGAACTCGTTTCTGGCACCTTCCCCGGTGGAGCTGTGCATGGGGTGTGTTTGGAACATTTTGCCACCAGCCGAGTCCAAAACTCAGCCGATCCCCATCTCAGCCCAGAAAGCAGGTAGAACAAGTTTTGTGGTGCCTTTCAGCTGCCTACCGGGGTACTGTAAAAACTACCAACAGGACTCGTTTCTGGCACCTTCCCCGGTGGAGTTGTGCTTGGGGTGTGTTTGGAACATTCTGTCACCAGCCGAGTCCAAAATTCAGCCTTTCCCCATCTCAGCCCAGAAGGCAGGTAGAACAAGTTTTGTGGTGCCTTTCAGCTGCCTACCGGGGTAGTGTAAAAACTACCAACAGGACTCGTTTCTGGCACCTTCCCCGGTGGAGTTGTGCATGGGGTGTGTTTGGAACATTTTGTCACCAGCCGAGACCAAAATTCAGCTATTCCCCATCTCAGCCCAGAAAGCAGGTAGAACAAGTTTTGTGGTGCCTTTCAGCTGCCTACCGGGGTACTGTAAAAACTACCAACAGAACTCGTTTCTGGCACCTTCCCCGGTGGAGTTGTGCATGGGGTGTGTTTGGAACATTCTGTCACAAGCCGAGTCCAAAACTCAGCCGATCCCCATCTCAGCCCAGAAAGCAGGTAGAACAAGTTTTGTGGTGTCTTTCTCTTGCCTACCGGGGTAGTGTAAAAACTACCAAAAGAACTCATTTCTGGCACCTTCCCCGGTGGAGTTGTGCATGGGGTGTGTTTGGAACATTCTGTCACCAGCCGAGTCCAAAATTCAGCCGTTCCCCATCTCAGCCCAGAAAGCAGGTAGAACAAGTTTTGTGGTGCCTTTCAGCTGACTACCGGGGTACTGTAAAAACTACCAACAGAACTCGTTTCTGGCACCTTCCCCGGTGGAGTTGTGTGTGGGGTGTGTTTGGAACATTTTGTCACCAGGCGAGTCCATAATTCAGCGATTCCCCATCTCAGCCCAGAAAGCAGGTAGAACTGGTTTTGTGGTGCCTTTCAGCTGCCTACCGGGGTACTGTAAAAACTACCAACAGGACTCGTTTCTGGCACCTTCCCCGGTGGAGCTGTGCATGGGGTGTGTTTGGAACATTTTGTCACCAGCCGAGTCCAAAATTCAGCTATTCCCCATCTCGAGGCCAGTAAGCAGATAGAACCGGTTTTGTGGTGCCTTTCAGCTGCCTACCGCGGTACTGTAAAAACTACCAACAGAACTCGTTTCTGGCACCTTCCCCGGTGGAGCTGTGCATGGGGTGTGTTTGGAAAATTTTGCCACCAGCCGAGTCCAAAATTCAGTTGTTCCCCATCTCTAGCCCAGGAAGCAGATATAGCAAGTTTTGTGGTGCCTTTCAGCTGCCTACCGGGGTACTGTAAAAACTACCAACAGGACTCGTTTCTGGCACCTTCCCCGGTGGAGTTGTGCATGGGGTGTGTTTGGAACATTCTGTCACCAGCCGAGTCCAAAATTCAGCCGTTCCCCATCTCAGCCCAGAAAGCAGGTAGAACAAGTTTTGTGGTGCCTTTCAGCTGCCTACCGGGGTAGTGTAAAAACTACCAACAGGACTCGTTTCTGGCACCTTCCCCGGTGGAGTTGTGCATGGGGTGTGTTTGGAATATTCTGTCACCAGCCGAGTCCAAAATTCAGCCGTTCCCCATCTCAGCCCAGAAGGCAGGTAGAACAAGTTTTGTGGTGCCTTTCAGCTGCCTACCGGGGTAGTGTAAAAACTACCAACAGGACTTGTTTCTGGCACCTTCCCCGGTGGAGCTGTGCATGGGGTGTGTTTGGAACATTTTGCCACCAGCCGAGTCCAAAATTCAGCCTTTCCCCATCTCAGCCCAGAAAGCAGGTAGAACAAGTTTTGTGGTGCCTTTCAGCTGCCTACCGGGGTAGTGTAAAAACTACCAACAGAACTCGTTTCTGGCACCTTCCCCGGTGGAGTTGTGCATGGGGTGTGTTTGGAACATTCTGTCACAAGCCGAGTCCAAAACTCAGCCGATCCCCATCTCAGCCCAGAAAGCAGGTACAACAAGTTTTGTGGTGCCTTTCTCTTGCCTACCGGGGTAGTGTAAAAACTACCAAAAGAACTCATTTCTGGCACCTTCCCCGGTGGAGCTGTGCATGGGGTGTGTTTGGAACATTTTGTCACCAGCCGAGTCCAAAATTCAGCTATTCCCCATCTCAGGCCAGTAAGCAGATAGAACCGGTTTTGTGGTGCCTTTCAGCTGCCTACCGGGGTACTGTAAAAACTACCAACAGAACTCGTTTCTGGCACCTTCCCCGGTGGAACTGTGCATGGGGTGTGTTTGGAACATTTTGCCACCAGCCGAGTCCAAAACTCAGCCGATCCCCATCTCAGCCCAGAAAGCAGGTAGAACAACTTTTGTGGTGTCTTTCTCTTGCCTACCGGGGTAGTGTAAAAACTACCAAAAGAACTCATTTCTGGCACCTTCCCCGGTGGAGTTGTGCATGGGGTGTGTTTGTAACATTCTGTCACCAGCCGAGTCCAAAATTCAGCCGTTCCCCATCTCAGCCCAGAAAGCAGGTAGAACAAGTTTTGTGGTGCCTTTCAGCTGCCTACCGGGGTAGTGTAAAAACTACCAACAGAACTCGTTTCTGGCACCTTCCCCGGTGGAGTTGTGCATGGGGTGTGTTTGGAACATTCTGTCACCAGCCGAGTCCAAAATTCAGCGATTCCCCATCTCAGCCCAGAAAGCAGGTAGAACCGGTTTTGTGGTGCCTTTCAGCTGCCTACCGCGGTACTGTAAAAACTACCAACAGAACTCGTTTCTGGCACCTTCCCCGGTGGAGCTGTGCATGGGGTGTGTTTGGAAAATTTTGCCACCAGCCGAGTCCAAAATTCAGTTGTTCCCCATCTCTAGCCCAGGAAGCAGATAGAGCAAGTTTTGTGGTGCCTTTCAGCTGCCTACCGGGGTACTGTAAAAACTACCAACAGGACTCGTTTCTGGCACCTTCCCCGGTGGAGTTGTGCATGGGGTGTGTTTGGAACATTCTGTCACCAGCCGAGTCCAAAATTCAGCCGTTCCCCATCTCAGCCCAGAAAGCAGGTAGAACAAGTTTTGTGGTGCCTTTCAGCTGCCTACCGGGGTAGTGTAAAAACTACCAACAGGACTCGTTTCTGGCACCTTCCCCGGTGGAGTTGTGCATGGGGTGTGTTTGGAATATTCTGTCACCAGCCGAGTCCAAAATTCAGCCGTTCCCCATCTCAGCCCAGAAAGCAGGTAGAACAAGTTTTGTGGTGCCTTTCAGCTGCCTACCGGGGTAGTGTAAAAACTACCAACAGGACTTGTTTCTGGCACCTTCCCCGGTGGAGCTGTGCATGGGGTGTGTTTGGAACATTTTGCCACCAGCCGAGTCCAAAACTCAGCCGATCCCCATCTCAGCCCAGAAAGCAGGTAGAACAAGTTTTGTGGTGCCTTTCAGCTGCCTACCGGGGTACTGTAAAAACTACCAACAGAACTCGTTTCTGGCACCTTCCCCGGTGGAGTTGTGCATGGGGTGTGTTTGGAACATTCTGTCACCAGCCGAGTCCAAAATTCAGCTATTCCATATCTCAGGCCAGTAAGCAGATAGAACCGGTTTTGTTGTGCCTTTCAGCTGTCTACCGGGGTACTGTAAAAACTACCAACAGAACTCGTTTCTGGCACCTTCCCCGGTGGAGCTGTGCATGGGGTGTGTTTGGAACATTTTGCCACCAGCCGAGTCCAAAACTCAGCCGATCCCCATCTCAGCCCAGAAAGCAGGTAGAACAAGTTTTGTGGTGCCTTTCAGCTGCCTACCGGGGTACTGTAAAAACTACCAACAGAACTCGTTTCTGGCACCTTCCCCGGTGGAGTTGTGCATGGGGTGTGTTTGGAACATTCTGTCACCAGCCGAGTCCAAAATTCAGCCGTTCCCCATCTCAGCCCAGAAAGCAGGTAGAACAAGTTTTGTGGTGCCTTTCAGCTGACTACCGGGGTACTGTAAAAACTACCAACAGAACTCGTTTCTGGCACCTTCCCCGGTGGAGCTGTGCATGGGGTGTGTTTGGAACATTTTGCCACCAGCCGAGTCCAAAACTCAGCCGATCCCCATCTCAGCCCAGAAAGCAGGTAGAACAACTTTTGTGGTGTCTTTCTCTTGCCTACCGGGGTAGTGTAAAAACTACCAAAAGAACTCATTTCTGGCACCTTCCCCGGTGGAGTTGTGCATGGGGTGTGTTTGTAACATTCTGTCACCAGCCGAGTCCAAAATTCAGCCGTTCCCCATCTCAGCCCAGAAAGCAGGTAGAACAAGTTTTGTGGTGCCTTTCAGCTGACTACCGGGGTACTGTAAAAACTACCAACAGAACTCGTTTCTGGCACCTTCCCCGGTGGAGTTGTGTGTGGGGTGTGTTTGGAACATTTTGTCACCAGGCGAGTCCAAAATTCAGCGATTCCCCATCTCAGCCCAGAAAGCAGGTAGAACCGGTTTTGTGGTGCCTTTCAGCTGCCTACCGCGGTACTGTAAAAACTACCAACAGAACTCGTTTCTGGCACCTTCCCCGGTGGAGCTGTGCATGGGGTGTGTTTGGAAAATTTTGCCACCAGCCGAGTCCAAAATTCAGTTGTTCCCCATCTCTAGCCCAGGAAGCAGATAGAGCAAGTTTTGTGGTGCCTTTCAGCTGCCTACCGGGGTACTGTAAAAACTACCAACAGGACTCGTTTCTGGCACCTTCCCCGGTGGAGTTGTGCATGGGGTGTGTTTGGAACATTCTGTCACCAGCCGAGTCCAAAATTCAGCCGTTCCCCATCTCAGCCCAGAAAGCAGGTAGAACAAGTTTTGTGGTGCCTTTCAGCTGCCTACCGGGGTAGTGTAAAAACTACCAACAGGACTCGTTTCTGGCACCTTCCCCGGTGGAGTTGTGCATGGGGTGTGTTTGGAATATTCTGTCACCAGCCGAGTCCAAAATTCAGCCGTTCCCCATCTCAGCCCAGAAGGCAGGTAGAACAAGTTTTGTGGTGCCTTTCAGCTGCCTACCGGGGTAGTGTAAAAACTACCAACAGGACTTGTTTCTGGCACCTTCCCCGGTGGAGCTGTGCATGGGGTGTGTTTGGAACATTTTGCCACCAGCCGAGTCCAAAACTCAGCCGATCCCCATCTCAGCCCAGAAAGCAGGTAGAACAAGTTTTGTGGTGCCTTTCAGCTGCCTACCGGGGTACTGTAAAAACTACCAACAGGACTCGTTTCTGGCACCTTCCCCGGTGGAGTTGTGCATGGGGTGTGTTTGGAACATTCTGTCACCAGCCGAGTCCAAAATTCAGCTATTCCCCATCTCAGGCCAGTAAGCAGATAGAACCGGTTTTGTTGTGCCTTTCAGCTGTCTACCGGGGTACTGTAAAAACTACCAACAGAACTCGTTTCTGGCACCTTCCCCGGTGGAGCTGTGCATGGGGTGTGTTTGGAACATTTTGCCACCAGCCGAGTCCAAAATTCAGCTATTCCCCATCTCAGGCCAGTAAGCAGATAGAACCGGTTTTGTGGTGCCTTTCAGCTGCCTACCGGGGTACTGTAAAAACTACCAACAGAACTCGTTTCTGGCACCTTCCCCGGTGGAGTTGTGCATGGGGTGTGTTTGGAACATTCTGTCACAAGCCGAGTCCAAAACTCAGCCGATCCCCATCTCAGCCCAGAAAGCAGGTAGAACAAGTTTTGTGGTGTCTTTCTCTTGCCTACCGGTGTAGTGTAAAAACTACCAAAAGAACTCATTTCTGGCACCTTCCCCGGTGGAGTTGTGCATGGGGTGTGTTTGTAACATTCTGTCACCAGCCGAGTCCAAAATTCAGCCGTTCCCCATCTCAGCCCAGAAAGCAGGTAGAACAAGTTTTGTGGTGCCTTTCAGCTGACTACCGGGGTACTGTAAAAACTACCAACAGAACTCGTTTCTGGCACCTTCCCCGGTGGAGTTGTGTGTGGGGTGTGTTTGGAACATTTTGTCACCAGGCGAGTCCATAATTCAGCGATTCCCCATCTCAGCCCAGAAAGCAGGTAGAACTGGTTTTGTGGTGCCTTTCAGCTGCCTACCGGGGTACTGTAAAAACTACCAACAGGACTCGTTTCTGGCACCTTCCCTGGTGGAGCTGTGCATGGGGTGTGTTTGGAACATTTTGTCACCAGCCGAGTCCAAAATTCAGCTATTCCCCATCTCAGGCCAGTAAGCAGATAGAACCGGTTTTGTGGTGCCTTTCAGCTGCCTACCGCGGTACTGTAAAAACTACCAACAGAACTCGTTTCTGGCACCTTCCCCGGTGGAGCTGTGCATGGGGTGTGTTTGGAAAATTTTGCCACCAGCCGAGTCCAAAATTCAGTTGTTCCCCATCTCTAGCCCAGGAAGCAGATATAGCAAGTTTTGTGGTGCCTTTCAGCTGCCTACCGGGGTACTGTAAAAACTACCAACAGGACTCGTTTCTGGCACCTTCCCCGGTGGAGTTGTGCATGGGGTGTGTTTGGAACATTCTGTCACCAGCCGAGTCCAAAATTCAGCCGTTCCCCATCTCAGCCCAGAAAGCAGGTAGAACAAGTTTTGTGGTGCCTTTCAGCTGCCTACCGGGGTACTGTAAAAACTACCAACAGGACTCGTTTCTGGCACCTTCCCCGGTGGAGTTGTGCATGGGGTGTGTTTGGAATATTCTGTCACCAGCCGAGTCCAAAATTCAGCCGTTCCCCATCTCAGCCCAGAAGGCAGGTAGAACAAGTTTTGTGGTGCCTTTCAGCTGCCTACCGGGGTAGTGTAAAAACTACCAACAGGACTTGTTTCTGGCACCTTCCCCGGTGGAGCTGTGCATGGGGTGTGTTTGGAACATTTTGTCACCAGCCGAGTCCAAAATTCAGCCTTTCCCCATCTCAGCCCAGAAAGCAGGTAGAACAAGTTTTGTGGTGCCTTTCAGCTGCCTACCGGGGTAGTGTAAAAACTACCAACAGAACTCGTTTCTGGCACCTTCCCCGGTGGAGTTGTGCATGGGGTGTGTTTGGAACATTCTGTCACAAGCCGAGTCCAAAACTCAGCCGATCCCCATCTCAGCCCAGAAAGCAGGTACAACAAGTTTTGTGGTGCCTTTCTCTTGCCTACCGGGGTAGTGTAAAAACTACCAAAAGAACTCATTTCTGGCACCTTCCCCGGTGGAGCTGTGCATGGGGTGTGTTTGGAACATTTTGTCACCAGCCGAGTCCAAAATTCAGCTATTCCCCATCTCAGGCCAGTAAGCAGATAGAACCGGTTTTGTGGTGCCTTTCAGCTGCCTACCGGGGTACTGTAAAAACTACCAACAGAACTCGTTTCTGGCACCTTCCCCGGTGGAACTGTGCATGGGGTGTGTTTGGAACATTTTGCCACCAGCCGAGTCCAAAACTCAGCCGATCCCCATCTCAGCCCAGAAAGCAGGTAGAACAACTTTTGTGGTGTCTTTCTCTTGCCTACCGGGGTAGTGTAAAAACTACCAAAAGAACTCATTTCTGGCACCTTCCCCGGTGGAGTTGTGCATGGGGTGTGTTTGTAACATTCTGTCACCAGCCGAGTTCAAAATTCAGCCGTTCCCCATCTCAGCCCAGAAAGCAGGTAGAACAAGTTTTGTGGTGCCTTTCAGCTGACTACCGGGGTAGTGTAAAAACTACCAACAGAACTCGTTTCTGGCACCTTCCCCGGTGGAGTTGTGCATGGGGTGTGTTTGGAACATTCTGTCACCAGCCGAGTCCAAAATTCAGCGATTCCCCATCTCAGCCCAGAAAGCAGGTAGAACCGGTTTTGTGGTGCCTTTCAGCTGCCTACCGCGGTACTGTAAAAACTACCAACAGAACTCGTTTCTGGCACCTTCCCCGGTGGAGCTGTGCATGGGGTGTGTTTGGAAAATTTTGCCACAAGCCGAGTCCAAAATTCAGTTGTTCCCCATCTCTAGCCCAGGAAGCAGATAGAGCAAGTTTTGTGGTGCCTTTCAGCTGCCTACCGGGGTACTGTAAAAACTACCAACAGGACTCGTTTCTGGCACCTTCCCCGGTGGAGTTGTGCATGGGGTGTGTTTGGAACATTCTGTCACCAGCCGAGTCCAAAATTCAGCCGTTCCCCATCTCAGCCCAGAAAGCAGGTAGAACAAGTTTTGTGGTGCCTTTCAGCTGCCTACCGGGGTAGTGTAAAAACTACCAACAGGACTCGTTTCTGGCACCTTCCCCGGTGGAGTTGTGCATGGGGTGTGTTTGGAATATTCTGTCACCAGCCGAGTCCAAAATTCAGCCGTTCCCCATCTCAGCCCAGAAAGCAGGTAGAACAAGTTTTGTGGTGCCTTTCAGCTGCCTACCGGGGTAGTGTAAAAACTACCAACAGGACTTGTTTCTGGCACCTTCCCCGGTGGAGCTGTGCATGGGGTGTGTTTGGAACATTTTGCCACCAGCCGAGTCCAAAACTCAGCCGATACCCATCTCAGCCCAGAAAGCAGGTAGAACAAGTTTTGTGGTGCCTTTCAGCTGCCTACCGGGGTAGTGTAAAAACTACCAACAGAACTCGTTTCTGGCACCTTCCCCGGTGGAGTTGTGCATGGGGTGTGTTTGGAACATTCTGTCACCAGCCGAGTCCAAAATTCAGCTATTCCATATCTCAGGCCAGTAAGCAGATAGAACCGGTTTTGTTGTGCCTTTCAGCTGTCTACCGGGGTACTGTAAAAACTACCAACAGAACTCGTTTCTGGCACCTTCCCCGGTGGAGCTGTGCATGGGGTGTGTTTGGAACATTTTGCCACCAGCCGAGTCCAAAACTCAGCCGATCCCCATCTCAGCCCAGAAAGCAGGTAGAACAAGTTTTGTGGTGCCTTTCAGCTGCCTACCGGGGTACTGTAAAAACTACCAACAGAACTCGTTTCTGGCACCTTCCCCGGTGGAGTTGTGCATGGGGTGTGTTTGGAACATTCTGTCACCAGCCGAGTCCAAAATTCAGCCGTTCCCCATCTCAGCCCAGAAAGCAGGTAGAACAAGTTTTGTGGTGCCTTTCAGCTGACTACCGGGGTACTGTAAAAACTACCAACAGAACTCGTTTCTGGCACCTTCCCCGGTGGAGCTGTGCATGGGGTGTGTTTGGAACATTTTGTCACCAGCCGAGTCCAAAACTCAGCCGATCCCCATCTCAGCCCAGAAAGCAGGTAGAACAACTTTTGTGGTGTCTTTCTCTTGCCTACCGGGGTAGTGTAAAAACTACCAAAAGAACTCATTTCTGGCACCTTCCCCGGTGGAGTTGTGCATGGGGTGTGTTTGTAACATTCTGTCACCAGCCGAGTCCAAAATTCAGCCGTTCCCCATCTCAGCCCAGAAAGCAGGTAGAACAAGTTTTGTGGTGCCTTTCAGCTGACTACCGGGGTACTGTAAAAACTACCAACAGAACTCGTTTCTGGCACCTTCCCCGGTGGAGTTGTGTGTGGGGTGTGTTTGGAACATTTTGTCACCAGGCGAGTCCAAAATTCAGCGATTCCCCATCTCAGCCCAGAAAGCAGGTAGAACCGGTTTTGTGGTGCCTTTCAGCTGCCTACCGCGGTACTGTAAAAACTACCAACAGAACTCGTTTCTGGCACCTTCCCCGGTGGAGCTGTGCATGGGGTGTGTTTGGAAAATTTTGCCACCAGCCGAGTCCAAAATTCAGTTGTTCCCCATCTCTAGCCCAGGAAGCAGATAGAGCAAGTTTTGTGGTGCCTTTCAGCTGCCTACCGGGGTACTGTAAAAACTACCAACAGGACTCGTTTCTGGCACCTTCCCCGGTGGAGTTGTGCATGGGGTGTGTTTGGAACATTCTGTCACCAGCCGAGTCCAAAATTCAGCGATTCCCCATCTCAGCCCAGAAAGCAGGTAGAACAAGTTTTGTGGTGCCTTTCAGCTGCCTACCGGGGTACTGTAAAAACTACCAACAGGACTCGTTTCTGGCACCTTCCCCGGTGGAGTTGTGCATGGGGTGTGTTTGGAATATTCTGTCACCAGCCGAGTCCAAAATTCAGCCGTTCCCCATCTCAGCCCAGAAGGCAGGTAGAACAAGTTTTGTGGTGCCTTTCAGCTGCCTACCGGGGTAGTGTAAAAACTACCAACAGGACTTGTTTCTGGCACCTTCCCCGGTGGAGCTGTGCATGGGGTGTGTTTGGAACATTTTGCCACCAGCCGAGTCCAAAACTCAGCCGATCCCCATCTCAGCCCAGAAAGCAGGTAGAACAAGTTTTGTGGTGCCTTTCAGCTGCCTACCGGGGTACTGTAAAAACTACCAACAGGACTCGTTTCTGGCACCTTCCCCGGTGGAGTTGTGCATGGGGTGTGTTTGGAACATTCTGTCACCAGCCGAGTCCAAAATTCAGCTATTCCCCATCTCAGGCCAGTAAGCAGATAGAACCGGTTTTGTTGTGCCTTTCAGCTGTCTACCGGGGTACTGTAAAAACTACCAACAGAACTCGTTTCTGGCACCTTCCCCGGTGGAGCTGTGCATGGGGTGTGTTTGGAACATTTTGCCACCAGCCGAGTCCAAAATTCAGCTATTCCCCATCTCAGGCCAGTAAGCAGATAGAACCGGTTTTGTGGTGCCTTTCAGCTGCCTACCGGGGTACTGTAAAAACTACCAACAGAACTCGTTTCTGGCACCTTCCCCGGTGGAACTGTGCATGGGGTGTGTTTGGAACATTTTGCCACCAGCCGAGTCCAAAACTCAGCCGATCCCCATCTCAGCCCAGAAAGCAGGTAGAACAACTTTTGTGGTGTCTTTCTCTTGCCTACCGGGGTAGTGTAAAAACTACCAAAAGAACTCATTTCTGGCACCTTCCCCGGTGGAGTTGTGCATGGGGTGTGTTTGTAACATTCTGTCACCAGCCGAGTCCAAAATTCAGCCGTTCCCCATCTCAGCCCAGAAAGCAGGTAGAACAAGTTTTGTGGTGCCTTTCAGCTGACTACCGGGGTACTGTAAAAACTACCAACAGAACTCGTTTCTGGCACCTTCCCCGGTGGAGTTGTGTGTGGGGTGTGTTTGGAACATTTTGTCACCAGGCGAGTCCAAAATTCAGCGATTCCCCATCTCAGCCCAGAAAGCAGGTAGAACCGGTTTTGTGGTGCCTTTCAGCTGCCTACCGCGGTACTGTAAAAACTACCAACAGAACTCGTTTCTGGCACCTTCCCCGGTGGAGCTGTGCAGGGGGTGTGTTTGGAAAATTTTGCCACCAGCCGAGTCCAAAATTCAGTTGTTCCCCATCTCTAGCCCAGGAAGCAGATAGAGCAAGTTTTGTGGTGCCTTTCAGCTGCCTACCGGGGTACTGTAAAAACTACCAACAGGACTCGTTTCTGGCACCTTCCCCGGTGGAGTTGTGCATGGGGTGTGTTTGGAACATTCTGTCACCAGCCGAGTCCAAAATTCAGCCGTTCCCCATCTCAGCCCAGAAAGCAGGTAGAACAAGTTTTGTGGTGCCTTTCAGCTGCCTACCGGGGTACTGTAAAAACTACCAACAGGACTCGTTTCTGGCACCTTCCCCGGTGGAGTTGTGCATGGGGTGTGTTTGGAATATTCTGTCACCAGCCGAGTCCAAAATTCAGCCGTTCCCCATCTCAGCCCAGAAGGCAGGTAGAACAAGTTTTGTGGTGCCTTTCAGCTGCCTACCGGGGTACTGTAAAAACTACCAACAGAACTCGTTTCTGGCACCTTCCCCGGTGGAGCTGTGCATGGGGTGTGTTTGGAACATTTTGCCACCAGCCGAGTCCAAAACTCAGCCGATCCCCATCTCAGCCCAGAAAGCAGGTAGAACAACTTTTGTGGTGTCTTTCTCTTGCCTACCGGGGTAGTGTAAAAACTACCAAAAGAACTCATTTCTGGCACCTTCCCCGGTGGAGTTGTGCATGGGGTGTGTTTGTAACATTCTGTCACCAGCCGAGTCCAAAATTCAGCCGTTCCCCATCTCAGCCCAGAAAGCAGGTAGAACAAGTTTTGTGGTGCCTTTCAGCTGACTACCGGGGTACTGTAAAAACTACCAACAGAACTCGTTTCTGGCACCTTCCCCGGTGGAGTTGTGTGTGGGGTGTGTTTGGAAAATTTTGTCACCAGGCGAGTCCAAAATTCAGCGATTCCCCATCTCAGCCCAGAAAGCAGGTAGAACCGGTTTTGTGGTGCCTTTCAGCTGCCTACCGCGGTACTGTAAAAACTACCAACAGAACTCGTTTCTGGCACCTTCCCCGGTGGAGTTGTGCATGGGGTGTGTTTGGAAAATTTTGCCACCAGACGAGTCCAAAATTCAGTTGTTCCCCATCTCTAGCCCAGGAAGCAGATAGAGCAAGTTTTGTGGTGCCTTTCAGCTGCCTACCGGGGTACTGTAAAAACTACCAACAGGACTCGTTTCTGGCACCTTCCCCGGTGGAGTTGTGCATGGGGTGTGTTTGGAACATTCTGTCACCAGCCGAGTCCAAAATTCAGCCGTTCCCCATCTCAGCCCAGAAAGCAGGTAGAACAAGTTTTGTGGTGCCTTTCAGCTGCCTACCGGGGTACTGTAAAAACTACCAACAGGACTCGTTTCTGGCACCTTCCCCGGTGGAGTTGTGCATGGGGTGTCTTTGGAATATTCTGTCACCAGCCGAGTCCAAAATTCAGCCGTTCCCCATCTCAGCCCAGAAGGCAGGTAGAACAAGTTTTGTGGTGCCTTTCAGCTGCCTACCGGGGTAGTGTAAAAACTACCAACAGGACTTGTTTCTGGCACCTTCCCCGGTGGAGCTGTGCATGGGGTGTGTTTGGAACATTTTGCCACCAGCCGAGTCCAAAACTCAGCCGATCCCCATCTCAGCCCAGAAAGCAGGTAGAACAAGTTTTGTGGTGCCTTTCAGCTGCCTACCGGGGTAGTGTAAAAACTACCAACAGAACTCGTTTCTGGCACCTTCCCCGGTGGAGTTGTGCATGGGGTGTGTTTGGAACATTCTGTCACCAGCCGAGTCCAAAATTCAGCTATTCCCCATCTCAGGCCAGTAAGCAGATAGAACCGGTTTTGTTGTGCCTTTCAGCTGTCTACCGGGGTACTGTAAAAACTACCAACAGAACTCATTTCTGGCACCTTCCCCGGTGGAGCTGTGCATGGGGTGTGTTTGGAACATTTTGCCACCAGCCGAGTCCAAAACTCAGCCGATCCCCATCTCAGCCCAGAAAGCAGGTAGAACAAGTTTTGTGGTGTCTTTCTCTTGCCTACCAGGGTAGTGTAAAAACTACCAAAAGAACTCATTTCTGGCACCATCCCCGGTGGAGTTGTGCATGGGGTGTGTTTGGAACATTCTGTCACCACCCGAGTCCAAAATTCAGCCGTTCCCCATCTCAGCCCAGAAAGCAGGTAGAACAAGTTTTGTAGTGCCTTTCAGCTGACTACCGGGGTACTGTAAAAACTACCAACAGAACTCGTTTCTGGCACCTTCCCCGGTGGAGTTGTGCGTGGGGTGTGTTTGGAACATTTTGTCACCAGGCGAGTCCAAAATTCAGCGATTCCCCATCTCAGCCCAGGAAGCAGATAGAACTGGTTTTGTGGTGCCTTTCAGCTGCCTACCGGGGTAGTGTAAAAACTACCAACAGGACTTGTTTCTGGCACCTTCCCCGGTGGAGCTGTGCATAGGGTGTGTTTGGAACATTTTGTCACCAGCCGAGTCCAAAATTCAGCTATTCCCCATCTCAGGCCAGTAAGCAGATAGAACCGGTTTTGTGGTGCCTTTCAGCTGCCTACCGGGGTAGTGTAAAAACTACCAACAGAACTCGTTTCTGGCACCTTCCCCGGTGGAGCTGTGCATGGGGTGTGTTTGGAACATTTTGCCACCAGCCGAGTCCAAAACTCAGCCGATCCCCATCTCAGCCCAGAAAGCAGGTAGAACAAGTTTTGTGGTGCCTTTCAGCTGCCTACCGGGGTACTGTAAAAACTACCAACAGGACTCGTTTCTGGCACCTTCCCCGGTGGAATTGTGCTTGGGGTGTGTTTGGAACATTCTGTCACCAGCCGAGTCCAAAATTCAGCCGTTCCCCATCTCAGCCCAGAAAGCAGGTAGAACAAGTTTTGTGGTGCCTTTCAGCTGACTACCGGGGTACTGTAAAAACTACCAACAGAACTCGTTTCTGGCACCTTCCCCGGTGGAGCTGTGCATGGGGTGTGTTTGGAACATTTTGCCACCAGCCGAGTCCAAAACTCAGCCGATCCCCATCTCAGCCCAGAAAGCAGGTAGAACAAGTTTTGTGGTGTCTTTCTCTTGCCAACCAGGGTAATGTAAAAACTACCAAAAGAACTCATTTCTGGCACCTTCCCCGGTGGAGTTGTGCATGGGGTGTGTTTGGAACATTCTGTCACCACCCGAGTCCAAAATTCAGCCGTTCCCCATCTCAGCCCAGAAAGCAGGTAGAACAAGTTTTGTGGTGCCTTTCAGCTGCCTACCGGGGTACTGTAAAAACTACCAAGAGAACTCGTTTCTGGCACCTTCCCCGGTGGAGTTGTGCATGGGGTGTGTTTGGAACATTTTGTCACCAGCCGAGTCCAAAATTAAGCTGTTCCCCATCTCAGCCCAGGAAGCAGATAGAACAAGTTTTGTGGTGCCTTTCAGCTGCCTACCGGGGTAGTGTAAAAACTACCAACAGGACTCGTTTCTGGCACCTTCCCCGGTGGAGCTGTGCATGGGGTGTGTTTGGAACATTTTGCCACCAGCCGAGTCCAAAACTCAGCCGATCCCCATCTCATCCCAGAAAGCAGGTAGAACAAGTTTTGTGGTGCCTTTCAGCTGCCTACCGGGGTAGTGTAAAAACTACCAACAGAACTCGTTTCTGGCACCTTCCCTGGTGGAGTTGTGCATGGGGTGTGTTTGGAACATTCTGTCACCACCCGAGTCCAAAATTCAGCCGTTCCCAATCTCAGCCCAGAAAGCAGGTAGAACAAGTTTTGTGGTGCCTTTCAGCTGCCTACCGGGGTAGTGTAAAAACTACCAACAGAACTCGTTTCTGGCACCTTCCCCGGTGGAGTTGTGCATGGGGTGTGTTTGGAACATTCTGTCACCAGCCGAGTCCAAAATTCAGCCGTTCCCCATCTCAGCCCAGAAAGCAGGTAGAACAAGTTTTGTGGTGCCTTTCAGCTGACTACCGGGGTACTGTAAAAACTACCAACAGAACTCGTTTCTGGCACCTTCCCCGGTGGAGTTGTGCATGGGGTGTGTTTGGAACATTCTGTCACCAGCCGAGTCCAAAATTCAGCGATTCCCCATCTCAGCCCAGGAAGCAGATAGAACTGGTTTTGTGGTGCCTTTCAGCTGCCTACCGGGGTAGTGTAAAAACTACCAACAGAACTCGTTTCTGGCACCTTCCCCGGTGGAGCTGTGCATGGGGTGTGTTTGGAACATTTTGTCACCAGCCGAGTCCAAAATTCAGCTCTTCCCCATCTCAGGCCAGTAAGCAGATAGAACCGGTTTTGTGGTGCCTTTCAGCTGCCTACCGGGGGTACTGTAAAAACTACCAACAGAACTCGTTTCTGGCACCTTCCCCGGTGGAGCTGTGCATGGGGTGTGTTTGGAACATTTTGCCACCAGCCGAGTCCAAAACTCAGCCGATCCCCATCTCAGCCCAGAAGGCAGGTAGAACAAGTTTTGTGGTGCCTTTCAGCTGCCTACCGGGGGTAGTGTAAAAACTACCAAGAGAACTCGTTTCTGGCACCTTCCCCGGTGGAGTTGTGCATGGGGTGTGTTTGGAACATTTTGTCACCAGCCGAGTCCAAAATTCAGCCTTTCCCCATCTCAGCCCAGAAAGCAGGTAGAACAAGTTTTGTGGTGCCTTTCAGCTGCCTACCGGGGTAGTGTAAAAACTACCAACAGAACTCGTTTCTGGCACCTTCCCCTGTGGAGTTGTGCATGCGGTGTGTTTGGAACATTTTGTCACAAGCCGAGTCCAAAACTCAGCCGATCCCCATCTCAGCCCAGAAAGCAGGTAGAACAAGTTTTGTGGTGTCTTTCTCTTGCCTACCGGGGTAGTGTAAAAACTACCAAAAGAACTCATTTCTGGCACCTTCCCCGGTGGAGCTGTGCATGGGGTGTGTTTGGAACATTTTGCCACCAGCCGAGTCCAAAATTCAGCTGTTCCCTTTCTCTAGCCCAGGAAGCAGATAGAACTAGTTTTGTGGTGCCTTTCAGCTGCCTACCGGGGTAGTGTAAAAACTACCAACAGGACTCGTTTCTGGCACCTTCCCCGGTGGAGCTGTGCATGGGGTGTGTTTGGAACATTTTGCCACCAGCCGAGTCCAAAACTCAGCCGATCCCCATCTCATCCCAGAAAGCAGGTAGAACAAGTTTTGTGGTGCCTTTCAGCTGCCTACCGGGGTAGCGTAAAAACTACCAACAGAACTCGTTTCTGGCACCTTCCCTGGTGGAGTTGTGCATGGGGTGTGTTTGGAACATTCTGTCACCACCCGAGTCCAAAATTCAGCCGTTCCCAATCTCAGCCCAGAAAGCAGGTAGAACAAGTTTTGTGGTGCCTTTCAGCTGCCTACCGGGGTAGTGTAAAAACTACCAACAGAACTCGTTTCTGGCACCTTCCCCGGTGGAGTTGTGCATGGGGTGTGTTTGGAACATTCTGTCACCACCCGAGTCCAAAATTCAGCCGTTCCCCATCTCAGCCCAGAAAGCAGGTAGAACAAGTTTTGTGGTGCCTTTCAGCTGACTACCGGGGTACTGTAAAAACTACCAACAGAACTCGTTTCTGGCACCTTCCCCGGTGGAGTTGTGCATGGGGTGTGTTTGGAACATTTTGTCACCAGCCGAGTCCAAAATTCAGCGATTCCCCATCTCAGCCCAGGAAGCAGATAGAACTGGTTTTGTGGTGCCTTTCAGCTGCCTACCGGGGTACTGTAAAAACTACCAACAGAACTCGTTTCTGGCACCTTCCCCGGTGGAGCTGTGCATGGGGTGTGTTTGGAACATTTTGTCACCAGCCGAGTCCAAAATTCAGCTATTCCCCATCTCAGGCCAGGAAGCAGATAGAACCGGTTTTGTGGTGCCTTTCAGCTGCCTACCGCGGTACTGTAAAAACTACCAACAGGACTCGTTTCTGGCACCTTCCCCGGTGGAGCTGTGCATGGGGTGTGTTTGGAACATTTTGCCACCAGCCGAGTCCAAAACTCAGCCGATCCCCATCTCAGCCCAGAAGGCAGGTAGAACAAGTTTTGTGGTGCCTTTCAGCTGCCTACCGGGGTAGTGTAAAAACTACCAAGAGAACTCGTTTCTGGCACCTTCCCCGGTGGAGTTGTGCATGGGGTGTGTTTGGAACATTTTGTCACCAGCCGAGTCCAAAATTCAGCCTTTCCCCATCTCAGCCCAGAAAGCAGGTAGAACAAGTTTTGTGGTGCCTTTCAGCTGCCTACCGGGGTAGTGTAAAAACTACCAACAGAACTCGTTTCTGGCACCTTCCCCGGTGGAGTTGTGCATGCGGTGTGTTTGGAACATTTTGTCACAAGCCGAGTCCAAAACTCAGCCGATCCCCATCTCAGCCCAGAAAGCAGGTAGAACAAGTTTTGTGGTGTCTTTCTCTTGCCTACCGGGGTAGTGTAAAAACTACCAAAAGAACTCATTTCTGGCACCTTCCCCGGTGGAGCTGTGCATGGGGTGTGTTTGGAACATTTTGCCACCAGCCGAGTCCAAAATTCAGCTGTTCCCTTTCTCTAGCCCAGGAAGCAGATAGAACTAGTTTTGTGGTGCCTTTCAGCTGCCTACCGGGGTAGTGTAAAAACTACCAACAGAACTCGTTTCTGGCACCTTCCCCGGTGGAGTTGTGCATGGGGTGTGTTTGGAACATTTTGTCACCAGCCGAGTCCAAAATTCAGCCGTTCCCCATCTCAGCCCAGGAAGCAGATAGAACAAGTTTTGTGGTGCCTTTCAGCTGCCTACCGGGGTAGTGTAAAAACTACCAACAGGACTCGTTTCTGGCACCTTCCCCGGTGGAGCTGTGCATGGGGTGTGTTTGGAACATTTTGTCACCAGCCGAGTCCAAAATTCAGCTATTCCCCATCTCAGGCCAGTAAGCAGATAGAACCGGTTTTGTGGTGCCTTTCAGCTGCCTACCGGGGTACTGTAAAAACTACCAACAGAACTCGTTTCTGGCACCTTCCCCGGTGGAACTGTGCATGGGGTGTGTTTGGAACATTTTGCCACCAGCCGAGTCCAAAACTCAGCCGATCCCCATCTCAGCCCAGAAAGCAGGTAGAACAAGTTTTGTGGTGCCTTTCAGCTGCCTACCGGGGTACTGTAAAAACTACCAACAGAACTCGTTTCTGGCACCTTCCCCGGTGGAGTTGTGCATGGGGTGTGTTTGGAACATTCTGTCACCAGCCGAGTCCAAAATTCAGCCGTTCCCCATCTCAGCCCAGAAAGCAGGTAGAACAAGTTTTGTGGTGCCTTTCAGCTGCCTACCGGGGTAGTGTAAAAACTACCAACAGGACTCGTTTCTGGCACCTTCCCCGGTGCAGTTGTGCGTGGGGTGTGTTTGGAACATTCTGTCACCAGCCGAGTCCAAAATTCAGCTATTCCCCATCTCAGGCCAGTAAGCAGATAGAACCGGTTTTGTGGTGCCTTTCAGCTGCCTACCGGGGTACTGTAAAAACTACCAACAGAACTCGTTTCTGGCACCTTCCCCGGTGGAGCTGTGCATGGGGTGTGTTTGGAACATTTTGCCACCAGCCGAGTCCAAAACTCAGCCGATCCCCATCTCAGCCCAGAAACCAGGTAGAACAAGTTTTGTGGTGCCTTTCAGCTGCCTACCGGGGTACTGTAAAAACTACCAACAGAACTCGTTTCTGGCACCTTCCCCGGTGGAGTTGTGCATGGGGTGTGTTTGGAACATTTTGTCACCACCCGAGTCCAAAATTCAGCCGTTCCCCATCTCAGCCCAGGAAGCAGGTAGAACAAGTTTTGTGGTGTCTTTCTCTTGCCTACCGGGGGTAGTGTAAAAACTACCAAAAGAACTCATTTCTGGCACCTTCCCCGGTGGAGTTGTGCATGGGGTGTGTTTGGAACATTCTGTCACCAGCCGAGTCCAAAATTCAGCCGTTCCCCATCTCAGCCCAGAAGGCAGGTAGAAAAACTTTTGTGGTGACTTTCTTTTGCCTACCGGAGTAGTGTAAAAACTACCAACAGACCTCGTTTCTGGCACCTTCCCCGGTGGAGTTGTGCATGGGGTGTGTTTGGAACATTTTGTCACCAGCCGAGACCAAAATTCAGCTATTCCCCATCTCAGGCCAGTAAGCAGATAGAACCGGTTTTGTGGTGCCTTTCAGCTGCCTACCGGGGTACTGTAAAAACTACCAACAGGACTCGTTTCTGGCACCTTCCCCGGTGGAGCTGTGCATGGGGTGTGTTTGGAACATTTTGTCACCAGCCGAGTCCAAAATTCAGCTGTTCCCCATCTCTAGCCCAGGAAGCAGATAGAACAAGTTTTGTGGTGCCTTTCAGCTGCCTACCGGGGTACTGTAAAAACTACCAACAGGACTCGTTTCTGGCACCTTCCCCGGTGGAGTTGTGCATGGGGTGTGTTTGGAACATTCTGTCACCAGCCGAGTCCAAAATTCAGCCGTTCCCCATCTCAGCCCAGAAAGCAGGTAGAACAAGTTTTGTGGTGCCTTTCAGCTGCCTACCGGGGTACTGTAAAAACTACCAACAGGACTCGTTTCTGGCACCTTCCCCGGTGGAGTTGTGCATGGGGTGTGTTTGGAACATTCTGTCACCAGCCGAGTCCAAAATTCAGCCGTTCCCCATCTCAGCCCAGAAAGCAGGTAGAACAAGTTTTGTGGTGCCTTTCAGCTGCCTACCGGGGTAGTGTAAAAACTACCAACAGAACTTGTTTCTGGCACCTTCCCCGGTGGAGTTGTGCATGGGGTGTGTTTGGAACATTTTGTCACCAGCCGAGTCCAAAATTCAGCTATTCCCCATCTCAGGCCAGTAAGCAGGTAGAACCGGTTTTGTGGTGCCTTTCAGCTGCCTACCGGGGGTAGTGTAAAAACTACCAACAGAACTCGTTTCTGGCACCTTCCCCGGTGGAGTTGTGCATGGGGTGTGTTTGGAACATTCTGTCACCAGCCGAGTCCAAAATTCAGCCGTTCCCCATCTCAGCCCAGAAAGCAGGTAGAACAAGTTTTGTGGTGCCTTTCAGCTGCCTACCGGTGGTACTGTAAAAACTACCAACAGGACTCGTTTCTGGCACCTTCCCCGGTGGAGCTGTGCATGAGGTGTGTTTGGAACATTTTGCCACCAGCCGAGTCCAAAACTCAGCCGATCCCCATCTCAGCCCAGGAAGCAGATAGAACAAGTTTTGTGGTGCCTTTCAGCTGACTACCGGGGTACTGTAAAAACTACCAACAGGACTCGTTTCTGGCACCTTCCCCGGTGGAGTTGTGCATGGGGTGTGTTTGGAACATTTTGTCACCAGCCGAGTCCAAAATTCAGCCGTTCCCCATCTCAGCCCAGAAAGCAGATAGAACCGGTTTTGTGGTGCCTTTCAGCTGCCTACCGGGGTACTGTAAAAACTACCAACAGAACTCGTTTCTGGCACGTTCCGTGGTGGAGCTGTGCATGGGGTGTGTTTGGAACATTTTGCCACCAGCCGAGTCCAAAACTCAGCCGATCCCCATCTCAGCCCAGAAAGAAGGTAGAACAAGTTTTTTGGTGTCTTTCTCTTGCCTACCAGGGTAGTGTAAAAACTACCAAAAGAACTCATTTCTGGCACCTTCCCCGGTGGAGTTGTGCATGGGGTGTGTTTGGAACATTCTGTCACCAGCCGAGTCCAAAATTCAGCCGTTCCCCATCTCAGCCCAGAAAGCAGGTAGAACAAGTTTTGTGGTGCCTTTCAGCTGCCTACGCGGGTAGTGTAAAAACTACCAACAGAACTCGTTTCTGGCACCTTCCCCGGTGGAGTTGTGCATGGGGTGTGTTTGGAACATTCTGTCACCAGCCGAGTCCAAAATTCAGCCGTTCCCCATCTCAGCCCAGGAAGCAGATAGAACAAGTTTTGTGGTGCCTTTCAGCTGCCTACCGGGGTAGTGTAAAAACTACCAACAGAACTCGTTTCTGGCACGTTCCGTGGTGGAGCTGTGCATGGGGGTGTGTTTGGAACATTCTGTCACCAGCCGAGTCCAAAATTCAGCCGTTCCCCATCTCAGCACAGAAAGCAGGTTCAACAAGTTTTGTGGTGCCTTTCAGCTGCCTACCGGGGGTACTGTAAAAACTACCAACAGGACTCGTTTCTGGCACCTTCCCCGGTGGAGTTGTGCATGGGGTGTGTTTGGAACATTCTGTCACCAGCCGAGTCCAAAATTCAGCCGTTCCCCATCTCAGCCCAGAAAGCAGGTAGAACAAGTTTTGTGGTGCCTTTCAGCTGCCTACCGGGGTACTGTAAAAACTACCAACTGAACTCGTTTCTGGCACCTTCCCCGGTGGAGTTGTGCATGGGGTGTGTTTGGAACATTTTGTCACCACCCGAGTCCAAAATTCAGCCGATCCCCATCTCAGCCCAGGAAGCAGATAGAACAAGTTTTGTGGTGCCTTTCAGCTGACTACCGGGGGTACTGTAAAAACTACCAACAGGACTCGTTTCTGGCACCTTCCCCGGTGGAGCTGTGCATGGGGTGTGTTTGGAACATTTTGTCACCAGCCGAGTCCAAAATTCAGCTATTCCCCATCTCAGGCCAGTAAGCAGATAGAACCGGTTTTGTGGTGCCTTTCAGCTGCCTACCGGGGTACTGTAAAAACTACCATCAGAACTCGTTTCTGGCACGTTCCGTGGTGGAGCTGTGCATGGGGTGTGTTTGGAACATTTTGCCACCAGCCGAGTCCAAAACTCAGCCGATCCCCATCTCAGCCCAGAAAGCAGGTAAAACAAGTTTTGTGGTGTCTTTCTCTTGCCTACCGGGGTAGTGTAAAAACTACCAACAGGACTCGTTTCTGGCACCTTCCCCGGTGGAGCTGTGCATGGGGTGTGTTTGGAACATTTTGTCACCAGCCGAGTCCAAAATTCAGCCGTTCCCCATCTCAGCCCAGAAAGCAGATAGAACCGGTTTTGTGGTGCCTTTCAGCTGCCTACCGGGGTACTGTAAAAACTACCAACAGGACTCGTTTCTGGCACCTTCCCCGGTGGAGCTGTGCATGGGGTGTGTTTGGAACATTTTGCCACCAGCCGAGTCCAAAACTCAGCCGATCCCCATCTCAGCCCAGAAAGAAGGTAGAACAAGTTTTTTGGTGTCTTTCTCTTGCCTACCGGGGGGTAGTGTAAAAACTACCAAAAGAACTCATTTCTGGCACCTTCCCCGGTGGAGTTGTGCATGGGGTGTGTTTGGAACATTCTGTCACCAGCCGAGTCCAAAATTCAGCCGTTCCCCATCTCAGCCCAGAAAGCAGGGTAGAACAAGTTTTGTGGTGCCTTTCAGCTGCCTACCGGGGTACTGTAAAAACTACCAACAGAACTCGTTTCTGGCACGTTCCGTGGTGGAGCTGTGCATGGGGTGTGTTTGGAACATTTTGCCACCAGCCGAGTCCAAAAACTCAGCCGATCCCCATCTCAGCCCAGAAAGCAGGTAAAACAAGTTTTGTGGTGTCTTTCTCTTGCCTACCGGGGTAGTGTAAAAACTACCAAAAGAACTCGTTTCTGGCACCTTCCCCGGTGGAGTTGTGCATGGGGTGTGTTTGGAACATTCTGTCACCAGCCGAGTCCAAAATTCAGCCGTTCCCCATCTCAGCCCAGAAAGCAGATAGAACAAGTTTTGTGGTGCCTTTCAGCTGCCTACCGGGGTACTGTAAAAACTACCAACAGGACTCGTTTCTGGCACCTTCCCCGGTGGAGTTGTGCATGGGGTGTGTTTGGAACATTCTGTCACCAGCCGAGTCCAAAATTCAGCCGTTCCCCATCTCAGCCCAGAAAGCAGGTAGAACAAGTTTTGTGGTGCCTTTCAGCTGCCTACCGGGGTACTGTAAAAACTACCAACAGGACTCGTTTCTGGCACCTTCCCCGGTGGAGTTGTGCATGGGGGTGTGTTTGGAACATTCTGTCACCCAGCCGAGTCCAAAATTCAGCCGTTCCCCATCTCAGCCCAGAAAGCAGGTAGAACAAGTTTTGTGGTGCCTTTCAGCTGCCTACCGGGGTAGTGTAAAAAACTACCAACAGAACTCGTTTCTGGCACCTTCCCCGGTGCAGTTGTGCATGGGGGTGTGTTTGGAACATTCTGTCACCAGCCGAGTCCAAAATTCAGCCGTTCCCCATCTCAGCCCAGGAAGCAGGTAGAACAAGTTTTGTGGTGCCTTTCAGCTGCCTACCGGGGTACTGTAAAAACTACCAACAGGACTCGTTTCTGGCACCTTCCCCGGTGGAGTTGTGCATGGGGTGTGTTTGGAACATTTTGTCACCAGCCGAGTCCAAAATTCAGCTATTCCCCATCTCAGGCCAGTAAGCAGATAGAACCGGTTTTGTGGTGCCTTTCAGCTGCCTACCGGGGGTACTGTAAAAACTACCAACAGAACTCGTTTCTGGCACCTTCCCCGGTGGAGCTGTGCATGGGGTCTGTTTGGAACATTTTGCCACCAGCCGAGTCCAAAATTCAGCTGTTCCCCATCTCTAGCCCAGGAAGCAGATAGAACAAGTTTTGTGGTGCCTTTCAGCTGCCTACCGGGGGTACTGTAAAAACTACCAACAGGACTCGTTTCTGGCACCTTCCCCGGTGGAGTTGTGCATGGGGTGTGTTTGGAACATTCTGTCACCAGCCGAGTCCAAAATTCAGCCGTTCCCCATCTCAGCCCAGAAAGCAGGTAGAACAAGTTTTGTGGTGCCTTTCAGCTGCCTACCGGGGTAGTGTAAAAACTACCAACAGAACTCGTTTCTGGCACCTTCCCCGGTGGAGTTGTGCATGGGGTGTGTTTGGAACATTTTGTCACCACCCGAGTCCAAAATTCAGCCGATCCCCATCTCAGCCCAGGAAGCAGATAGAACAAGTTTTGTGGTGCCTTTCAGCTGACTACCGGGGGTACTGTAAAAACTACCAACAGGACTCATTTCTGGCACCTTCCCCGGTGGAGCTGTGCATGGGGTGTGTTTGGAACATTTTGTCACCAGCCGAGTCCAAAATTCAGCTATTCCCCATCTCAGGCCAGTAAGCAGATAGAACCGGTTTTGTGGTGCCTTTCAGCTGCCTACCGGGGTACTGTAAAAACTACCAACAGAACTCGTTTCTGGCACCTTCCCCGGTGGAGCTGTGCATGGGGTCTGTTTGGAACATTTTGCCACCAGCCGAGTCCAAAATTCAGCTGTTCCCCATCTCTATCCCAGGAAGCAGATAGAACAAGTTTTGTGGTGCCTTTCAGCTGCCTACCGGGGGTACTGTAAAAACTACCAACAGGACTCATTTCTGGCACCTTCCCCGGTGGAGTTGTGCATGGGGTGTGTTTGGAACATTCTGTCACCAGCCGAGTCCAAAATTCAGCCGTTCCCCATCTCAGCCCAGAAAGCAGGTAGAACAAGTTTTGTGGTGCCTTTCAGCTGCCTACCGGGGTACTGTAAAAACTACCAACAGGACTCGTTTCTGGCACCTTCCCCGGTGGAGCTGTGCATGGGGTGTGTTTGGAACATTTTGCCACCAGCAGAGTCCAAAACTCAGCCGATCCCCATCTCAGCCCAGAAAGCAGGTTAGAACAAGTTTTGTGGTGCCTTTCAGCTGCCTACCGGGGGGTAGTGTAAAAACTACCAACAGAACTCGTTTCTGGCACCTTCCCCGGTGGAGTTGTGCATGGGGTGTGTTTGGAACATTCTGTCACCAGCCGAGTCCAAAATTCAGCCGTTCCCCATCTCAGCCCAGAAAGCAGGTAGAACAAGTTTTGTGGTGCCTTTCAGCTGCCTACCGGGGGTACTGTAAAAACTACCAACAGGACTCGTTTCTGGCACCTTCCCCGGTGGAGTTGTGCATGGGGTGTGTTTGGAACATTTTGTCACCAGCCGAGTCCAAAATTCAGCTATTCCCCATCTCAGGCCAGTAAGCAGATAGAACCGGTTTTGTGGTGCCTTTCAGCTGCCTACCGGGGTACTGTAAAAAACTACCAACAGAACTCGTTTCTGGCACCTTCCCCGGTGGAGCTGTGCATGGGGTGTGTTTGGAACATTTTGCCACCAGCCGAGTCCAAAATTCAGCTGGTTCCCCATCTCTAGCCCAGGAAGCAGATAGAACAAGTTTTGTGGTGCCTTTCAGCTGCCTACCGGGGGTACTGTAAAAACTACCAACAGGACTCGTTTCTGGCACCTTCCCCGGTGGAGTTGTGCATGGGGTGTGTTTGGAACATTCTTGTCACCAGCCGAGTCCAAAATTCAGCCGTTCCCCATCTCAGCCCAGAAAGCAGGTAGAACAAGTTTTGTGGTGCCTTTCAGCTGCCTACCGGGGGGTAGTGTAAAAACTACCAACAGAACTCGTTTCTGGCACCTTCCCCGGTGGAGTTGTGCATGGGGTGTGTTTGGAACATTTTGTCACCACCCGAGTCCAAAATTCAGCCGATCCCCCATCTCAGCCCAGGAAGCAGATAGAACAAGTTTTGTGGTGCCCTTTCAGCTGACTACCGGGGGTACTGTAAAAACTACCAACAGGACTCGTTTCTGGCACCTTCCCCGGTGGAGCTGTGCATGGGGGTGTGTTTGGAACATTTTGTCACCAGCCGAGTCCAAAATTCAGCTATTCCCCATCTCAGGCCAGTAAGCAGATAGAACCGGTTTTGTGGGTGCCTTTCAGCTGCCTACCGGGGTACTGTAAAAACTACCAACAGAACTCGTTTCTGGCACCTTCCCCGGTGGAGCTGTGCATGGGGTCTGTTTGGAACATTTTGCCACCAGCCGAGTCCAAAATTCAGCTGTTCCCCATCTCTATCCCAGGAAGCAGATAGAACAAGTTTTGTGGTGCCTTTCAGCTGACTACCGGGGTACTGTAAAAACTACCAACAGGACTCGTTTCTGGCACCTTCCCCGGTGGAGCTGTGCATGGGGTGTGTTTGGAACATTTTGTCACCAGCCGAGTCCAAAATTCAGCTATTCCCCATCTCAGGCCAGTAAGCAGATAGAACCGGTTTTGTGGTGCCTTTCAGCTGCCTACCGGGGTACTGTAAAAACTACCAACAGGACTCGTTTCTGGCACCTTCCCCGGTGGAGCTTGTGCATGGGGTGTGTTTGGAACATTTTGCCACCAGCCGAGTCCAAAACTCAGCCGATCCCCATCTCAGCCCAGAAAGAAGGTAGAACAAGTTTTTTGGTGTCTTTCTCTTGCCTACCGGGGTAGTGTAAAAACTACCAAAAGAACTCATTTCTGGCACCTTCCCCGGTGGAGTTGTGCATGGGGTGTGTTTGGAACATTCTGTCACCAGCCGAGTCCAAAATTCAGCCGTTCCCCATCTCAGCCCAGAAAGCAGGTAGAACAAGTTTTGTGGTGCCTTTCAGCTGCCTACCGGGGTACTGTAAAAACTACCAACAGAACTCGTTTCTGGCACGTTCCGTGGTGGAGCTGTGCATGGGGTGTGTTTGGAACATTTTGCCACCAGCCGAGTCCAAAACTCAGCCGATCCCCATCTCAGCCCAGAAAGCAGGTAAAACAAGTTTGTGGTGTCTTTCTCTTGCCTACCGGGGTAGTGTAAAAACTACCAAAAGAACTCGTTTCTGGCACCTTCCCCGGTGGAGCTGTGCATGGGGTGTGTTTGGAACATTTTGTCACCAGCCGAGTCCAAAATTCAGCTATTCCCCATCTCAGGCCAGTAAGCAGATAGAACCGGTTTTGTGGTGCCTTTCAGCTGCCTACCGGGGTACTGTAAAAACTACCAACAGGACTCGTTTCTGGCACCTTCCCCGGTGGAGCTGTGCATGGGGTGTGTTTGGAACATTTTGTCACCAGCCGAGTCCAAAATTCAGCTATTCCCCATCTCAGGCCAGTAAGCAGATAGAACCGGTTTTGTGGTGCCTTTCAGCTGCCTACCGGGGTACTGTAAAAACTACCAACAGGACTCGTTTCTGGCACCTTCCCCGGTGGAGCTGTGCATGGGGTGTGTTTGGAACATTTTGCCACCAGCCGAGTCCAAAACTCAGCCGATCCCCATCTCAGCCCAGAAAGCAGGTAGAACAAGTTTTGTGGTGCCTTTCAGCTGCCTACCGGGGTACTGTAAAAACTACCAACAGGACTCGTTTCTGGCACCTTCCCCGGTGGAGCTGTGCATGGGGTGTGTTTGGAACATTTTGCCACCAGCCGAGTCCAAAACTCAGCCGATCCCCATCTCCCAGAAAGAAGGTAGAACAAGTTTTTTGGTGTCTTTCTCTTGCCTACCGGGGTAGTGTAAAAACTACCAAAAGAACTCATTTCTGGCACCTTCCCCGGTGGAGTTGTGCATGGGGTGTGGTTTGGAACATTCTGTCACCAGCCGAGTCCAAAATTCAGCCGTTCCCCATCTCAGCCCAGAAAGCAGGTAGAACAAGTTTTTGTGGTGCCTTTCAGCTGCCTACCGGGGTACTGTAAAAACTACCAACAGAACTCGTTTCTGGCACGTTCCGTGGTGGAGCTGTGCATGGGGTGTGTTTGGAAAATTTTGCCACCAGCCGAGTCCAAAACTCAGCCGATCCCCATCTCAGCCCAGAAAGCAGGTAAAACAAGTTTTGTGGTGTCTTTCTCTTGCCTACCGGGGGGTAGTGTAAAAACTACCAAAAGAACTCGTTTCTGGCACCTTCCCCGGTGGAGTTGTGCATGGGGTGTGTTTGGAACATTCTGTCACCAGCCGAGTCCAAAATTCAGCCGTTCCCCATCTCAGCCCAGAAAGCAGATAGAACAAGTTTTGTGGTGCCTTTCAGCTGCCTACCGGGGTACTGTAAAAACTACCAACAGGACTCGTTTCTGGCACCTTCCCCGGTGGAGTTGTGCATGGGGTGTGTTTGGAACATTCTGTCACCAGCCGAGTCCAAAATTCAGCCGTTCCCCATCTCAGCCCAGAAAGCAGGTAGAACAAGTTTTGTGGTGCCTTTCAGCTGCCTACCGGGGTAGTGTAAAAACTACCAACAGAACTCGTTTCTGGCACCTTCCCCGGTGGAGTTGTGCATGGGGTGTGTTTGGAACATTCTGTCACCAGCCGAGTCCAAAATTCAGCCGTTCCCCATCTCAGCCCAGAAAGCAGGTAGAACAAGTTTTGTGGTGCCTTTCAGCTGCCTACCGGGGTAGTGTAAAAACTACCAACAGAACTCGTTTCTGGCACCTTCCCCGGTGGAGTTCAGCCGAGTCCAAAATTCAGCCGTTCCCCATCTCAGCCCAGGAAGCAGATAGAACAAGTTTTGTGGTGCCTTTCAGCTGCCTACCGGGGTAGTGTAAAAACTACCAACAGAACTCGTTTCTGGCACCTTCCCCGGTGGAGTTGTGCATGGGGTGTGTTTGGAACATTCTGTCACCAGCCGAGTCCAAAATTCAGCCGTTCCCCATCTCAGCCCAGAAAGCAGGTAGAACAAGTTTTGTGGTGCCTTTCAGCTGCCTACCGGGGGTACTGTAAAAACTACCAACAGGACTCGTTTCTGGCACCTTCCCCGGTGGAGTTGTGCATGGGGTGTGTTTGGAACATTTTGTCACCAGCCGAGTCCAAAATTCAGCTATTCCCCATCTCAGGCCAGTAAGCAGATAGAACCGGTTTTGTGGTGCCTTTCAGCTGCCTACCGGGGTACTGTAAAAACTACCAAGAGAACTCGTTTCTGGCACCTTCCCCGGTGGAGCTGTGCATGGGGTGTGTTTGGAACATTTTGCCACCAGCCGAGTCCAAAATTCAGCTGTTCCCCATCTCTAGCCAAGGAAGCAGATAGAACAAGTTTTGTGGTGCCTTTCAGCTGCCTACCGGGGTACTGTAAAAACTACCAACAGGGACTCGTTTCTGGCACCTTCCCCGGTGGAGTTGTGCATGGGGGTGTGTTTGGAACATTCTGTCACCAGCCGAGTCCAAAATTCAGCCGTTCCCCATCTCAGCCCAGAAAGCAGGTAGAACAAGTTTTGTGGTGCCTTTCAGCTGCCTACCGGGGTAGTGTAAAAACTACCAACAGAACTCGTTTCTGGCACCTTCCCCGGTGGAGTTGTGCATGGGGTGTGTTTGGAACATTTTGTCACCACCCGAGTCCAAAATTCAGCCGATCCCCATCTCAGCCCAGGAAGCAGATAGAACAAGTTTTGTGGTGCCTTTCAGCTGACTACCGGGGTACTGTAAAAACTACCAACAGGACTCGTTTCTGGCACCTTCCCCGGTGGAGCTGTGCATGGGGTGTGTTTGGAACATTTTGTCACCAGCCGAGTCCAAAATTCAGCTATTCCCCATCTCAGGCCAGTAAGCAGATAGAACCGGTTTTGTGGTGCCTTTCAGCTGCCTACCGGGGGTACTGTAAAAACTACCAACAGAACTCGTTTCTGGCACCTTCCCCGGTGGAGCTGTGCATGGGGTGTGTTTGGAACATTTTGCCACCAGCCGAGTCCAAAATTCAGCTGTTCCCCATCTCTAGCCCAGGAAGCAGATAGAACAAGTTTTGTGGTGCCTTTCAGCTGCCTACCGGGGGTACTGTAAAAACTACCAACAGGACTCGTTTCTGGCACCTTCCCCGGTGGAGTTGTGCATGGGGTGTGTTTGGAACATTCTGTCACCAGCCGAGTCCAAAATTCAGCCGTTCCCCATCTCAGCCCAGAAAGCAGGTAGAACAAGTTTTGTGGTGCCTTTCAGCTGCCTACCGGGGGTACTGTAAAAACTACCAACAGAACTCGTTTCTGGCACCTTCCCCGGTGGAGTTGTGCATGGGGTGTGTTTGGAACATTCTGTCACCAGCCGAGTCCAAAATTCAGCCGTTCCCCATCTCAGCCCAGAAAGCAGGTAGAACAAGTTTTGTGGTGTCTTTCAGCTGCCTACCGGGGGTAGTGTAAAAACTACCAACAGAACTCGTTTCTGGCACCTTCCCCGGTGGAGTTGTGCATGGGGTGTTGTTTGGAACATTCTGTCACCAGCCGAGTCCAAAATTCAGCCGTTCCCCATCTCAGCCCAGGAAGCAGATAGAACAAGTTTTGTGGTGCCTTTCAGCTGCCTACCGGGGGTAGTGTAAAAACTACCAACAGAACTCGTTTCTGGCACCTTCCCCGGTGGAGTTGTGCATGGGGTGTGTTTGGAACATTCTGTCACCAGCCGAGTCCAAAATTCAGCCGTTCCCCATCTCAGCCCAGAAAGCAGGTAGAACCGGTTTTGTGGTGCCTTTCAGCTGCCTACCGGGGTACTGTAAAAACTACCAACAGGACTCGTTTCTGGCACCTTCCCCGGTGGAGTTGTGCATGGGGTGTGTTTGGAACATTTTGTCACCAGCCGAGTCCAAAATTCAGCTATTCCCCATCTCAGGCCAGTAAGCAGATAGAACCGGTTTTTGTGGTGCCTTTCAGCTGCCTACCGGGGTACTGTAAAAACTACCAACAGAACTCGTTTCTGGCACCTTCCCCGGTGGAGCTGTGCATGGGGTGTGTTTGGAACATTTTGCCACCAGCCGAGTCCAAAATTCAGCTATTCCCCATCTCAGGCCAGTAAGCAGATAGAACCGGTTTTGTTGTGCCTTTCAGCTGCCTACCGGGGGTACTGTAAAAACTACCAACAGGACTCGTTTCTGGCACCTTCCCCGGTGGAGTTGTGCATGGGGTGTGTTTGGAACATTCTGTCACCAGCCGAGTCCAAAATTCAGCCGTTCCCCATCTCAGCCCAGAAAGCAGGTAGAACAAGTTTTGTGGTGCCTTTCAGCTGCCTACCGGGGGTAGTGTAAAAAACTACCAACAGAACTCGTTTCTGGCACCTTCCCCGGTGGAGTTGTGCATGGGGTGTGTTTGGAACATTCTGTCACCAGCCGAGTCCAAAATTCAGCCGTTCCCCATCTCAGCCCAGAAAGCAGGTAGAACAAGTTTTGTGGTGTCTTTCAGCTGCCTACCGGGGTAGTGTAAAAAACTACCAACAGAACTCGTTTCTGGCACCTTCCCCGGTGGAGTTGTGCATGGGGTGTGTTTGGAACATTCTGTCACCAGCCGAGTCCAAAATTCAGCCGTTCCCCATCTCAGCCCAGGAAGCAGATAGAACAAGTTTTGTGGTGCCTTTCAGCTGCCTACCGGGGGGTAGTGTAAAAACTACCAACAGAACTCGTTTCTGGCACCTTCCCCGGTGGAGTTGTGCATGGGGTGTGTTTGGAACATTCTGTCACCAGCCGAGTCCAAAATTCAGCCGTTCCCCATCTCAGCCCAGAAAGCAGGTAGAACCGGTTTTGTGGTGCCTTTCAGCTGCCTACCGGGGTACTGTAAAAACTACCAACAGGACTCGTTTCTGGCACCTTCCCCGGTGGAGTTGTGCATGGGGTGTGTTTGGAACATTTTGTCACCAGCCGAGTCCAAAATTCAGCTATTCCCCATCTCAGGCCAGTAAGCAGATAGAACCGGTTTTTGTGGTGCCTTTCAGCTGCCTACCGGGGGGTACTGTAAAAACTACCAACAGAACTCGTTTCTGGCACCTTCCCCGGTGGAGCTGTGCATGGGGTGTGTTTGGAACATTTTGCCACCAGCCGAGTCCAAAATTCAGCTGTTCCCCATCTCTAGCCCAGGAAGCAGATAGAACAAGTTTTGTGGTGCCTTTCAGCTGCCTACCGGGGTACTGTAAAAACTACCAACAGGACTCGTTTCTGGCACCTTCCCCGGTGGAGTTGTGCATGGGGTGTGTTTGGAACATTCTGTCACCAGCCGAGTCCAAAATTCAGCCGTTCCCCATCTCAGCCCAGAAAGCAGGTAGAAACAAGTTTTTGTGGTGCCTTTCAGCTGCCTACCGGGGTAGTGTAAAAACTACCAACAGAACTCGTTTTCTGGCACCTTCCCCGGTGGAGTTGTGCATGGGGTGTGTTTGGAACATTTTGTCACCACCCGAGTCCAAAATTCAGCCGATCCCCATCTCAGCCCAGGGAAGCAGATAGAACAAGTTTTGTGGTGCCTTTCAGCTGACTACCGGGGTACTGGTAAAAACTACCAACAGGACTCGTTTCTGGCACCTTCCCCGGTGGAGCTGTGCATGGGGTGTGTTTGGAACATTTTGTCACCAGCCGAGTCCAAAATTCAGCTATTCCCCATCTCAGGCCAGTAAGCAGATAGAACCGGTTTTGTGGTGCCTTTCAGCTGCCTACCGGGGGTACTGTAAAAACTACCAACAGAACTCGTTTCTGGCACCTTCCCCGGTGGAGCTGTGCATGGGGTCTGTTTGGAACATTTTGCCACCAGCCGAGTCCAAAATTCAGCTGTTCCCCATCTCTAGCCCAGGAAGCAGATAGAACAAGTTTTGTGGTGCCTTTCAGCTGCCTACCGGGGGTACTGTAAAAACTACCAACAGGACTCGTTTCTGGCACCTTCCCCGGTGGAGTTGTGCATGGGGTGTGTTTGGAACATTCTGTCACCAGCCGAGTCCAAAATTCAGCCGTTCCCCATCTCAGCCCAGAAAGCAGGTAGAACAAGTTTTGTGGTGCCTTTCAGCTGCCTACCGGGGTACTGTAAAAAACTACCAACAGGACTCGTTTCTGGCACCTTCCCCGGTGGAGCTGTGCATGGGGTGTGTTTGGAACATTTTGCCACCAGCCGAGTCCAAAACTCAGCCGATCCCCATCTCAGCCCAGAAAGCAGGGTAGAACAAGTTTTGTGGTGCCTTTCAGCTGCCTACCGGGGTAGTGTAAAAACTACCAACAGAACTCGTTTCTGGCACCTTCCCCGGTGGAGTTGTGCATGGGGTGTGTTTGGAACATTCTGTCACCAGCCGAGTCCAAAATTCAGCCGTTCCCCATCTCAGCCCAGAAAGCAGGTAGAACAAGTTTTGTGGTGCCTTTCAGCTGCCTACCGGGGGGGTTACTTGTAAAAACTACCAACAGAACTCGTTTCTGGCACCTTCCCCGGTGGAGTTGTGCATGGGGTGTGTTTGGAACATTTTGTCACCAGCCGAGTCCAAAATTCAGCTATTCCCCATCTCAGGCCAGTAAGCAGATAGAACCGGTTTTGTGGTGCCTTTCAGCTGCCTACCGGGGTACTGTAAAAACTACCAACAGAACTCGTTTCTGGCACCTTCCCCGGTGGAGTTGTGCATGGGGTGTGTTTGGAACATTTTGTCACCACCCGAGTCCAAAATTCAGCCGATCCCCATCTCAGCCCAGGAAGCAGATAGAACAAGTTTTTGTGGTGCCTTTCAGCTGACTACCGGGGTACTGTAAAAACTACCAACAGGACTCGTTTCTGGCACCTTCCCCGGTGGAGCTGTGCATGGGGTGTGTTTTGGAACATTTTGTCACCAGCCGAGTCCAAAATTCAGCTATTCCCCATCTCAGGCCAGTAAGCAGATAGAACCGGTTTTGTGGTGCCTTTCAGCTGCCTACCGGGGGTACTGTAAAAACTACCAACAGAACTCGTTTTCTGGCACCTTCCCCGGTGGAGCTGTGCATGGGGTCTGTTTGGAACATTTTGCCACCAGCCGAGTCCAAAATTCAGCTGTTCCCCATCTCTATCCCAGGAAGCAGATAGAACAAGTTTTGTGGTGCCTTTCAGCTGCCTACCGGGGGGTACTGTAAAAACTACCAACAGGACTCGTTTCTGGCACCTTCCCCGGTGGAGTTGTGCATGGGGTGTGTTTGGAACATTCTGTCACCAGCCGAGTCCAAAATTTCAGCCGTTCCCCATCTCAGCCCAGAAAGCAGGTAGAACAAGTTTTGTGGTGCCTTTCAGCTGCCTACCGGGGTACTGTAAAAACTACCAACAGGACTCGTTTCTGGCACCTTCCCCGGTGGAGCTGTGCATGGGGTGTGTTTTGGAACATTTTGCCACCAGCCGAGTCCAAAACTCAGCCGATCCCCATCTCAGCCCAGAAAGCAGGTAGAACCGGTTTTGTGGTGCCTTTCAGCTGCCTACCGGGGTACTGTAAAAACTACCAACAGGACTCGTTTCTGGCACCTTCCCCGGTGGAGCTGTGCATGGGGTGTGTTTGGAACATTTTGCCACCAGCCGAGTCCAAAACTCAGCCGATCCCCATCTCAGCCCAGAAAGAAGGTAGAACAAGTTTTTTGGTGTCTTTCTCTTGCCTACCAGGGTAGTGTAAAAACTACCAAAAGAACTCATTTCTGGCACCTTCCCCGGTGGAGTTGTGCATGGGGTGTGGTTTGGAACATTCTGTCACCAGCCGAGTCCAAAATTCAGCCGTTCCCCATCTCAGCCCAGAAAGCAGGTAGAACAAGTTTTGTGGTGCCTTTCAGCTGCCTACCGGGGTACTGTAAAAAACTACCAACAGAACTCGTTTCTGGCACGTTCCGTGGTGGAGCTGTGCATGGGGTGTGTTTGGAACATTTTGCCACCAGCCGAGTCCAAAACTCAGCCGATCCCCATCTCAGCCCAGAAAGCAGGTAAAACAAGTTTTGTGGTGTCTTTCTCTTGCCTACCGGGGTAGTGTAAAAACTACCAAAAGAACTCGTTTCTGGCACCTTCCCCGGTGGAGTTGTGCATGGGGTGTGTTTGGAACATTCTGTCACCAGCCGAGTCCAAAATTCAGCCGTTCCCCATCTCAGCCCAGAAAGCAGATAGAACAAGTTTTGTGGTGCCTTTCAGCTGCCTACCGGGGTACTGTAAAAACTACCAACAGGACTCGTTTCTGGCACCTTCCCCGGTGGAGTTGTGCATGGGGTGTGTTTGGAACATTCTGTCACCAGCCGAGTCCAAAATTCAGCCGTTCCCCATCTCAGCCCAGAAAGCAGGTAGAACAAGTTTTGTGGTGCCTTTCAGCTGCCTACCGGGGGGTAGTGTAAAAACTACCAACAGAACTCGTTTCTGGCACCTTCCCCGGTGGAGTTGTGCATGGGGGTGTGTTTGGAACATTTTGTCACCAGCCGAGTCCAAAATTCAGCTATTCCCCATCTCAGGCCAGTAAGCAGATAGAACCGGTTTTGTGGTGCCTTTCAGCTGCCTACCGGGGTACTGTAAAAACTACCAACAGAACTCGTTTCTGGCACCTTCCCCGGTGGAGCTGTGCATGGGGTGTGTTTGGAACATTTTGCCACCAGCCGAGTCCAAAATTCAGCTGTTCCCCATCTCTAGCCCAGGAAGCAGATAGAACAAGTTTTGTGGTGCCTTTCAGCTGCCTACCGGGGTACTGTAAAAACTACCAACAGGACTCGTTTCTGGCACCTTCCCCGGTGGAGTTGTGCATGGGGTGTGTTTGGAACATTCTGTCACCAGCCGAGTCCAAAATTCAGCCGTTCCCCATCTCAGCCCAGAAAGCAGGTAGAACAAGTTTTGTGGTGCCTTTCAGCTGCCTACCGGGGTAGTGTAAAAACTACCAACAGAACTCGTTTCTGGCACCTTCCCCGGTGGAGTTGTGCATGGGGTGTGTTTGGAACATTTTGTCACCACCCGAGTCCAAAACTCAGCCGATCCCCATCTCAGCCCAGAAAGCAGGTAGAACCGGTTTTGTGGTGCCTTTCAGCTGCCTACCGGGGTACTGTAAAAACTACCAACAGGACTCGTTTCTGGCACCTTCCCCGGTGGAGCTGTGCATGGGGTTGTGTTTGGAACATTTTGTCACCAGCCGAGTCCAAAATTCAGCTATTCCCCATCTCAGGCCAGTAAGCAGATAGAACCGGTTTTGTGGTGCCTTTCAGCTGCCTACCGGGGGTACTGTAAAAACTACCAACAGAACTCGTTTCTGGCACCTTCCCCGGTGGAGCTGTGCATGGGGTGTGTTTGGAACATTTTGCCACCAGCCGAGTCCAAAATTCAGCTGTTCCCCATCTCTATCCCAGGAAGCAGATAGAACAAGTTTTGTGGTGCCTTTCAGCTGCCTACCGGGGTACTGTAAAAACTACCAACAGGACTCGTTCTGGCACCTTCCCCGGTGGAGTTGTGCATGGGGTGTGTTTGGAACATTCTGTCACCAGCCGAGTCCAAAATTCAGCCGTTCCCCATCTCAGCCCAGAAAGCAGGTAGAACTAGTTTTGTGGTGCCTTTCAGCTGCCTACCGCGGGTACTGTAAAAACTACCAACAGGACTCGTTTCTGGCACCTTCCCCGGTGGAGTTGTGCATGGGGTGTGTTTGGAACATTTTGTCACCACCCGAGTCCAAAACTCAGCCGATCCCCATCTCAGCCCAGAAAGCAGGTAGAACCGGTTTTGTGGTGCCTTTCAGCTGCCTACCGGGGGTACTGTAAAAACTACCAACAGGACTCGTTTCTGGCACCTTCCCCGGTGGAGCTGTGCATGGGGTGTGTTTGGAACATTTTGCCACCAGCCGAGTCCAAAACTCAGCCGATCCCCATCTCAGCCCAGAAAGAAGGTAGAACAAGTTTTTGGTGTCTTTCTCTTGCCTACCGGGGTAGTGTAAAAACTACCAAAAGAACTCATTTCTGGCACCTTCCCCGGTGGAATTGTGCATGGGGTGTGTTTGGAACATTCTGTCACCAGCCGAGTCCAAAATTCAGCCGTTCCCCATCTCAGCCCAGAAAGCAGGTAGAACAAGTTTTGTGGTGCCTTTCAGCTGACTACCGGGGGTACTGTAAAAACTACCAACAGAACTCGTTTCTGGCACCTTCCCCGGTGGAGTTGTGCATGGGGTGTGTTTGGAACATTTTGTCACCACCCGAGTCCAAAATTCAGCCGATCCCCATCTCAGCCCAGGAAGCAGATAGAACAAGTTTTGTGGTGCCTTTCAGCTGACTACCGGGGTACTGTAAAAACTACCAACAGGACTCGTTTCTGGCACCTTCCCCGGTGGAGCTGTGCATGGGGTGTGTTTGGAACATTTTGTCACCAGCCGAGTCCAAAATTCAGCTATTCCCCATCTCAGGCCAGTAAGCAGATAGAACCGGTTTTGTGGTGCCTTTCAGCTGCCTACCGGGGTACTGTAAAAACTACCAACAGAACTCGTTTCTGGCACCTTCCCCGGTGGAGCTGTGCATGGGGTCTGTTTGGAACATTTTGCCACCAGCCGAGTCCAAAATTCAGCTGTTCCCCATCTCTATCCCAGGAAGCAGATAGAACAAGTTTTGTGGTGCCTTTCAGCTGCCTACCGGGGGTACTGTAAAAACTACCAACAGGACTCGTTTCTGGCACCTTCCCCGGTGGAGTTGTGCATGGGGTGTGTTTGGAACATTCTGTCACCAGCCGAGTCCAAAATTCAGCCGTTCCCCATCTCAGCCCAGAAAGCAGGTAGAACAAGTTTTGTGGTGCCTTTCAGCTGCCTACCGGGGTACTGTAAAAACTACCAACAGGACTCGTTTCTGGCACCTTCCCCGGTGGAGCTGTGCATGGGGGTGTGTTTGGAACATTTTGCCACCAGCCGAGTCCAAAACTCAGCCGATCCCCATCTCAGCCCAGAAAGCAGGTAGAACCGGTTTTGTGGTGCCTTTCAGCTGCCTACCGGGGGTTACTGTAAAAACTACCAACAGGACTCGTTTCTGGCACCTTCCCCGGTGGAGCTGTGCATGGGGTGTGATTGGAACATTTTGCCACCAGCCGAGTCCAAAACTCAGCCGATCCCCATCTCAGCCCAGAAAGAAGGGTAGAACAAGTTTTTTGGTGTCTTTCTCTTGCCTACCAGGGTAGTGTAAAAACTACCAAAAGAACTCATTTCTGGCACCTTCCCCGGTGGAGTTGTGCATGGGGTGTGTTTGGAACATTCTGTCACCAGCCGAGTCCAAAATTCAGCCGTTCCCCATCTCAGCCCAGAAAGCAGGTAGAACAAGTTTTGTGGTGCCTTTCAGCTGCCTACCGGGGTACTGTAAAAACTACCAACAGAACTCGTTTCTGGCACGTTCCGTGGTGGAGCTGTGCATGGGGTGTGTTTGGAACATTTTGCCACCAGCCGAGTCCAAAACTCAGCCGATCCCCATCTCAGCCCAGAAAGCAGGTAAAACAAGTTTTGTGGTGTCTTTCTCTTGCCTACCGGGGTAGTGTAAAAACTACCAAAAGAACTCGTTTCTGGCACCTTCCCCGGTGGAGTTGTGCATGGGGTGTGTTTGGAACATTCTGTCACCAGCCGAGTCCAAAATTCAGCCGTTCCCCATCTCAGCCCAGAAAGCAGATAGAACAAGTTTTGTGGTGCCTTTCAGCTGCCTACCGGGGTACTGTAAAAACTACCAACAGGACTCGTTTCTGGCACCTTCCCCGGTGGAGTTGTGCATGGGGTGTGTTTGGAACATTCTGTCACCAGCCGAGTCCAAAATTCAGCCGTTCCCCATCTCAGCCCAGAAAGCAGGTAGAACAAGTTTTGTGGTGCCTTTCAGCTGCCTACCGGGGTAGTGTAAAAACTACCAACAGAACTCGTTTCTGGCACCTTCCCCGGTGGAGTTGTGCATGGGGTGTGTTTGGAACATTTTGTCACCAGCCGAGTCCAAAATTCAGCTATTCCCCATCTCAGGCCAGTAAGCAGATAGAACCGGTTTTGTGGTGCCTTTCAGCTGCCTACCGGGGTACTGTAAAAACTACCAACAGAACTCGTTTCTGGCACCTTCCCCGGTGGAGCTGTGCATGGGGTGTGTTTGGAACATTTTGCCACCAGCCGAGTCCAAAATTCAGCTGTTCCCCATCTCTAGCCCAGGAAGCAGATAGAACAAGTTTTGTGGTGCCTTTCAGCTGCCTACCGGGGGTACTGTAAAAACTACCAACAGGACTCGTTTCTGGCACCTTCCCCGGTGGAGTTGTGCATGGGGTGTGTTTGGAACATTCTGTCACCAGCCGAGTCCAAAATTCAGCCGTTCCCCATCTCAGCCCAGAAAGCAGGTAGAACAAGTTTTGTGGTGCCTTTCAGCTGCCTACCGGGGTAGTGTAAAAAACTACCAACAGAACTCGTTTCTGGCACCTTCCCCGGTGGAGTTGTGCATGGGGTGTGTTTGGAACATTTTGTCACCACCCGAGTCCAAAACTCAGCCGATCCCCATCTCAGCCCAGAAAGCAGGTAGAACCGGTTTTGTGGTGCCTTTCAGCTGCCTACCGGGGTACTGTAAAAACTACCAACAGGACTCGTTTCTGGCACCTTCCCCGGTGGAGCTGTGCATGGGGTGTGTTTGGAACATTTTGTCACCAGCCGAGTCCAAAATTCAGCTATTCCCCATCTCAGGCCAGTAAGCAGATAGAACCGGTTTTGTGGTGCCTTTCAGCTGCCTACCGGGGTACTGTAAAAACTACCAACAGAACTCGTTTCTGGCACCTTCCCCGGTGGAGCTGTGCATGGGGTGTGTTTGGAACATTTTGCCACCAGCCGAGTCCAAAATTCAGCTGTTCCCCATCTCTATCCCAGGAAGCAGATAGAACAAGTTTTGTGGTGCCTTTCAGCTGCCTACCGGGGTACTGTAAAAACTACCAACAGGACTCGTTTCTGGCACCTTCCCCGGTGGAGTTGTGCATGGGGTGTGTTTGGAACATTCTGTCACCAGCCGAGTCCAAAATTCAGCCGTTCCCCATCTCAGCCCAGAAAGCAGGTAGAACTAGTTTTGTGGTGCCTTTCAGCTGCCTACCGCGGTACTGTAAAAACTACCAACAGGACTCGTTTCTGGCACCTTCCCCGGTGGAGTTGTGCATGGGGTGTGTTTGGAACATTTTGTCACCACCCGAGTCCAAAACTCAGCCGATCCCCATCTCAGCCCAGAAAGCAGGTAGAACCGGTTTTGTGGTGCCTTTCAGCTGCCTACCGGGGTACTGTAAAAACTACCAACAGGACTCGTTTCTGGCACCTTCCCCGGTGGAGCTGTGCATGGGGTGTGTTTGGAACATTTTGCCACCAGCCGAGTCCAAAACTCAGCCGATCCCCATCTCAGCCCAGAAAGAAGGTAGAACAAGTTTTTTGGTGTCTTTCTCTTGCCTACCGGGGTAGTGTAAAAACTACCAAAAGAACTCATTTCTGGCACCTTCCCCGGTGGAATTGTGCATGGGGTGTGTTTGGAACATTCTGTCACCAGCCGAGTCCAAAATTCAGCCGTTCCCCATCTCAGCCCAGAAAGCAGGTAGAACAAGTTTTGTGGTGCCTTTCAGCTGCCTACCGGGGTACTGTAAAAACTACCAACAGAACTCGTTTCTGGCACGTTCCGTGGTGGAGCTGTGCATGGGGTGTGTTTGGAACATTTTGCCACCAGCCGAGTCCAAAAACTCAGCCGATCCCCATCTCAGCCCAGAAAGCAGGTAAAACAAGTTTTGTGGTGTCTTTCTCTTGCCTACCGGGGTAGTGTAAAAACTACCAAAAGAACTCGTTTCTGGCACCTTCCCCGGTGGAGTTGTGCATGGGGTGTGTTTGGAACATTCTGTCACCAGCCGAGTCCAAAATTCAGCCGTTCCCCATCTCAGCCCAGAAAGCAGATAGAACAAGTTTTGTGGTGCCTTTCAGCTGCCTACCGGGGTACTGTAAAAACTACCAACAGGACTCGTTTCTGGCACCTTCCCCGGTGGAGTTGTGCATGGGGTGTGTTTGGAACATTCTGTCACCAGCCGAGTCCAAAATTCAGCCGTTCCCCATCTCAGCCCAGAAAGCAGGTAGAACAAGTTTTGTGGTGCCTTTCAGCTGCCTACCGGGGTAGTGTAAAAACTACCAACAGAACTCGTTTCTGGCACCTTCCCCGGTGGAGTTGTGCATGGGGTGTGTTTGGAACATTTTGTCACCAGCCGAGTCCAAAATTCAGCTATTCCCCATCTCAGGCCAGTAAGCAGATAGAACCGGTTTTGTGGTGCCTTTCAGCTGCCTACCGGGGTACTGTAAAAACTACCAACAGAACTCGTTTCTGGCACCTTCCCCGGTGGAGCTGTGCATGGGGTGTGTTTGGAACATTTTGCCACCAGCCGAGTCCAAAATTCAGCTGTTCCCCATCTCTAGCCCAGGAAGCAGATAGAACAAGTTTTGTGGTGCCTTTCAGCTGCCTACCGGGGTACTGTAAAAACTACCAACAGGACTCGTTTCTGGCACCTTCCCCGGTGGAGTTGTGCATGGGGTGTGTTTGGAACATTCTGTCACCAGCCGAGTCCAAAATTCAGCCGTTCCCCATCTCAGCCCAGAAAGCAGGTAGAACAAGTTTTGTGGTGCCTTTCAGCTGCCTACCGGGGTAGTGTAAAAACTACCAACAGAACTCGTTTCTGGCACCTTCCCCGGTGGAGTTGTGCATGGGGTGTGTTTGGAACATTTTGTCACCACCCGAGTCCAAAATTCAGCCGATCCCCATCTCAGCCCAGGAAGCAGATAGAACAAGTTTTGTGGTGCCTTTCAGCTGACTACCGGGGTACTGTAAAAACTACCAACAGGACTCGTTTCTGGCACCTTCCCCGGTGGAGCTGTGCATGGGGTGTGTTTGGAACATTTTGTCACCAGCCGAGTCCAAAATTCAGCTATTCCCCATCTCAGGCCAGTAAGCAGATAGAACCGGTTTTGTGGTGCCTTTCAGCTGCCTACCGGGGTACTGTAAAAACTACCAACAGAACTCGTTTCTGGCACCTTCCCCGGTGGAGCTGTGCATGGGGTCTGTTTGGAACATTTTGCCACCAGCCGAGTCCAAAATTCAGCTGTTCCCCATCTCTATCCCAGGAAGCAGATAGAACAAGTTTTGTGGTGCCTTTCAGCTGCCTACCGGGGTACTGTAAAAACTACCAACAGGACTCGTTTCTGGCACCTTCCCCGGTGGAGTTGTGCATGGGGTGTGTTTGGAACATTCTGTCACCAGCCGAGTCCAAAATTCAGCCGTTCCCCATCTCAGCCCAGAAAGCAGGTAGAACAAGTTTTGTGGTGCCTTTCAGCTGCCTACCGGGGTACTGTAAAAACTACCAACAGGACTCGTTTCTGGCACCTTCCCCGGTGGAGCTGTGCATGGGGTGTGTTTGGAACATTTTGCCACCAGCCGAGTCCAAAACTCAGCCGATCCCCATCTCAGCCCAGAAAGCAGGTAGAACCGGTTTTGTGGTGCCTTTCAGCTGCCTACCGGGGTGCTGTAAAAACTACCAACAGGACTCGTTTCTGGCACCTTCCCCGGTGGAGCTGTGCATGGGGTGTGTTTGGAACATTTTGCCACCAGCCGAGTCCAAAACTCAGCCGATCCCCATCTCAGCCCAGAAAGAAGGTAGAACAAGTTTTTTGGTGTCTTTCTCTTGCCTACCGGGGTAGTGTAAAAACTACCAAAAGAACTCATTTCTGGCACCTTCCCCGGTGGAGTTGTGCATGGGGTGTGTTTGGAACATTCTGTCACCAGCCGAGTCCAAAATTCAGCCGTTCCCCATCTCAGCCCAGAAAGCAGGTAGAACAAGTTTTGTGGTGCCTTTCAGCTGCCTACCGGGGTACTGTAAAAACTACCAACAGAACTCGTTTCTGGCACGTTCCGTGGTGGAGCTGTGCATGGGGTGTGTTTGGAACATTTTGCCACCAGCCGAGTCCAAAACTCAGCCGATCCCCATCTCAGCCCAGAAAGCAGGTAAAACAAGTTTTGTGGTGTCTTTCTCTTGCCTACCGGGGTAGTGTAAAAACTACCAAAAGAACTCGTTTCTGGCACCTTCCCCGGTGGAGTTGTGCATGGGGTGTGTTTGGAACATTCTGTCACCAGCCGAGTCCAAAATTCAGCCGTTCCCCATCTCAGCCCAGAAAGCAGATAGAACAAGTTTTGTGGTGCCTTTCAGCTGCCTACCGGGGTACTGTAAAAACTACCAACAGGACTCGTTTCTGGCACCTTCCCCGGTGGAGTTGTGCATGGGGTGTGTTTGGAACATTCTGTCACCAGCCGAGTCCAAAATTCAGCCGTTCCCCATCTCAGCCCAGAAAGCAGGTAGAACAAGTTTTGTGGTGCCTTTCAGCTGCCTACCGGGGTAGTGTAAAAACTACCAACAGAACTCGTTTCTGGCACCTTCCCCGGTGGAGTTGTGCATGGGGTGTGTTTGGAACATTCTGTCACCAGCCGAGTCCAAAATTCAGCCGTTCCCCATCTCAGCCCAGAAAGCAGGTAGAACAAGTTTTGTGGTGCCTTTCAGCTGCCTACCGGGGTAGTGTAAAAACTACCAACAGAACTCGTTTCTGGCACCTTCCCCGGTGGAGTTGTGCATGGGGTGTGTTTGGAACATTCTGTCACCAGCCGAGTCCAAAATTCAGCCGTTCCCCATCTCAGCCCAGGAAGCAGATAGAACAAGTTTTGTGGTGCCTTTCAGCTGCCTACCGGGGTAGTGTAAAAACTACCAACAGAACTCGTTTCTGGCACCTTCCCCGGTGGAGTTGTGCATGGGGTGTGTTTGGAACATTCTGTCACCAGCCGAGTCCAAAATTCAGCCGTTCCCCATCTCAGCCCAGAAAGCAGGTAGAACAAGTTTTGTGGTGCCTTTCAGCTGCCTACCGGGGTACTGTAAAAACTACCAACAGGACTCGTTTCTGGCACCTTCCCCGGTGGAGTTGTGCATGGGGTGTGTTTGGAACATTTTGTCACCAGCCGAGTCCAAAATTCAGCTATTCCCCATCTCAGGCCAGTAAGCAGATAGAACCGGTTTTGTGGTGCCTTTCAGCTGCCTACCGGGGTACTGTAAAAACTACCAACAGAACTCGTTTCTGGCACCTTCCCCGGTGGAGCTGTGCATGGGGTGTGTTTGGAACATTTTGCCACCAGCCGAGTCCAAAATTCAGCTGTTCCCCATCTCTAGCCAAGGAAGCAGATAGAACAAGTTTTGTGGTGCCTTTCAGCTGCCTACCGGGGTACTGTAAAAACTACCAACAGGACTCGTTTCTGGCACCTTCCCCGGTGGAGTTGTGCATGGGGTGTGTTTGGAACATTCTGTCACCAGCCGAGTCCAAAATTCAGCCGTTCCCCATCTCAGCCCAGAAAGCAGGTAGAACAAGTTTTGTGGTGCCTTTCAGCTGCCTACCGGGGTAGTGTAAAAACTACCAACAGAACTCGTTTCTGGCACCTTCCCCGGTGGAGTTGTGCATGGGGTGTGTTTGGAACATTTTGTCACCACCCGAGTCCAAAATTCAGCCGATCCCCATCTCAGCCCAGGAAGCAGATAGAACAAGTTTTGTGGTGCCTTTCAGCTGACTACCGGGGTACTGTAAAAACTACCAACAGGACTCGTTTCTGGCACCTTCCCCGGTGGAGCTGTGCATGGGGTGTGTTTGGAACATTTTGTCACCAGCCGAGTCCAAAATTCAGCTATTCCCCATCTCAGGCCAGTAAGCAGATAGAACCGGTTTTGTGGTGCCTTTCAGCTGCCTACCGGGGTACTGTAAAAACTACCAACAGAACTCGTTTCTGGCACCTTCCCCGGTGGAGCTGTGCATGGGGTCTGTTTGGAACATTTTGCCACCAGCCGAGTCCAAAATTCAGCTGTTCCCCATCTCTATCCCAGGAAGCAGATAGAACAAGTTTTGTGGTGCCTTTCAGCTGCCTACCGGGGTACTGTAAAAACTACCAACAGGACTCGTTTCTGGCACCTTCCCCGGTGGAGTTGTGCATGGGGTGTGTTTGGAACATTCTGTCACCAGCCGAGTCCAAAATTCAGCCGTTCCCCATCTCAGCCCAGAAAGCAGGTAGAACAAGTTTTGTGGTGCCTTTCAGCTGCCTACCGGGGTAGTGTAAAAACTACCAACAGAACTCGTTTCTGGCACCTTCCCCGGTGGAGTTGTGCATGGGGTGTGTTTGGAACATTCTGTCACCAGCCGAGTCCAAAATTCAGCCGTTCCCCATCTCAGCCCAGAAAGCAGGTAGAACAAGTTTTGTGGTGCCTTTCAGCTGCCTACCGGGGTAGTGTAAAAACTACCAACAGAACTCGTTTCTGGCACCTTCCCCGGTGGAGTTGTGCATGGGGTGTGTTTGGAACATTCTGTCACCAGCCGAGTCCAAAATTCAGCCGTTCCCCATCTCAGCCCAGGAAGCAGATAGAACAAGTTTTGTGGTGCCTTTCAGCTGCCTACCGGGGTAGTGTAAAAACTACCAACAGAACTCGTTTCTGGCACCTTCCCCGGTGGAGTTGTGCATGGGGTGTGTTTGGAACATTCTGTCACCAGCCGAGTCCAAAATTCAGCCGTTCCCCATCTCAGCCCAGAAAGCAGGTAGAACAAGTTTTGTGGTGCCTTTCTCTTGCCTACCGGGGTACTGTAAAAACTACCAACAGGACTCGTTTCTGGCACCTTCCCCGGTGGAGTTGTGCATGGGGTGTGTTTGGAACATTTTGTCACCAGCCGAGTCCAAAATTCAGCTATTCCCCATCTCAGGCCAGTAAGCAGATAGAACCGGTTTTGTGGTGCCTTTCAGCTGCCTACCGGGGTACTGTAAAAACTACCAACAGAACTCGTTTCTGGCACCTTCCCCGGTGGAGCTGTGCATGGGGTGTGTTTGGAACATTTTGCCACCAGCCGAGTCCAAAATTCAGCTGTTCCCCATCTCTAGCCCAGGAAGCAGATAGAACAAGTTTTGTGGTGCCTTTCAGCTGCCTACCGGGGTACTGTAAAAACTACCAACAGGACTCGTTTCTGGCACCTTCCCCGGTGGAGTTGTGCATGGGGTGTGTTTGGAACATTCTGTCACCAGCCGAGTCCAAAATTCAGCCGTTCCCCATCTCAGCCCAGAAAGCAGGTAGAACAAGTTTTGTGGTGCCTTTCAGCTGCCTACCGGGGGTAGTGTAAAAACTACCAACAGAACTCGTTTCTGGCACCTTCCCCGGTGGAGTTGTGCATGGGGTGTGTTTGGAACATTTTGTCACCACCCGAGTCCAAAATTCAGCCGATCCCCATCTCAGCCCAGGAAGCAGATAGAACAAGTTTTGTGGTGCCTTTCAGCTGACTACCGGGGTACTGTAAAAACTACCAACAGGACTCATTTCTGGCACCTTCCCCGGTGGAGCTGTGCATGGGGTGTGTTTGGAACATTTTGTCACCAGCCGAGTCCAAAATTCAGCTATTCCCCATCTCAGGCCAGTAAGCAGATAGAACCGGTTTTGTGGTGCCTTTCAGCTGCCTACCGGGGTACTGTAAAAACTACCAACAGGACTCGTTTCTGGCACCTTCCCCGGTGGAGTTGTGCATGGGGTGTGTTTGGAACATTCTGTCACCAGCCGAGTCCAAAATTCAGCCGTTCCTCATCTCAGCCCAGAAAGCAGGTAGAACAAGTTTTGTGGTGCCTTTCAGCTGCCTACCGGGGTAGTGTAAAAACTACCAACAGAACTCGTTTCTGGCACCTTCCCCGGTGGAGTTGTGCATGGGGTGTGTTTGGAACATTTTGTCACCACCCGAGTCCAAAATTCAGCCGATCCCCATCTCAGCCCAGGAAGCAGATAGAACAAGTTTTGTGGTGCCTTTCAGCTGACTACCGGGGTACTGTAAAAACTACCAACAGGACTCGTTTCTGGCACCTTCCCCGGTGGAGCTGTGCATGGGGTGTGTTTGGAACATTTTGTCACCAGCCGAGTCCAAAATTCAGCTATTCCCCATCTCAGGCCAGTAAGCAGATAGAACCGGTTTTGTGGTGCCTTTCAGCTGCCTACCGGGGTACTGTAAAAACTACCAACAGAACTCGTTTCTGGCACCTTCCCCGGTGGAGCTGTGCATGGGGTCTGTTTGGAACATTTTGCCACCAGCCGAGTCCAAAATTCAGCTGTTCCCCATCTCTATCCCAGGAAGCAGATAGAACAAGTTTTGTGGTGCCTTTCAGCTGACTACCGGGGGTACTGTAAAAACTACCAACAGGACTCGTTTCTGGCACCTTCCCCGGTGGAGTTGTGCATGGGGTGTGTTTGGAACATTCTGTCACCAGCCGAGTCCAAAATTCAGCCGTTCCCCATCTCAGCCCAGAAAGCAGGTAGAACAAGTTTTGTGGTGCCTTTCAGCTGCCTACCGGGGTACTGCAAAAACTACCAACAGGACTCGTTTCTGGCACCTTCCCCGGTGGAGCTGTGCATGGGGTGTGTTTGGAACATTTTGCCACCAGCCGAGTCCAAAACTCAGCCGATCCCCATCTCAGCCCAGAAAGCAGGTAGAACAAGTTTTGTGGTGCCTTTCAGCTGCCTACCGGGGTAGTGTAAAAACTACCAACAGAACTCGTTTCTGGCACCTTCCCCGGTGGAGTTGTGCATGGGGTGTGTTTGGAACATTCTGTCACCAGCCGAGTCCAAAATTCAGCCGTTCCCCATCTCAGCCCAGAAAGCAGGTAGAACAAGTTTTGTGGTGCCTTTCAGCTGCCTACCGGGGTACTGTAAAAACTACCAACAGGACTCGTTTCTGGCACCTTCCCCGGTGGAGTTGTGCATGGGGTGTGTTTGGAACATTTTGTCACCAGCCGAGTCCAAAATTCAGCTATTCCCCATCTCAGGCCAGTAAGCAGATAGAACCGGTTTTGTGGTGCCTTTCAGCTGCCTACCGGGGGTACTGTAAAAACTACCAACAGAACTCGTTTCTGGCACCTTCCCCGGTGGAGCTGTGCATGGGGTGTGTTTGGAACATTTTGCCACCAGCCGAGTCCAAAATTCAGCTGTTCCCCATCTCTAGCCCAGGAAGCAGATAGAACAAGTTTTGTGGTGCCTTTCAGCTGCCTACCGGGGTACTGTAAAAACTACCAACAGGACTCGTTTCTGGCACCTTCCCCGGTGGAGTTGTGCATGGGGTGTGTTTGGAACATTTTGCCACCAGCCGAGTCCAAAATTCAGCTGTTCCCCATCTCTAGCCCAGGAAGCAGATAGAACAAGTTTTGTGGTGCCTTTTAGCTGCCTACCGGGGTAGTGTAAAAACTACCAACAGAACTCGTTTCTGGCACCTTCCCCGGTGGAGTTGTGCATGGGGTGTGTTTGGAACATTTTGTCACCAGCCGAGTCCAAAATTCAGCCGTTCCCCATCTCAGCCCAGGAAGCAGATAGAACAAGTTTTGTGGTGCCTTTCAGCTGCCTACCGGGGTAGTGTAAAAACTACCAACAGGACTCGTTTCTGGCACCTTCCCCGGTGGAGCTGTGCATGGGGTGTGTTTGGAACATTTTGTCACCAGCCGAGTCCAAAATTCAGCTATTCCCCATCTCAGGCCAGTAAGCAGATAGAACCGGTTTTGTGGTGCCTTTCAGCTGCCTACCGGGGTACTGTAAAAACTACCAACAGAACTCGTTTCTGGCACCTTCCCCGGTGGAGCTGTGCATGGGGTCTGTTTGGAACATTTTGCCACCAGCCGAGTCCAAAATTCAGCTGTTCCCCATCTCTATCCCAGGAAGCAGATAGAACAAGTTTTTTGGTGTCTTTCTCTTGCCTACCGGGGTAGTGTAAAAACTACCAAAAGAACTCATTTCTGGCACCTTCCCCGGTGGAGTTGTGCATGGGGTGTGTTTGGAACATTCTGTCACCAGCCGAGTCCAAAATTCAGCCGTTCCCCATCTCAGCCCAGAAAGCAGGTAGAACAAGTTTTGTGGTGCCTTTCAGCTGCCTACCGGGGTACTGTAAAAACTACCAACAGAACTCGTTTCTGGCACGTTCCGTGGTGGAGCTGTGCATGGGGTGTGTTTGGAACATTTTGCCACCAGCCGAGTCCAAAACTCAGCCGATCCCCATCTCAGCCCAGAAAGCAGGTAAAACAAGTTTTGTGGTGTCTTTCTCTTGCCTACCGGGGTAGTGTAAAAACTACCAAAAGAACTCGTTTCTGGCACCTTCCCCGGTGGAGTTGTGCATGGGGTGTGTTTGGAACATTCTGTCACCAGCCGAGTCCAAAATTCAGCTGTTCCCCATCTCTAGCCAAGGAAGCAGATAGAACAAGTTTTGTGGTGCCTTTCAGCTGCCTACCGGGGTAGTGTAAAAACTACCAACAGAACTCGTTTCTGGCACCTTCCCCGGTGGAGTTGTGCATGGGGTGTGTTTGGAACATTTTGTCACCACCCGAGTCCAAAATTCAGCCGATCCCCATCTCAGCCCAGGAAGCAGATAGAACAAGTTTTGTGGTGCCTTTCAGCTGACTACCGGGGGTACTGTAAAAACTACCAACAGGACTCGTTTCTGGCACCTTCCCCGGTGGAGCTGTGCATGGGGTGTGTTTTGGAACATTTTGTCACCAGCCGAGTCCAAAATTCAGCTATTCCCCATCTCAGGCCAGTAAGCAGATAGAACCGGTTTTTGTGGTGCCTTTCAGCTGCCTACCGGGGTACTGTAAAAACTACCAACAGAACTCGTTTCTGGCACCTTCCCCGGTGGAGCTGTGCATGGGGTCTGTTTGGAACATTTTGCCACCAGCCGAGTCCAAAATTCAGCTGTTCCCCATCTCTATCCCAGGAAGCAGATAGAACAAGTTTTGTGGTGCCTTTCAGCTGCCTACCGGGGGTACTGTAAAAACTACCAACAGGACTCGTTTCTGGCACCTTCCCCGGTGGAGTTGTGCATGGGGTGTGTTTGGAACATTCTGTCACCAGCCGAGTCCAAAATTCAGCCGTTCCCCATCTCAGCCCAGAAAGCAGGTAGAACAAGTTTTGTGGTGCCTTTCAGCTGCCTACCGGGGTAGTGTAAAAACTACCAACAGAACTCGTTTCTGGCACCTTCCCCGGTGGAGTTGTGCATGGGGTGTGTTTGGAACATTTTGTCACCACCCGAGTCCAAAATTCAGCCGTTCCCCATCTCAGCCCAGAAAGCAGGTAGAACAAGTTTTGTGGTGCCTTTCAGCTGACTACCGGGGGTACTGTAAAAACTACCAACAGGACTCGTTTCTGGCACCTTCCCCGGTGGACCTGTGCATGGGGTGTGTTTGGAACATTTTGTCACCAGCCGAGTCCAAAATTCAGCTATTCCCCATCTCAGGCCAGTAAGCAGATAGAACCGGTTTTGTGGTGCCTTTCAGCTGCCTACCGGGGTACTGTAAAAACTACCAACAGAACTCGTTTCTGGCACCTTCCCCGGTGGAGCTGTGCATGGGGTCTGTTTGGAACATTTTGCCACCAGCCGAGTCCAAAATTCAGCTGTTCCCCATCTCTATCCCAGGAAGCAGATAGAACAAGTTTTGTGGTGCCTTTCAGCTGCCTACCGGGGGTACTGTAAAAACTACCAACAGGACTCGTTTCTGGCACCTTCCCCGGTGGAGTTGTGCATGGGGTGTGTTTGGAACATTCTGTCACCAGCAGAGTCCAAAATTCAGCCGTTCCCCATCTCAGCCCAGAAAGCAGGTAGAACAAGTTTTGTGGTGCCTTTCAGCTGCCTACCGGGGTACTGTAAAAACTACCAACAGGACTCGTTTCTGGCACCTTCCCCGGTGGAGCTGTGCATGGGGTGTGTTTGGAACATTTTGCCACCAGCCGAGTCCAAAACTCAGCCGATCCCCATCTCAGCCCAGAAAGCAGGTAGAACAAGTTTTGTGGTGCCTTTCAGCTGCCTACCGGGGTAGTGTAAAAACTACCAACAGAACTCGTTTCTGGCACCTTCCCCGGTGGAGTTGTGCATGGGGTGTGTTTGGAACATTCTGTCACCAGCCGAGTCCAAAATTCAGCCGTTCCCCATCTCAGCCCAGAAAGCAGGTAGAACAAGTTTTGTGGTGCCTTTCAGCTGCCTACCGGGGTAGTGTAAAAACTACCAACAGGACTCGTTTCTGGCACCTTCCCCGGTGGAGTTGTGCATGGGGTGTGTTTGGAACATTTTGTCACCAGCCGAGTCCAAAATTCAGCTGTTCCCCATCTCAGGCCAGTAAGCAGATAGAACCGGTTTTGTGGTGCCTTTCAGCTGCCTACCGGGGTACTGTAAAAACTACCAACAGAACTCGTTTCTGGCACCTTCCCCGGTGGAGCTGTGCATGGGGTGTGTTTGGAACATTTTGTCACCAGCCGAGTCCAAAATTCAGCTATTCCCCATCTCAGGCCAGTAAGCAGATAGAACCGGTTTTGTGGTGCCTTTCAGCTGCCTACCGGGGGTACTGTAAAAACTACCAACAGGACTCGTTTCTGGCACCTTCCCCGGTGGAGTTGTGCATGGGGTGTGTTTGGAACATTCTGTCACCAGCCGAGTCCAAAATTCAGCCGTTCCCCATCTCAGCCCAGGAAGCAGATAGAACAAGTTTTGTGGTGCCTTTCAGCTGCCTACCGGGGTAGTGTAAAAACTACCAACAGAACTCGTTTCTGGCACCTTCCCCGGTGGAGTTGTGCATGGGGTGTGTTTGGAACATTTTGTCACCAGCCGAGTCCAAAATTCAGCTATTCCCCATCTCAGGCCAGTAAGCAGATAGAACCGGTTTTGTGGTGCCTTTCAGCTGCCTACAGGGGTACTGTAAAAACTACCAACAGAACTCGTTTCTGGCACCTTCCCCGGTGGAGCTGTGCATGGGGTGTGTTTGGAACATTTTGTCACCAGCCGAGTCCAAAATTCAGCTATTCCCCATCTCAGGCCAGTAAGCAGATAGAACCGGTTTTGTGGTGCCTTTCAGCTGCCTACCGGGGTACTGTAAAAACTACCAACAGAACTCGTTTCTGGCACCTTCCCCGGTGGAGCTGTGCATGGGGTCTGTTTGGAACATTTTGCCACCAGCCGAGTCCAAAATTCAGCTGTTCCCCATCTCTAGCCCAGGAAGCAGATAGAACAAGTTTTGTGGTGCCTTTCAGCTGCCTACCGGGGTACTGTAAAAACTACCAACAGGACTCGTTTCTGGCACCTTCCCCGGTGGAGTTGTGCATGGGGTGTGTTTGGAACATTCTGTCACCAGCCGAGTCCAAAATTCAGCCGTTCCCCATCTCAGCCCAGAAAGCAGGTAGAACAAGTTTTGTGGTGCCTTTCAGCTGCCTACCGGGGTAGTGTAAAAACTACCAACAGAACTCGTTTCTGGCACCTTCCCCGGTGGAGTTGTGCATGGGGTGTGTTTGGAACATTTTGTCACCACCCGAGTCCAAAATTCAGCCGATCCCCATCTCAGCCCAGGAAGCAGATAGAACCGGTTTTGTGGTGCCTTTCAGCTGACTACCGGGGGTACTGTAAAAACTACCAACAGGACTCGTTTCTGGCACCTTCCCCGGTGGAGCTGTGCATGGGGTGTGTTTGGAACATTTTGTCACCAGCCGAGTCCAAAATTCAGCTATTCCCCATCTCAGGCCAGTAAGCAGATAGAACCGGTTTTGTGGTGCCTTTCAGCTGCCTACCGGGGTACTGTAAAAACTACCAACAGGACTCGTTTCTGGCACCTTCCCCGGTGGAGCTGTGCATGGGGTCTGTTTGGAACATTTTGCCACCAGCCGAGTCCAAAATTCAGCTGTTCCCCATCTCTATCCCAGGAAGCAGATAGAACAAGTTTTGTGGTGCCTTTCAGCTGCCTACCGGGGTACTGTAAAAACTACCAACAGGACTCGTTTCTGGCACCTTCCCCGGTGGAGTTGTGCATGGGGTGTGTTTGGAACATTCTGTCACCAGCCGAGTCCAAAATTCAGCCGTTCCCCATCTCAGCCCAGAAAGCAGGTAGAACAAGTTTTGTGGTGCCTTTCAGCTGCCTACCGGGGTACTGTAAAAACTACCAACAGGACTCGTTTCTGGCACCTTCCCCGGTGGAGCTGTGCATGGGGTGTGTTTGGAACATTTTGCCACCAGCCGAGTCCAAAACTCAGCCGATCCCCATCTCAGCCCAGAAAGCAGGTAGAACAAGTTTTGTGGTGCCTTTCAGCTGCCTACCGGGGTAGTGTAAAAACTACCAACAGAACTCGTTTCTGGCACCTTCCCCGGTGGAGTTGTGCATGGGGTGTGTTTGGAACATTCTGTCACCAGCCGAGTCCAAAATTCAGCCGTTCCCCATCTCAGCCCAGAAAGCAGGTAGAACAAGTTTTGTGGTGCCTTTCAGCTGCCTACCGGGGTACTGTAAAAACTACCAACAGGACTCGTTTCTGGCACCTTCCCCGGTGGAGTTGTGCATGGGGTGTGTTTGGAACATTTTGTCACCAGCCGAGTCCAAAATTCAGCTATTCCCCATCTCAGGCCAGTAAGCAGATAGAACCGGTTTTGTGGTGCCTTTCAGCTGCCTACCGGGGTACTGTAAAAACTACCAACAGGACTCGTTTCTGGCACCTTCCCCGGTGGAGCTGTGCATGGGGTCTGTTTGGAACATTTTGCCACCAGCCGAGTCCAAAATTCAGCTGTTCCCCATCTCTATCCCAGGAAGCAGATAGAACAAGTTTTGTGGTGCCTTTCAGCTGCCTACCGGGGTACTGTAAAAACTACCAACAGGACTCGTTTCTGGCACCTTCCCCGGTGGAGTTGTGCATGGGGTGTGTTTGGAACATTCTGTCACCAGCCGAGTCCAAAATTCAGCCGTTCCCCATCTCAGCCCAGAAAGCAGGTAGAACAAGTTTTGTGGTGCCTTTCAGCTGCCTACCGGGGTACTGTAAAAACTACCAACAGGACTCGTTTCTGGCACCTTCCCCGGTGGAGCTGTGCATGGGGTGTGTTTGGAACATTTTGCCACCAGCCGAGTCCAAAACTCAGCCGATCCCCATCTCAGCCCAGAAAGCAGGTAGAACAAGTTTTGTGGTGCCTTTCAGCTGCCTACCGGGGTAGTGTAAAAACTACCAACAGAACTCGTTTCTGGCACCTTCCCCGGTGGAGTTGTGCATGGGGTGTGTTTGGAACATTCTGTCACCAGCCGAGTCCAAAATTCAGCCGTTCCCCATCTCAGCCCAGAAAGCAGGTAGAACAAGTTTTGTGGTGCCTTTCAGCTGCCTACCGGGGGTACTGTAAAAACTACCAAACAGGACTCGTTTCTGGCACCTTCCCCGGTGGAGTTGTGCATGGGGTGTGTTTGGAACATTTTGTCACCAGCCGAGTCCAAAATTCAGCTATTCCCCATCTCAGGCCAGTAAGCAGATAGAACCGGTTTTGTGGTGCCTTTTCAGCTGCCTACCGGGGGTACTGTAAAAACTACCAACAGAAACTCGTTTCTGGCACCTTCCCCGGTGGAGCTGTGCATGGGGTGTGTTTGGAACATTTTGCCACCAGCCGAGTCCAAAATTCAGCTGTTCACCATCTCTAGCCAAGGAAGCAGATAGAACAAGTTTTGTGGTGCCTTTCAGCTGCCTACCGGGGTACTGTAAAAACTACCAACAGGACTCGTTTCTGGCACCTTCCCCGGGTGGAGTTGTGCATGGGGTGTGTTTGGAACATTCTGTCACCAGCCGAGTCCAAAATTCAGCCGTTCCCCATCTCAGCCCAGAAAGCAGGTAGAACAAGTTTTGTGGTGCCTTTCAGCTGCCTACCGGGGGTAGTGTAAAAACTACCAACAGAACTCGTTTCTGGCACCTTCCCCGGTGGAGTTGTGCATGGGGTGTGTTTGGAACATTTTGTCACCACCCGAGTCCAAAATTCAGCCGATCCCCATCTCAGCCCAGGAAGCAGATAGAACAAGTTTTGTGGTGCCTTTCAGCTGACTACCCGGGGTACTGTAAAAACTACCAACAGGACTCGTTTCTGGCACCTTCCCCGGTGGAGCTGTGCATGGGGTGTGTTTGGAACATTTTGTCACCAGCCGAGTCCAAAATTCAGCTATTCCCCATCTCAGGCCAGTAAGCAGATAGAACCGGTTTTGTGGTGCCTTTCAGCTGCCTACCGGGGTACTGTAAAAACTACCAACAGAACTCGTTTCTGGCACCTTCCCCGGTGGAGCTGTGCATGGGGTCTGTTTGGAACATTTTGCCACCAGCCGAGTCCAAAATTCAGCTGTTCCCCATCTCTATCCCAGGAAGCAGATAGAACAAGTTTTGTGGTGCCTTTCAGCTGCCTACCGGGGTACTGTAAAAACTACCAACAGGACTCGTTTCTGGCACCTTCCCCGGTGGAGTTGTGCATGGGGTGTGTTTGGAACATTCTGTCACCAGCCGAGTCCAAAATTCAGCCGTTCCCCATCTCAGCCCAGAAAGCAGGTAGAACAAGTTTTGTGGTGCCTTTCAGCTGCCTACCGGGGTAGTGTAAAAACTACCAACAGAACTCGTTTCTGGCACCTTCCCCGGTGGAGTTGTGCATGGGGTGTGTTTGGAACATTCTGTCACCAGCCGAGTCCAAAATTCAGCTGTTCCCCATCTCTATCCCAGGAAGCAGATAGAACAAGTTTTGTGGTGCCTTTCAGCTGCCTACCGGGGTAGTGTAAAAACTACCAACAGGACTCGTTTCTGGCACCTTCCCCGGTGGAGTTGTGCATGGGGTGTGTTTGGAACATTCTGTCACCAGCCGAGTCCAAAATTCAGCCGTTCCCCATCTCAGCCCAGAAAGCAGGTAGAACAAGTTTTGTGGTGCCTTTCAGCTGCCTACCGGGGTAGTGTAAAAACTACCAACAGAACTCGTTTCTGGCACCTTCCCCGGTGGAGTTGTGCATGGGGTGTGTTTGGAACATTCTGTCACCAGCCGAGTCCAAAATTCAGCCGTTCCCCATCTCAGCCCAGAAAGCAGGTAGAACAAGTTTTGTGGTGCCTTTCTCTTGCCTACCGGGGTACTGTAAAAACTACCAACAGGACTCGTTTCTGGCACCTTCCCCGGTGGAGTTGTGCATGGGGTGTGTTTGGAACATTTTGTCACCAGCCGAGTCCAAAATTCAGCTATTCCCCATCTCAGGCCAGTAAGCAGATAGAACCGTTTTGTGGTGCCTTTCAGCTGCCTACCGGGGTACTGTAAAAACTACCAACAGAACTCGTTTCTGGCACCTTCCCCGGTGGAGCTGTGCATGGGGTGTGTTTGGAACATTTTGCCACCAGCCGAGTCCAAAATTCAGCTGTTCCCCATCTCTAGCCCAGGAAGCAGATAGAACAAGTTTTGTGGTGCCTTTCAGCTGCCTACCGGGGTACTGTAAAAACTACCAACAGGACTCGTTTCTGGCACCTTCCCCGGTGGAGTTGTGCATGGGGTGTGTTTGGAACATTCTGTCACCAGCCGAGTCCAAAATTCAGCCGTTCCCCATCTCAGCCCAGAAAGCAGGTAGAACAAGTTTTGTGGTGCCTTTCAGCTGCCTACCGGGGTAGTGTAAAAACTACCAACAGAACTCGTTTCTGGCACCTTCCCCGGTGGAGTTGTGCATGGGGTGTGTTTGGAACATTTTGTCACCACCCGAGTCCAAAATTCAGCCGATCCCCATCTCAGCCCAGGAAGCAGATAGAACAAGTTTTGTGGTGCCTTTCAGCTGCCTACCGGGGTAGTGTAAAAACTACCAACAGGACTCGTTTCTGGCACCTTCCCCGGTGGAGCTGTGCATGGGGTGTGTTTGGAACATTTTGTCACCAGCCGAGTCCAAAATTCAGCTATTCCCCATCTCAGGCCAGTAAGCAGATAGAACCGGTTTTGTGGTGCCTTTCAGCTGCCTACCGGGGTACTGTAAAAACTACCAACAGGACTCGTTTCTGGCACCTTCCCCGGTGGAGTTGTGCATGGGGTGTGTTTGGAACATTCTGTCACCAGCCGAGTCCAAAATTCAGCCGTTCCTCATCTCAGCCCAGAAAGCAGGTAGAACAAGTTTTGTGGTGCCTTTCAGCTGCCTACCGGGGTAGTGTAAAAACTACCAACAGAACTCGTTTCTGGCACCTTCCCCGGTGGAGTTGTGCATGGGGTGTGTTTGGAACATTTTGTCACCACCCGAGTCCAAAATTCAGCCGATCCCCATCTCAGCCCAGGAAGCAGATAGAACAAGTTTTGTGGTGCCTTTCAGCTGACTACCGGGGTACTGTAAAAACTACCAACAGGACTCGTTTCTGGCACCTTCCCCGGTGGAGCTGTGCATGGGGTGTGTTTGGAACATTTTGTCACCAGCCGAGTCCAAAATTCAGCTATTCCCCATCTCAGGCCAGTAAGCAGATAGAACCGGTTTTGTGGTGCCTTTCAGCTGCCTACCGGGGTACTGTAAAAACTACCAACAGAACTCGTTTCTGGCACCTTCCCCGGTGGAGCTGTGCATGGGGTCTGTTTGGAACATTTTGCCACCAGCCGAGTCCAAAATTCAGCTGTTCCCCATCTCTATCCCAGGAAGCAGATAGAACAAGTTTTGTGGTGCCTTTCAGCTGACTACCGGGGTACTGTAAAAACTACCAACAGGACTCGTTTCTGGCACCTTCCCCGGTGGAGTTGTGCATGGGGTGTGTTTGGAACATTCTGTCACCAGCCGAGTCCAAAATTCAGCCGTTCCCCATCTCAGCCCAGAAAGCAGATAGAACAAGTTTTGTGGTGCCTTTCAGCTGCCTACCGGGGTACTGTAAAAACTACCAACAGGACTCGTTTCTGGCACCTTCCCCGGTGGAGCTGTGCATGGGGTGTGTTTGGAACATTTTGCCACCAGCCGAGTCCAAAACTCAGCCGATCCCCATCTCAGCCCAGAAAGCAGGTAGAACAAGTTTTGTGGTGCCTTTCAGCTGCCTACCGGGGTAGTGTAAAAACTACCAACAGAACTCGTTTCTGGCACCTTCCCCGGTGGAGTTGTGCATGGGGTGTGTTTGGAACATTCTGTCACCAGCCGAGTCCAAAATTCAGCCGTTCCCCATCTCAGCCCAGAAAGCAGGTAGAACAAGTTTTGTGGTGCCTTTCAGCTGCCTACCGGGGTACTGTAAAAACTACCAACAGGACTCGTTTCTGGCACCTTCCCCGGTGGAGTTGTGCATGGGGTGTGTTTGGAACATTTTGTCACCAGCCGAGTCCAAAATTCAGCTATTCCCCATCTCAGGCCAGTAAGCAGATAGAACCGGTTTTGTGGTGCCTTTCAGCTGCCTACCGGGGTACTGTAAAAACTACCAACAGAACTCGTTTCTGGCACCTTCCCCGGTGGAGCTGTGCATGGGGTGTGTTTGGAACATTTTGCCACCAGCCGAGTCCAAAATTCAGCTGTTCCCCATCTCTAGCCCAGGAAGCAGATAGAACAAGTTTTGTGGTGCCTTTCAGCTGCCTACCGGGGTACTGTAAAAACTACCAACAGGACTCGTTTCTGGCACCTTCCCCGGTGGAGTTGTGCATGGGGTGTGTTTGGAACATTTTGCCACCAGCCGAGTCCAAAATTCAGCTGTTCCCCATCTCTAGCCCAGGAAGCAGATAGAACAAGTTTTGTGGTGCCTTTTAGCTGCCTACCGGGGTAGTGTAAAAACTACCAACAGAACTCGTTTCTGGCACCTTCCCCGGTGGAGTTGTGCATGGGGTGTGTTTGGAACATTTTGTCACCAGCCGAGTCCAAAATTCAGCCGTTCCCCATCTCAGCCCAGGAAGCAGATAGAACAAGTTTTGTGGTGCCTTTCAGCTGCCTACCGGGGTAGTGTAAAAACTACCAACAGGACTCGTTTCTGGCACCTTCCCCGGTGGAGCTGTGCATGGGGTGTGTTTGGAACATTTTGTCACCAGCCGAGTCCAAAATTCAGCTATTCCCCATCTCAGGCCAGTAAGCAGATAGAACCGGTTTTGTGGTGCCTTTCAGCTGCCTACCGGGGTACTGTAAAAACTACCAACAGAACTCGTTTCTGGCACCTTCCCCGGTGGAGCTGTGCATGGGGTCTGTTTGGAACATTTTGCCACCAGCCGAGTCCAAAATTCAGCTGTTCCCCATCTCTATCCCAGGAAGCAGATAGAACAAGTTTTTTGGTGTCTTTCTCTTGCCTACCGGGGTAGTGTAAAAACTACCAAAAGAACTCATTTCTGGCACCTTCCCCGGTGGAGTTGTGCATGGGGTGTGTTTGGAACATTCTGTCACCAGCCGAGTCCAAAATTCAGCCGTTCCCCATCTCAGCCCAGAAAGCAGGTAGAACAAGTTTTGTGGTGCCTTTCAGCTGCCTACCGGGGTACTGTAAAAACTACCAACAGAACTCGTTTCTGGCACGTTCCGTGGTGGAGCTGTGCATGGGGTGTGTTTGGAACATTTTGCCACCAGCCGAGTCCAAAACTCAGCCGATCCCCATCTCAGCCCAGAAAGCAGGTAAAACAAGTTTTGTGGTGTCTTTCTCTTGCCTACCGGGGTAGTGTAAAAACTACCAAAAGAACTCGTTTCTGGCACCTTCCCCGGTGGAGTTGTGCATGGGGTGTGTTTGGAACATTCTGTCACCAGCCGAGTCCAAAATTCAGCTGTTCCCCATCTCTAGCCAAGGAAGCAGATAGAACAAGTTTTGTGGTGCCTTTCAGCTGCCTACCGGGGTAGTGTAAAAACTACCAACAGAACTCGTTTCTGGCACCTTCCCCGGTGGAGTTGTGCATGGGGTGTGTTTGGAACATTTTGTCACCACCCGAGTCCAAAATTCAGCCGATCCCCATCTCAGCCCAGGAAGCAGATAGAACAAGTTTTGTGGTGCCTTTTAGCTGCCTACCGGGGTAGTGTAAAAACTACCAACAGAACTCGTTTCTGGCACCTTCCCCGGTGGAGTTGTGCATGGGGTGTGTTTGGAACATTTTGTCACCAGCCGAGTCCAAAATTCAGCCGTTCCCCATCTCAGCCCAGGAAGCAGATAGAACAAGTTTTGTGGTGCCTTTCAGCTGCCTACCGGGGTAGTGTAAAAACTACCAACAGGACTCGTTTCTGGCACCTTCCCCGGTGGAGCTGTGCATGGGGTGTGTTTGGAACATTTTGTCACCAGCCGAGTCCAAAATTCAGCTATTCCCCATCTCAGGCCAGTAAGCAGATAGAACCGGTTTTGTGGTGCCTTTCAGCTGCCTACCGGGGTACTGTAAAAACTACCAACAGAACTCGTTTCTGGCACCTTCCCCGGTGGAGCTGTGCATGGGGTCTGTTTGGAACATTTTGCCACCAGCCGAGTCCAAAATTCAGCTGTTCCCCATCTCTATCCCAGGAAGCAGATAGAACAAGTTTTTTGGTGTCTTTCTCTTGCCTACCGGGGTAGTGTAAAAACTACCAAAAGAACTCATTTCTGGCACCTTCCCCGGTGGAGTTGTGCATGGGGTGTGTTTGGAACATTCTGTCACCAGCCGAGTCCAAAATTCAGCCGTTCCCCATCTCAGCCCAGAAAGCAGGTAGAACAAGTTTTGTGGTGCCTTTCAGCTGCCTACCGGGGTACTGTAAAAACTACCAACAGAACTCGTTTCTGGCACGTTCCGTGGTGGAGCTGTGCATGGGGTGTGTTTGGAACATTTTGCCACCAGCCGAGTCCAAAACTCAGCCGATCCCCATCTCAGCCCAGAAAGCAGGTAAAACAAGTTTTGTGGTGTCTTTCTCTTGCCTACCGGGGTAGTGTAAAAACTACCAAAAGAACTCGTTTCTGGCACCTTCCCCGGTGGAGTTGTGCATGGGGTGTGTTTGGAACATTCTGTCACCAGCCGAGTCCAAAATTCAGCTGTTCCCCATCTCTAGCCAAGGAAGCAGATAGAACAAGTTTTGTGGTGCCTTTCAGCTGCCTACCGGGGTAGTGTAAAAACTACCAACAGAACTCGTTTCTGGCACCTTCCCCGGTGGAGTTGTGCATGGGGTGTGTTTGGAACATTTTGTCACCACCCGAGTCCAAAATTCAGCCGATCCCCATCTCAGCCCAGGAAGCAGATAGAACAAGTTTTGTGGTGCCTTTCAGCTGACTACCGGGGCACTGTAAAAACTACCAACAGGACTCGTTTCTGGCACCTTCCCCGGTGGAGCTGTGCATGGGGTGTGTTTGGAACATTTTGTCACCAGCCGAGTCCAAAATTCAGCTATTCCCCATCTCAGGCCAGTAAGCAGATAGAACCGGTTTTGTGGTGCCTTTCAGCTGCCTACCGGGGTACTGTAAAAACTACCAACAGAACTCGTTTCTGGCACCTTCCCCGGTGGAGCTGTGCATGGGGTCTGTTTGGAACATTTTGCCACCAGCCGAGTCCAAAATTCAGCTGTTCCCCATCTCTATCCCAGGAAGCAGATAGAACAAGTTTTGTGGTGCCTTTCAGCTGCCTACCGGGGTACTGTAAAAACTACCAACAGGACTCGTTTCTGGCACCTTCCCCGGTGGAGTTGTGCATGGGGTGTGTTTGGAACATTCTGTCACCAGCCGAGTCCAAAATTCAGCCGTTCCCCATCTCAGCCCAGAAAGCAGGTAGAACAAGTTTTGTGGTGCCTTTCAGCTGCCTACCGGGGTAGTGTAAAAACTACCAACAGAACTCGTTTCTGGCACCTTCCCCGGTGGAGTTGTGCATGGGGTGTGTTTGGAACATTTTGTCACCACCCGAGTCCAAAATTCAGCCGTTCCCCATCTCAGCCCAGAAAGCAGGTAGAACAAGTTTTGTGGTGCCTTTCAGCTGACTACCGGGGTACTGTAAAAACTACCAACAGGACTCGTTTCTGGCACCTTCCCCGGTGGACCTGTGCATGGGGTGTGTTTGGAACATTTTGTCACCAGCCGAGTCCAAAATTCAGCTATTCCCCATCTCAGGCCAGTAAGCAGATAGAACCGGTTTTGTGGTGCCTTTCAGCTGCCTACCGGGGTACTGTAAAAACTACCAACAGAACTCGTTTCTGGCACCTTCCCCGGTGGAGCTGTGCATGGGGTCTGTTTGGAACATTTTGCCACCAGCCGAGTCCAAAATTCAGCTGTTCCCCATCTCTATCCCAGGAAGCAGATAGAACAAGTTTTGTGGTGCCTTTCAGCTGCCTACCGGGGTACTGTAAAAACTACCAACAGGACTCGTTTCTGGCACCTTCCCCGGTGGAGTTGTGCATGGGGTGTGTTTGGAACATTCTGTCACCAGCAGAGTCCAAAATTCAGCCGTTCCCCATCTCAGCCCAGAAAGCAGGTAGAACAAGTTTTGTGGTGCCTTTCAGCTGCCTACCGGGGTACTGTAAAAACTACCAACAGGACTCGTTTCTGGCACCTTCCCCGGTGGAGCTGTGCATGGGGTGTGTTTGGAACATTTTGCCACCAGCCGAGTCCAAAACTCAGCCGATCCCCATCTCAGCCCAGAAAGCAGGTAGAACAAGTTTTGTGGTGCCTTTCAGCTGCCTACCGGGGTAGTGTAAAAACTACCAACAGAACTCGTTTCTGGCACCTTCCCCGGTGGAGTTGTGCATGGGGTGTGTTTGGAACATTCTGTCACCAGCCGAGTCCAAAATTCAGCCGTTCCCCATCTCAGCCCAGAAAGCAGGTAGAACAAGTTTTGTGGTGCCTTTCAGCTGCCTACCGGGGTAGTGTAAAAACTACCAACAGGACTCGTTTCTGGCACCTTCCCCGGTGGAGTTGTGCATGGGGTGTGTTTGGAACATTTTGTCACCAGCCGAGTCCAAAATTCAGCTGTTCCCCATCTCAGGCCAGTAAGCAGATAGAACCGGTTTTGTGGTGCCTTTCAGCTGCCTACCGGGGTACTGTAAAAACTACCAACAGAACTCGTTTCTGGCACCTTCCCCGGTGGAGCTGTGCATGGGGTGTGTTTGGAACATTTTGTCACCAGCCGAGTCCAAAATTCAGCTATTCCCCATCTCAGGCCAGTAAGCAGATAGAACCGGTTTTGTGGTGCCTTTCAGCTGCCTACCGGGGTACTGTAAAAACTACCAACAGGACTCGTTTCTGGCACCTTCCCCGGTGGAGTTGTGCATGGGGTGTGTTTGGAACATTCTGTCACCAGCCGAGTCCAAAATTCAGCCGTTCCCCATCTCAGCCCAGGAAGCAGATAGAACAAGTTTTGTGGTGCCTTTCAGCTGCCTACCGGGGTAGTGTAAAAACTACCAACAGAACTCGTTTCTGGCACCTTCCCCGGTGGAGTTGTGCATGGGGTGTGTTTGGAACATTTTGTCACCAGCCGAGTCCAAAATTCAGCTATTCCCCATCTCAGGCCAGTAAGCAGATAGAACCGGTTTTGTGGTGCCTTTCAGCTGCCTACCGGGGTACTGTAAAAACTACCAACAGAACTCGTTTCTGGCACCTTCCCCGGTGGAGCTGTGCATGGGGTGTGTTTGGAACATTTTGTCACCAGCCGAGTCCAAAATTCAGCTATTCCCCATCTCAGGCCAGTAAGCAGATAGAACCGGTTTTGTGGTGCCTTTCAGCTGCCTACCGGGGTACTGTAAAAACTACCAACAGAACTCGTTTCTGGCACCTTCCCCGGTGGAGCTGTGCATGGGGTCTGTTTGGAACATTTTGCCACCAGCCGAGTCCAAAATTCAGCTGTTCCCCATCTCTAGCCCAGGAAGCAGATAGAACAAGTTTTGTGGTGCCTTTCAGCTGCCTACCGGGGTACTGTAAAAACTACCAACAGGACTCGTTTCTGGCACCTTCCCCGGTGGAGTTGTGCATGGGGTGTGTTTGGAACATTCTGTCACCAGCCGAGTCCAAAATTCAGCCGTTCCCCATCTCAGCCCAGAAAGCAGGTAGAACAAGTTTTGTGGTGCCTTTCAGCTGCCTACCGGGGTAGTGTAAAAACTACCAACAGAACTCGTTTCTGGCACCTTCCCCGGTGGAGTTGTGCATGGGGTGTGTTTGGAACATTTTGTCACCACCCGAGTCCAAAATTCAGCCGATCCCCATCTCAGCCCAGGAAGCAGATAGAACCGGTTTTGTGGTGCCTTTCAGCTGACTACCGGGGTACTGTAAAAACTACCAACAGGACTCGTTTCTGGCACCTTCCCCGGTGGAGCTGTGCATGGGGTGTGTTTGGAACATTTTGTCACCAGCCGAGTCCAAAATTCAGCTATTCCCCATCTCAGGCCAGTAAGCAGATAGAACCGGTTTTGTGGTGCCTTTCAGCTGCCTACCGGGGTACTGTAAAAACTACCAACAGGACTCGTTTCTGGCACCTTCCCCGGTGGAGCTGTGCATGGGGTCTGTTTGGAACATTTTGCCACCAGCCGAGTCCAAAATTCAGCTGTTCCCCATCTCTATCCCAGGAAGCAGATAGAACAAGTTTTGTGGTGCCTTTCAGCTGCCTACCGGGGTACTGTAAAAACTACCAACAGGACTCGTTTCTGGCACCTTCCCCGGTGGAGTTGTGCATGGGGTGTGTTTGGAACATTCTGTCACCAGCCGAGTCCAAAATTCAGCCGTTCCCCATCTCAGCCCAGAAAGCAGGTAGAACAAGTTTTGTGGTGCCTTTCAGCTGCCTACCGGGGTACTGTAAAAACTACCAACAGGACTCGTTTCTGGCACCTTCCCCGGTGGAGCTGTGCATGGGGTGTGTTTGGAACATTTTGCCACCAGCCGAGTCCAAAACTCAGCCGATCCCCATCTCAGCCCAGAAAGCAGGTAGAACAAGTTTTGTGGTGCCTTTCAGCTGCCTACCGGGGTAGTGTAAAAACTACCAACAGAACTCGTTTCTGGCACCTTCCCCGGTGGAGTTGTGCATGGGGTGTGTTTGGAACATTCTGTCACCAGCCGAGTCCAAAATTCAGCCGTTCCCCATCTCAGCCCAGAAAGCAGGTAGAACAAGTTTTGTGGTGCCTTTCAGCTGCCTACCGGGGTACTGTAAAAACTACCAACAGGACTCGTTTCTGGCACCTTCCCCGGTGGAGTTGTGTATGGGGTGTGTTTGGAACATTTTGTCACCAGCCGAGTCCAAAATTCAGCTATTCCCCATCTCAGGCCAGTAAGCAGATAGAACCGGTTTTGTGGTGCCTTTCAGCTGCCTACCGGGGTACTGTAAAAACTACCAACAGAACTCGTTTCTGGCACCTTCCCCGTTGGAGCTGTGCATGGGGTGTGTTTGGAACATTTTGCCACCAGCCGAGTCCAAAATTCAGCTGTTCCCCATCTCTAGCCCAGGAAGCAGATAGAACAAGTTTTGTGGTGCCTTTCAGCTGCCTACCGGGGTACTGTAAAAACTACCAACAGGACTCGTTTCTGGCACCTTCCCCGGTGGAGTTGTGCATGGGGTGTGTTTGGAACATTCTGTCACCAGCCGAGTCCAAAATTCAGCCGTTCCCCATCTCAGCCCAGAAAGCAGGTAGAACAAGTTTTGTGGTGCCTTTCAGCTGCCTACCGGGGTACTGTAAAAACTACCAACAGAACTCGTTTCTGGCACCTTCCCCTGTGGAGTTGAGCATGGGGTGTGTTTGGAACATTTTGTCACCACCCGAGTCCAAAATTCAGCCGATCCCCATCTCAGCCCAGAAAGCAGGTAGAACAAGTTTTGTGGTGCCTTTCAGCTGCCTACCGGGGTACTGTAAAAACTACCAACAGAACTCGTTTCTGGCACCTTCCCCGGTGGAGTTGAGCATGGGGTGTGTTTGGAACATTTTGTCACCACCCGAGTCCAAAATTCAGCCGATCCCCATCTCAGCCCAGGAAGCAGATAGAACAAGTTTTGTGGTGCCTTTCAGCTGACTACCGGGGTACTGTAAAAACTACCAACAGGACTCGTTTCTGGCACCTTCCCCGGTGGAGCTGTGCATGGGGTGTGTTTGGAACATTTTGTCACCAGCCGAGTCCAAAATTCAGCTATTCCCCATCTCAGGCCAGTAAGCAGATAGAACCGGTTTTGTGGTGCCTTTCAGCTGCCTACCGGGGTACTGTAAAAACTACCAACAGAACTCGTTTCTGGCACCTTCCCCGGTGGAGTTGTGCATGGGGTGTGTTTGGAACATTCTGTCACCAGCCGAGTCCAAAATTCAGCCGTTCCCCATCTCAGCCCAGAAAGCAGGTAGAACAAGTTTTGTGGTGCCTTTCAGCTGCCTACCGGGGTACTGTAAAAACTACCAACAGGACTCGTTTCTGGCACCTTCCCCGGTGGAGCTGTGCATGGGGTGTGTTTGGAACATTTTGCCACCAGCCGAGTCCAAAACTCAGCCGATCCCCATCTCAGCCCAGAAAGCAGGTAGAACAAGTTTTGTGGTGCCTTTCAGCTGCCTACCGGGGTAGTGTAAAAACTACCAACAGGACTCGTTTCTGGCACCTTCCCCGGTGGAGTTGTGCATGGGGTGTGTTTGGAACATTCTGTCACCAGCCGAGTCCAAAATTCAGCCGTTCCCCATCTCAGCCCAGAAAGCAGGTAGAACAAGTTTTGTGGTGCCTTTCAGCTGCCTACCGGGGTACTGTAAAAACTACCAACAGGACTCGTTTCTGGCACCTTCCCCGGTGGAGTTGTGCATGGGGTGTGTTTGGAACATTTTGTCACCAGCCGAGTCCAAAATTCAGCTCTTCCCCATCTCAGGCCAGTAAGCAGATAGAACCGGTTTTGTGGTGCCTTTCAGCTGCCTACCGGGGTACTGTAAAAACTACCAACAGAACTCGTTTCTGGCACCTTCCCCGGTGGAGCTGTGCATGGGGTGTGTTTGGAACATTTTGTCACCAGCCGAGTCCAAAATTCAGCTATTCCCCATCTCAGGCCAGTAAGCAGATAGAACCGGTTTTGTGGTGCCTTTCAGCTGCCTACCGGGGTACTGTAAAAACTACCAACAGGACTCGTTTCTGGCACCTTCCCCGGTGGAGTTGTGCATGGGGTGTGTTTGGAACATTCTGTCACCAGCCGAGTCCAAAATTCAGCCGTTCCCCATCTCAGCCCAGGAAGCAGATAGAACAAGTTTTGTGGTGCCTTTCAGCTGCCTACCGGGGTAGTGTAAAAACTACCAACAGAACTCGTTTCTGGCACCTTCCCCGGTGGAGTTGTGCATGGGGTGTGTTTGGAACATTCTGTCACCACCCGAGTCCAAAATTCAGCCGTTCCCCATCTCAGCCCAGAAAGCAGGTAGAACAAGTTTTGTGGTGCCTTTCAGCTGCCTACCGGGGTAGTGTAAAAACTACCAACAGAACTCGTTTCTGGCACCTTCCCCGGTGGAGTTGTGCATGGGGTGTGTTTGGAACATTTTGTCACCACCCGAGTCCAAAATTCAGCCGATCCCCATCTCAGCCCAGGAAGCAGATAGAACAAGTTTTGTGGTGCCTTTCAGCTGACTACCGGGGTACTGTAAAAACTACCAACAGGACTCATTTCTGGCACCTTCCCCGGTGGAGCTGTGCATGGGGTGTGTTTGGAACATTTTGTCACCAGCCGAGTCCAAAATTCAGCTATTCCCCATCTCAGGCCAGTAAGCAGATAGAACCGGTTTTGTGGTGCCTTTCAGCTGCCTACCGGGGTACTGTAAAAACTACCAACAGAACTCGTTTCTGGCACCTTCCCCGGTGGAGCTGTGCATGGGGTCTGTTTGGAACATTTTGCCACCAGCCGAGTCCAAAATTCAGCTGTTCCCCATCTCTAGCCCAGGAAGCAGATAGAACAAGTTTTGTGGTGCCTTTCAGCTGCCTACCGGGGTACTGTAAAAACTACCAACAGAACTCGTTTCTGGCACCTTCCCCGGTGGAGCTGTGCATGGGGTCTGTTTGGAACATTTTGCCACCAGCCGAGTCCAAAATTCAGCTGTTCCCCATCTCTAGCCCAGGAAGCAGATAGAACAAGTTTTGTGGTGCCTTTCAGCTGCCTACCGGGGTACTGTAAAAACTACCAACAGGACTCGTTTCTGGCACCTTCCCCGGTGGAGCTGTGCATGGGGTGTGTTTGGAACATTTTGTCACCACCCGAGTCCAAAATTCAGCCGATCCCCATCTCAGCCCAGAAAGCAGGTAGAACAAGTTTTGTGGTGCCTTTCAGCTGCCTACCGGGGTAGTGTAAAAACTACCAACAGGACTCGTTTCTGGCACCTTCCCCGGTGGAGCTGTGCATGGGGTGTGTTTGGAACATTTTGTCACCAGCCGAGTCCAAAATTCAGCTATTCCCCATCTCAGGCCAGAAAGCAGGTAGAACAAGTTTTGTGGTGCCTTTCAGCTGCCTACCGGGGTACTGTAAAAACTACCAACAGGACTCGTTTCTGGCACCTTCCCCGGTGGAGTTGTGTATGGGGTGTGTTTGGAACATTTTGTCACCAGCCGAGTCCAAAATTCAGCTATTCCCCATCTCAGGCCAGTAAGCAGATAGAACCGGTTTTGTGGTGCCTTTCAGCTGCCTACCGGGGTACTGTAAAAACTACCAACAGAACTCGTTTCTGGCACCTTCCCCGGTGGAGCTGTGCATGGGGTGTGTTTGGAACATTTTGCCACCAGCCGAGTCCAAAATTCAGCTGTTCCCCATCTCTAGCCCAGGAAGCAGATAGAACAAGTTTTGTGGTGCCTTTCAGCTGCCTACCGGGGTACTGTAAAAACTACCAACAGGACTCGTTTCTGGCACCTTCCCCGGTGGAGTTGTGCATGGGGTGTGTTTGGAACATTCTGTCACCAGCCGAGTCCAAAATTCAGCCGTTCCCCATCTCAGCCCAGAAAGCAGGTAGAACAAGTTTTGTGGTGCCTTTCAGCTGCCTACCGGGGTACTGTAAAAACTACCAACAGAACTCGTTTCTGGCACCTTCCCCGGTGGAGTTGAGCATGGGGTGTGTTTGGAACATTTTGTCACCACCCGAGTCCAAAATTCAGCCGATCCCCATCTCAGCCCAGGAAGCAGATAGAACAAGTTTTGTGGTGCCTTTCAGCTGACTACCGGGGTACTGTAAAAACTACCAACAGGACTCGTTTCTGGCACCTTCCCCGGTGGAGCTGTGCATGGGGTGTGTTTGGAACATTTTGTCACCAGCCGAGTCCAAAATTCAGCTATTCCCCATCTCAGGCCAGTAAGCAGATAGAACCGGTTTTGTGGTGCCTTTCAGCTGCCTACCGGGGGTACTGTAAAAACTACCAACAGAACTCGTTTCTGGCACCTTCCCCGGTGGAGCTGTGCATGGGGTGTGTTTGGAATATTTTGCCACCAGCCGAGTCCAAAATTCAGTTGTTCCCCATCTCTATCCCAGGAAGCAGATAGAACAAGTTTTGTGGTGCCTTTCAGCTGCCTACAGGGGTACTGTAAAAACTACCAACAGGACTCGTTTCTGGCACCTTCCCCGGTGGAGTTGTGCATGGGGTGTGTTTGGAACATTCTGTCACCAGCCGAGTCCAAAATTCAGCCGTTCCCCATCTCAGCCCAGAAAGCAGGTAGAACAAGTTTTGTGGTGCCTTTCAGCTGCCTACCGGGGTACTGTAAAAACTACCAACAGGACTCGTTTCTGGCACCTTCCCCGGTGGAGCTGTGCATGGGGTGTGTTTGGAACATTTTGCCACCAGCCGAGTCCAAAACTCAGCCGATCCCCATCTCAGCCCAGAAAGCAGGTAGAACAAGTTTTGTGGTGCCTTTCAGCTGCCTACCGGGGTACTGTAAAAACTACCAACAGGACTCGTTTCTGGCACCTTCCCCGGTGGAGTTGTGCATGGGGTGTGTTTGGAACATTTTGTCACCAGCCGAGTCCAAAATTCAGCTCTTCCCCATCTCAGGCCAGTAAGCAGATAGAACCGGTTTTGTGGTGCCTTTCAGCTGCCTACCGGGGTACTGTAAAAACTACCAACAGGACTAGTTTCTGGCACCTTCCCCGGTGGAGCTGTGCATGGGGTGTGTTTGGAACATTTTGTCACCAGCCGAGTCCAAAATTCAGCTATTCCCCATCTCAGGCCAGTAAGCAGATAGAACCGCTTTTGTGGTGCCTTTCAGCTGCCTACCAGGGTACTGTAAAAACTACCAACAGGACTCGTTTCTGGCACCTTCCCCGGTGGAGTTGTGCATGGGGTGTGTTTGGAACATTCTGTCACCAGCCGAGTCCAAAATTCAGCCGTTCCCCATCTCAGCCCAGGAAGCAGATAGAACAAGTTTTGTGGTGCCTTTCAGCTGCCTACCGGGGGTAGTGTAAAAACTACCAACAGGACTCGTTTCTGGCACCTTCCCCGGTGGAGCTGTGCATGGGGTGTGTTTGGAACATTTTGTCACCAGCCGAGTCCAAAATTCAGCTATTCCCCATCTCAGGCCAGAAAGCAGGTAGAACAAGTTTTGTGGTGCCTTTCAGCTGCCTACCGGGGTACTGTAAAAACTACCAACAGGACTCGTTTCTGGCACCTTCCCCGGTGGAGTTGTGTATGGGGTGTGTTTGGAACATTTTGTCACCAGCCGAGTCCAAAATTCAGCTATTCCCCATCTCAGGCCAGTAAGCAGATAGAACCGGTTTTGTGGTGCCTTTCAGCTGCCTACCGGGGTACTGTAAAAACTACCAACAGAACTCGTTTCTGGCACCTTCCCCGGTGGAGCTGTGCATGGGGTGTGTTTGGAACATTTTGCCACCAGCCGAGTCCAAAATTCAGCTGTTCCCCATCTCTAGCCCAGGAAGCAGATAGAACAAGTTTTGTGGTGCCTTTCAGCTGCCTACCGGGGTACTGTAAAAACTACCAACAGGACTCGTTTCTGGCACCTTCCCCGGTGGAGTTGTGCATGGGGTGTGTTTGGAACATTCTGTCACCAGCCGAGTCCAAAATTCAGCCGTTCCCCATCTCAGCCCAGAAAGCAGGTAGAACAAGTTTTGTGGTGCCTTTCAGCTGCCTACCGGGGTACTGTAAAAACTACCAACAGAACTCGTTTCTGGCACCTTCCCCGGTGGAGTTGAGCATGGGGTGTGTTTGGAACATTTTGTCACCACCCGAGTCCAAAATTCAGCCGATCCCCATCTCAGCCCAGGAAGCAGATAGAACAAGTTTTGTGGTGCCTTTCAGCTGACTACCGGGGTACTGTAAAAACTACCAACAGGACTCGTTTCTGGCACCTTCCCCGGTGGAGCTGTGCATGGGGTGTGTTTGGAACATTTTGTCACCAGCCGAGTCCAAAATTCAGCTATTCCCCATCTCAGGCCAGTAAGCAGATAGAACCGGTTTTGTGGTGCCTTTCAGCTGCCTACCGGGGTACTGTAAAAACTACCAACAGAACTCGTTTCTGGCACCTTCCCCGGTGGAGCTGTGCATGGGGTGTGTTTGGAATATTTTGCCACCAGCCGAGTCCAAAATTCAGTTGTTCCCCATCTCTATCCCAGGAAGCAGATAGAACAAGTTTTGTGGTGCCTTTCAGCTGCCTACAGGGGTACTGTAAAAACTACCAACAGGACTCGTTTCTGGCACCTTCCCCGGTGGAGTTGTGCATGGGGTGTGTTTGGAACATTCTGTCACCAGCCGAGTCCAAAATTCAGCCGTTCCCCATCTCAGCCCAGAAAGCAGGTAGAACAAGTTTTGTGGTGCCTTTCAGCTGCCTACCGGGGGTACTGTAAAAACTACCAACAGGACTCGTTTCTGGCACCTTCCCCGGTGGAGCTGTGCATGGGGTGTGTTTGGAACATTTTGCCACCAGCCGAGTCCAAAACTCAGCCGATCCCCATCTCAGCCCAGAAAGCAGGTAGAACAAGTTTTGTGGTGCCTTTCAGCTGCCTACCGGGGTACTGTAAAAACTACCAACAGGACTCGTTTCTGGCACCTTCCCCGGTGGAGTTGTGCATGGGGTGTGTTTGGAACATTTTGTCACCAGCCGAGTCCAAAATTCAGCTCTTCCCCATCTCAGGCCAGTAAGCAGATAGAACCGGTTTTGTGGTGCCTTTCAGCTGCCTACCGGGGTACTGTAAAAACTACCAACAGGACTAGTTTCTGGCACCTTCCCCGGTGGAGCTGTGCATGGGGTGTGTTTGGAACATTTTGTCACCAGCCGAGTCCAAAATTCAGCTATTCCCCATCTCAGGCCAGTAAGCAGATAGAACCGCTTTTGTGGTGCCTTTCAGCTGCCTACCAGGGTACTGTAAAAACTACCAACAGGACTCGTTTCTGGCACCTTCCCCGGTGGAGTTGTGCATGGGGTGTGTTTGGAACATTCTGTCACCAGCCGAGTCCAAAATTCAGCCGTTCCCCATCTCAGCCCAGGAAGCAGATAGAACAAGTTTTGTGGTGCCTTTCAGCTGCCTACCGGGGTAGTGTAAAAACTACCAACAGAACTCGTTTCTGGCACCTTCCCCGGTGGAGTTGTGCATGGGGTGTGTTTGGAACATTTTGTCACCACCCGAGTCCAAAATTCAGCCGATCCCCATCTCAGCCCAGAAAGCAGGTAGAACAAGTTTTGTGGTGCCTTTCAGCTGACTACCGGGGTACTGTAAAAACTACCAACAGGACTCGTTTCTGGCACCTTCCCCGGTGGAGCTGTGCATGGGGTGTGTTTGGAACATTTTGTCACCAGCCGAGTCCAAAATTCAGCTATTCCCCATCTCAGGCCAGTAAGCAGATAGAACCGGTTTTGTGGTGCCTTTCAGCTGCCTACCGGGGTACTGTAAAAACTACCAACAGAACTCGTTTCTGGCACCTTCCCCGGTGGAGCTGTGCATGGGGTCTGTTTGGAACATTTTGCCACCAGCCGAGTCCAGAATTCAGTTGTTCCCCATCTCTATCCCAGGAAGCAGATAGAACAAGTTTTGTGGTGCCTTTCAGCTGCCTACCGGGGGTACTGTAAAAACTACCAACAGGACTCGTTTCTGGCACCTTCCCCGGTGGAGTTGTGCATGGGGTGTGTTTGGAACATTCTGTCACCAGCCGAGTCCAAAATTCAGCCGTTCCCCATCTCAGCCCAGAAAGCAGGTAGAACAAGTTTTGTGGTGCCTTTCAGCTGCCTACCGGGGTACTGTAAAAACTACCAACAGAACTCGTTTCTGGCACCTTCCCCGGTGGAGCTGTGCATGGGGTGTGTTTGGAACATTCTGTCACCAGCCGAGTCCAAAATTCAGCTATTCCCCATCTCAGGCCAGTAAGCAGATAGAACCGGTTTTGTGGTGCCTTTCAGCTGCCTACCGGGGTACTGTAAAAACTACCAACAGAACTCGTTTCTGGCACCTTCCCCGGTGGAGTTGTGCATGGGGTGTGTTTGGAACATTTTGTCACCAGCCGAGTCCAAAATTCAGCCGATCCCCATCTCAGCCCAGAAAGCAGGTAGAACAAGTTTTGTGGTGTCTTTCTCTTGCCTACCAGGGTAGTGTAAAAACTACCAAAAGAACTCATTTCTGGCACCTTCCCCGGTGGAGTTGTGCATGGGGTGTGTTTGGAACATTCTGTCACCAGCCGAGTCCAAAATTCAGCCGTTCCCCATCTCAGCCCAGGAAGCAGGTAGAACATGTTTTGTGGTGCCTTTCAGCTGACTACCGGGGGTACTGTAAAAACTACCAACAGAACTCGTTTCTGGCACCTTCCCCGGTGGAGTTGTGCGTGGGGTGTGTTTGGAACATTTTGTCACCAGGCGAGTCCAAAATTCAGCGATTCCCCATCTCAGCCCAGGAAGCAGATAGAACCGGTTTTGTGGTGCCTTTCAGCTGCCTACCGGGGTACTGTAAAAACTACCAACAGAACTCGTTTCTGGCACCTTCCCCGGTGGAGCTGTGCATGGGGTGTGTTTGGAACATTTTGCCACCAGCCGAGTCCAAAACTCAGCCGATCCCCATCTCAGCCCAGAAAGCAGGTAGAACAAGTTTTGTGGTGCCTTTCAGCTGCCTACCGGGGTACTGTAAAAACTACCAACAGGACTCGTTTCTGGCACCTTCCCCGGTGGAGTTGTGCTTGGGGTGTGTTTGGAACATTCTGTCACCAGCCGAGTCCAAAATTCAGCCGTTCCCCATCTCAGCCCAGAAGGCAGGTAGAACAAGTTTTGTGGTGCCTTTCAGCTGCCTACCGGGGTAGTGTAAAAACTACCAACAGGACTCGTTTCTGGCACCTTCCCCGGTGGAGTTGTGCATGGGGTGTGTTTGGAACATTTTGTCACCAGCCGAGACCAAAATTCAGCTATTCCCCATCTCAGCCCAGAAAGCAGGTAGAACAAGTTTTGTGGTGCCTTTCAGCTGCCTACCGGGGTACTGTAAAAACTACCAACAGAACTCGTTTCTGGCACCTTCCCCGGTGGAGTTGTGCATGGGGTGTGTTTGGAACATTCTGTCACAAGCCGAGTCCAAAACTCAGCCGATCCCCATCTCAGCCCAGAAAGCAGGTAGAACAAGTTTTGTGGTGTCTTTCTCTTGCCTACCGGGGTAGTGTAAAAACTACCAAAAGAACTCATTTCTGGCACCTTCCCCGGTGGAGTTGTGCATGGGGTGTGTTTGGAACATTCTGTCACCAGCCGAGTCCAAAATTCAGCCGTTCCCCATCTCAGCCCAGAAAGCAGGTAGAACAAGTTTTGTGGTGCCTTTCAGCTGACTACCGGGGTACTGTAAAAACTACCAACAGAACTCGTTTCTGGCACCTTCCCCGGTGGAGTTGTGTGTGGGGTGTGTTTGGAACATTTTGTCACCAGCCGAGTCCAAAATTCAGCTATTCCCCATCTCAGGCCAGTAAGCAGGTAGAACTGGTTTTGTGGTGCCTTTCAGCTGCCTACCGGGGTACTGTAAAAACTACCAACAGGACTCGTTTCTGGCACCTTCCCCGGTGGAGCTGTGCATGGGGTGTGTTTGGAACATTTTGTCACCAGCCGAGTCCAAAATTCAGCTATTCCCCATCTCAGGCCAGTAAGCAGATAGAACCGGTTTTGTGGTGCCTTTCAGCTGCCTACCGCGGTACTGTAAAAACTACCAACAGAACTCGTTTCTGGCACCTTCCCCGGTGGAGTTGTGCATGGGGTGTGTTTGGAACATTCCGTCACCAGCCGAGTCCAAAATTCAGCCGTTCCCCATCTCAGCCCAGAAAGCAGGTAGAACAAGTTTTGTGGTGCCTTTCAGCTGCCTACCTGGGTACTGTAAAAACTACCAACAGGACTCGTTTCTGGCACCTTCCCCGGTGGAGTTGTGCATGGGGTGTGTTTGGAATATTCTGTCACCAGCCGAGTCCAAAATTCAGCCGTTCCCCATCTCAGCCCAGAAGGCAGGTAGAACAAGTTTTGTGGTGCCTTTCAGCTGCCTACCGGGGTAGTGTAAAAACTACCAACAGGACTTGTTTCTGGCACCTTCCCCGGTGGAGCTGTGCATGGGGTGTGTTTGGAACATTTTGTCACCAGCCGAGTCCAAAATTCAGCCTTTCCCCATCTCAGCCCAGAAAGCAGGTAGAACAAGTTTTGTGGTGCCTTTCAGCTGCCTACCGGGGTAGTGTAAAAACTACCAACAGAACTCGTTTCTGGCACCTTCCCCGGTGGAGTTGTGCATGGGGTGTGTTTGGAACATTCTGTCACAAGCCGAGTCCAAAACTCAGCCGATCCCCATCTCAGCCCAGAAAGCAGGTAGAACAACTTTTGTGGTGTCTTTCTCTTGCCTACCGGGGTAGTGTAAAAACTACCAAAAGAACTCATTTCTGGCACCTTCCCCGGTGGAGCTGTGCATGGGGTGTGTTTAGAAAATTTTGCCACCAGCCGAGTCCAAAATTCAGCCGTTCCCCATCTCAGCCCAGAAAGCAGGTAGAACAAGTTTTGTGGTGCCTTTCAGCTGCCTACCGGGGTAGTGTAAAAACTACCAACAGAACTCGTTTCTGGCACCTTCCCCGGTGGAGTTGTGCATGGGGTGTGTTTGGAACATTCTGTCACCAGCCGAGTCCAAAATTCAGCGATTCCCCATCTCAGCCCAGAAAGCAGGTAGAACCGGTTTTGTGGTGCCTTTCAGCTGCCTACCGCGGTACTGTAAAAACTACCAACAGAACTCGTTTCTGGCACCTTCCCCGGTGGAGCTGTGCATGGGGTGTGTTTGGAAAATTTTGCCACCACCCGAGTCCAAAATTCAGTTGTTCCCCATCTCTAGCCCAGGAAGCAGATAGAGCAAGTTTTGTGGTGCCTTTCAGCTGCCTACCGGGGTACTGTAAAAACTACCAACAGGACTCGTTTCTGGCACCTTCCCCGGTGGAGTTGTGCATGGGGTGTGTTTGGAACATTCTGTCACCAGCCGAGTCCAAAATTCAGCCGTTCCCCATCTCAGCCCAGAAAGCAGGTAGAACAAGTTTTGTGGTGCCTTTCAGCTGCCTACCGGGGTAGTGTAAAAACTACCAACAGGACTCGTTTCTGGCACCTTCCCCGGTGGAGTTGTGCATGGGGTGTGTTTGGAATATTCTGTCACCAGCCGAGTCCAAAATTCAGCCGTTCCCCATCTCAGCCCAGAAAGCAGGTAGAACAAGTTTTGTGGTGCCTTTCAGCTGCCTACCGGGGTAGTGTAAAAACTACCAACAGGACTTGTTTCTGGCACCTTCCCCGGTGGAGCTGTGCATGGGGTGTGTTTGGAACATTTTGCCACCAGCCGAGTCCAAAACTCAGCCGATCCCCATCTCAGCCCAGAAAGCAGGTAGAACAAGTTTTGTGGTGCCTTTCAGCTGCCTACCGGGGTACTGTAAAAACTACCAACAGAACTCGTTTCTGGCACCTTCCCCGGTGGAGTTGTGCATGGGGTGTGTTTGGAACATTCTGTCACCAGCCGAGTCCAAAATTCAGCTATTCCATATCTCAGGCCAGTAAGCAGATAGAACCGGTTTTGTTGTGCCTTTCAGCTGCCTACCGGGGTACTGTAAAAACTACCAACAGAACTCGTTTCTGGCACCTTCCCCGGTGGAGCTGTGCATGGGGTGTGTTTGGAACATTTTGCCACCAGCCGAGTCCAAAACTCAGCCTATCCCCATCTCAGCCCAGAAAGCAGGTAGAAGAAGTTTTGTGGTGCCTTTCAGCTGCCTACCGGGGTACTGTAAAAACTACCAACAGGACTCGTTTCTGGCACCTTCCCCGGTGGAGTTGTGCATGGGGTGTGTTTGGAACATTCTGTCACCAGCCGAGTCCAAAATTCAGCCGTTCCCCATCTCAGCCCAGAAAGCAGGTAGAACAAGTTTTGTGGTGCCTTTCAGCTGACTACCGGGGTACTGTAAAAACTACCAACAGAACTCGTTTCTGGCACCTTCCCCGGTGGAGCTGTGCATGGGGTGTGTTTGGAACATTTTGCCACCAGCCGAGTCCAAAACTCAGCCGATCCCCATCTCAGCCCAGAAAGCAGGTAGAACAACTTTTGTGGTGTCTTTCTCTTGCCTACCGGGGTAGTGTAAAAACTACCAAAAGAACTCATTTCTGGCACCTTCCCCGGTGGAGTTGTGCATGGGGTGTGTTTGTAACATTCTGTCACCAGCCGAGTCCAAAATTCAGCCGTTCCCCATCTCAGCCCAGAAAGCAGGTAGAACAAGTTTTGTGGTGCCTTTCAGCTGACTACCGGGGTACTGTAAAAACTACCAACAGAACTCGTTTCTGGCACCTTCCCCGGTGGAGTTGTGCATGGGGTGTGTTTGGAACATTCTGTCACCAGCCGAGTCCAAAATTCAGCGATTCCCCATCTCAGCCCAGAAAGCAGGTAGAACCGGTTTTGTGGTGCCTTTCAGCTGCCTACCGCGGTACTGTAAAAACTACCAACAGAACTCGTTTCTGGCACCTTCCCCGGTGGAGCTGTGCATGGGGTGTGTTTGGAAAATTTTGCCACCAGCCGAGTCCAAAATTCAGTTGTTCCCCATCTCTACCCCAGGAAGCAGATAGAGCAAGTTTTGTGGTGCCTTTCAGCTGCCTACCGGGGTAGTGTAAAAACTACCAACAGGACTCGTTTCTGGCACCTTCCCCGGTGGAGTTGTGCATGGGGTGTGTTTGGAATATTCTGTCACCAGCCGAGTCCAAAATTCAGCCGTTCCCCATCTCAGCCCAGAAGGCAGGTAGAACAAGTTTTGTGGTGCCTTTCAGCTGCCTACCGGGGTAGTGTAAAAACTACCAACAGGACTTGTTTCTGGCACCTTCCCCGGTGGAGCTGTGCATGGGGTGTGTTTGGAACATTTTGCCACCAGCCGAGTCCAAAACTCAGCCGATCCCCATCTCAGCCCAGAAAGCAGGTAGAACAAGTTTTGTGGTGCCTTTCAGCTGACTACCGGGGTACTGTAAAAACTACCAACAGAACTCGTTTCTGGCACCTTCCCCGGTGGAGCTGTGCATGGGGTGTGTTTGGAACATTTTGCCACCAGCCGAGTCCAAAACTCAGCCGATCCCCATCTCAGCCCAGAAAGCAGGTAGAACAAGTTTTGTGGTGCCTTTCAGCTGCCTACCGGGGTACTGTAAAAACTACCAACAGGACTCGTTTCTGGCACCTTCCCCGGTGGAGTTGTGCTTGGGGTGTGTTTGGAACATTCTGTCACCAGCCGAGTCCAAAATTCAGCCGTTCCCCATCTCAGCCCAGAAAGCAGGTAGAACAAGTTTTGTGGTGCCTTTCAGCTGACTACCGGGGTACTGTAGAAACTACCAACAGAACTCGTTTCTGGCACCTTCCCCGGTGGAGCTGTGCATGGGGTGTGTTTGGAACATTTTGCCACCAGCCGAGTCCAAAACTCAGCCGATCCCCATCTCAGCCCAGAAAGCAGGTAGAACAAGTTTTGTGGTGTCTTTCTCTTGCCTACCGGGGTAGTGTAAAAACTACCAACAGAACTCGTTTCTGGCACCTTCCCCGGTGGAGTTGTGCATGGGGTGTGTTTGGAACATTCTGTCACCACCCGAGTCCAAAATTCAGCCGTTCCCAATCTCAGCCCAGAAAGCAGGTAGAACAAGTTTTGTGGTGCCTTTCAGCTGCCTACCGGGGTAGTGTAAAAACTACCAACAGAACTCGTTTCTGGCACCTTCCCCGGTGGAGTTGTGCATGGGGTGTGTTTGGAACATTCTGTCACCACCCGAGTCCAAAATTCAGCCGTTCCCCATCTCAGCCCAGAAAGCAGGTAGAACAAGTTTTGTGGTGCCTTTCAGCTGACTACCGGGGTACTGTAAAAACTACCAACAGAACTCGTTTCTGGCACCTTCCCCGGTGGAGTTGTGCATGGGGTGTGTTTGGAACATTTTGTCACCAGGCGAGTCCAAAATTCAGCGATTCCCCATCTCAGCCCAGGAAGCAGATAGAACTGGTTTTGTGGTGCCTTTCAGCTGCCTACCGGGGTACTGTAAAAACTACCAACAGAACTCGTTTCTGGCACCTTCCCCGGTGGAGTTGTGCATGGGGTGTGTTTGGAACATTCTGTCACCAGCCGAGTCCAAAATTCAGCTATTCCCCATCTCAGGCCAGTAAGCAGATAGAACTGGTTTTGTTGTGCCTTTCAGCTGTCTACCGGGGTACTGTAAAAACTACCAACAGAACTCGTTTCTGGCACCTTCCCCGGTGGAGCTGTGCATGGGGTGTGTTTGGAACATTTTGCCACCAGCCGAGTCCAAAACTCAGCCGATCCCCATCTCAGCCCAGAAAGCAGGTAGAACAAGTTTTGTGGTGCCTTTCAGCTGCCTACCGGGGTACTGTAAAAACTACCAACAGGACTCGTTTCTGGCACCTTCCCCGGTGGAGCTGTGCATGGGGTGTGTTTGGAACATTTTGCCACCAGCCGAGTCCAAAACTCAGCCGATCCCCATCTCAGCCCAGAAAGCAGGTAGAACAAGTTTTGTGGTGTCTTTCTCTTGCCTACCAGGGTAGTGTAAAAACTACCAAAAGAACTCATTTCTGGCACCTTCCCCGGTGGAGTTGTGCATGGGGTGTGTTTGGAACATTCTGTCACCAGCCGAGTCCAAAATTCAGCCGTTCCCCATCTCAGCCCAGAAAGCAGGTAGAACAAGTTTTGTAGTGCCTTTCAGCTGCCTACCGGGGTACTGTAAAAACTACCAACAGAACTCGTTTCTGGCACCTTCCCCGGTGGAGTTGTGCGTGGGGTGTGTTTGGAACATTTTGTCACCAGGCGAGTCCAAAATTCAGCGATTCCCCATCTCAGCCCAGGAAGCAGATAGAACTGGTTTTGTGGTGCCATTCAGCTGCCTACCGGGGTACTGTAAAAACTACCAACAGGACTCGTTTCTGGCACCTTCCCCGGTGGAGCTGTGCATAGGGTGTGTTTGGAACATTTTGTCACCAGCCGAGTCCAAAATTCAGCTATTCCCCATCTCAGGCCAGTAAGCAGGTAGAAGAAGTTTTGTGGTGCCTTTCAGCTGCCTACCGGGGTACTGTAAAAACTACCAACAGGACTCGTTTCTGGCACCTTCCCCGGTGGAGTTGTGCATGGGGTGTGTTTGGAACATTCTGTCACCAGCCGAGTCCAAAATTCAGCCGTTCCCCATCTCAGCCCAGAAAGCAGGTAGAACAAGTTTTGTGGTGCCTTTCAGCTGACTACCGGGGTACTGTAAAAACTACCAACAGAACTCGTTTCTGGCACCTTCCCCGGTGGAGCTGTGCATGGGGTGTGTTTGGAACATTTTGCCACCAGCCGAGTCCAAAACTCAGCCGATCCCCATCTCAGCCCAGAAAGCAGGTAGAACAACTTTTGTGGTGTCTTTCTCTTGCCTACCGGGGTAGTGTAAAAACTACCAACAGAACTCGTTTCTGGCACCTTCCCCGGTGGAGTTGTGCATGGGGTGTGTTTGTAACATTCTGTCACCAGCCGAGTCCAAAATTCAGCCGTTCCCCATCTCAGCCCAGAAAGCAGGTAGAACAAGTTTTGTGGTGCCTTTCAGCTGACTACCGGGGTAGTGTAAAAACTACCAACAGAACTCGTTTCTGGCACCTTCCCCGGTGGAGTTGTGCATGGGGTGTGTTTGGAACATTCTGTCACCAGCCGAGTCCAAAATTCAGCGATTCCCCATCTCAGCCCAGAAAGCAGGTAGAACCGGTTTTGTGGTGCCTTTCAGCTGCCTACCGCGGTACTGTAAAAACTACCAACAGAACTCGTTTCTGGCACCTTCCCCGGTGGAGCTGTGCATGGGGTGTGTTTAGAAAATTTTGCCACCAGCCGAGTCCAAAATTCAGTTGTTCCCCATCTCTAGCCCAGGAAGCAGATAGAGCAAGTTTTGTGGTGCCTTTCAGCTGCCTACCGGGGTAGTGTAAAAACTACCAACAGGACTCGTTTCTGGCACCTTCCCCGGTGGAGTTGTGCATGGGGTGTGTTTGGAATATTCTGTCACCAGCCGAGTCCAAAATTCAGCCGTTCCCCATCTCAGCCCAGAAGGCAGGTAGAACAAGTTTTGTGGTGCCTTTCAGCTGCCTACCGGGGTAGTGTAAAAACTACCAACAGGACTTGTTTCTGGCACCTTCCCCGGTGGAGCTGTGCATGGGGTGTGTTTGGAACATTTTGCCACCAGCCGAGTCCAAAACTCAGCCGATCCCCATCTCAGCCCAGAAAGCAGGTAGAACAAGTTTTGTGGTGCCTTTCAGCTGACTACCGGGGTACTGTAAAAACTACCAACAGAACTCGTTTCTGGCACCTTCCCCGGTGGAGCTGTGCATGGGGTGTGTTTGGAACATTTTGCCACCAGCCGAGTCCAAAACTCAGCCGATCCCCATCTCAGCCCAGAAAGCAGGTAGAACAAGTTTTGTGGTGCCTTTCAGCTGCCTACCGGGGTACTGTAAAAACTACCAACAGGACTCGTTTCTGGCACCTTCCCCGGTGGAGTTGTGCTTGGGGTGTGTTTGGAACATTCTGTCACCAGCCGAGTCCAAAATTCAGCCGTTCCCCATCTCAGCCCAGAAAGCAGGTAGAACAAGTTTTGTGGTGCCTTTCAGCTGACTACCGGGGTACTGTAGAAACTACCAACAGAACTCGTTTCTGGCACCTTCCCCGGTGGAGCTGTGCATGGGGTGTGTTTGGAACATTTTGCCACCAGCCGAGTCCAAAACTCAGCCGATCCCCATCTCAGCCCAGAAAGCAGGTAGAACAAGTTTTGTGGTGTCTTTCTCTTGCCTACCGGGGTAGTGTAAAAACTACCAACAGAACTCGTTTCTGGCACCTTCCCCGGTGGAGTTGTGCATGGGGTGTGTTTGGAACATTCTGTCACCACCCGAGTCCAAAATTCAGCCGTTCCCAATCTCAGCCCAGAAAGCAGGTAGAACAAGTTTTGTGGTGCCTTTCAGCTGCCTACCGGGGTACTGTAAAAACTACCAACAGAACTCGTTTCTGGCACCTTCCCCGGTGGAGTTGTGCATGGGGTGTGTTTGGAACATTCTGTCACCAGCCGAGTCCAAAATTCAGCCGTTCCCCATCTCAGCCCAGAAAGCAGGTAGAACAAGTTTTGTGGTGCCTTTCAGCTGCCTACCGGGGTAGTGTAAAAACTACCAACAGAACTCGTTTCTGGCACCTTCCCCGGTGGAGTTGTGCATGGGGTGTGTTTGGAACATTTTGTCACCACCCGAGTCCAAAATTCAGCCGATCCCCATCTCAGCCCAGGAAGCAGGTAGAACAAGTTTTGTGGTGCCTTTCAGCTGACTACCGGGGTACTGTAAAAACTACCAACAGAACTCGTTTCTGGCACCTTCCCCGGTGGAGCTGTGCATGGGGTGTGTTTGGAACATTTTGCCACCAGCCGAGTCCAAAACTCAGCCGATCCCCATCTCAGCCCAGAAAGCAGGTAGAACAAGTTTTGTGGTGCCTTTCAGCTGCCTACCGGGGTACTGTAAAAACTACCAACAGGACTCGTTTCTGGCACCTTCCCCGGTGGAGTTGTGCTTGGGGTGTGTTTGGAACATTCTGTCACCAGCCGAGTCCAAAATTCAGCCGTTCCCCATCTCAGCCCAGAAAGCAGGTAGAACAAGTTTTGTGGTGCCTTTCAGCTGACTACCGGGGTACTGTAGAAACTACCAACAGAACTCGTTTCTGGCACCTTCCCCGGTGGAGCTGTGCATGGGGTGTGTTTGGAACATTTTGCCACCAGCCGAGTCCAAAACTCAGCCGATCCCCATCTCAGCCCAGAAAGCAGGTAGAACAAGTTTTGTGGTGTCTTTCTCTTGCCTACCGGGGTAGTGTAAAAACTACCAACAGAACTCGTTTCTGGCACCTTCCCCGGTGGAGTTGTGCATGGGGTGTGTTTGGAACATTCTGTCACCACCCGAGTCCAAAATTCAGCCGTTCCCAATCTCAGCCCAGAAAGCAGGTAGAACAAGTTTTGTGGTGCCTTTCAGCTGCCTACCGGGGTACTGTAAAAACTACCAACAGAACTCGTTTCTGGCACCTTCCCCGGTGGAGTTGTGCATGGGGTGTGTTTGGAACATTCTGTCACCAGCCGAGTCCAAAATTCAGCCGTTCCCCATCTCAGCCCAGAAAGCAGGTAGAACAAGTTTTGTGGTGCCTTTCAGCTGCCTACCGGGGTAGTGTAAAAACTACCAACAGAACTCGTTTCTGGCACCTTCCCCGGTGGAGTTGTGCATGGGGTGTGTTTGGAACATTTTGTCACCACCCGAGTCCAAAATTCAGCCGATCCCCATCTCAGCCCAGGAAGCAGATAGAACAAGTTTTGTGGTGCCTTTCAGCTGACTACCGGGGTACTGTAAAAACTACCAACAGGACTCGTTTCTGGCACCTTCCCCGGTGGAGCTGTGCATGGGGTGTGTTTGGAACATTTTGTCACCAGCCGAGTCCAAAATTCAGCTATTCCCCATCTCAGGCCAGTAAGCAGATAGAACCGGTTTTGTGGTGCCTTTCAGCTGCCTACCGGGGTACTGTAAAAACTACCAACAGAACTCGTTTCTGGCACCTTCCCCGGTGGAGCTGTGCATGGGGTCTGTTTGGAACATTTTGCCACCAGCCGAGTCCAAAATTCAGCTGTTCCCCATCTCTATCCCAGGAAGCAGATAGAACAAGTTTTGTGGTGCCTTTCAGCTGCCTACCGGGGTACTGTAAAAACTACCAACAGGACTCGTTTCTGGCACCTTCCCCGGTGGAGTTGTGCATGGGGTGTGTTTGGAACATTCTGTCACCAGCCGAGTCCAAAATTCAGCCGTTCCCCATCTCAGCCCAGAAAGCAGGTAGAACAAGTTTTGTGGTGCCTTTCAGCTGCCTACCGGGGTAGTGTAAAAACTACCAACAGAACTCGTTTCTGGCACCTTCCCCGGTGGAGTTGTGCATGGGGTGTGTTTGGAACATTCTGTCACCAGCCGAGTCCAAAATTCAGCTGTTCCCCATCTCTATCCCAGGAAGCAGATAGAACAAGTTTTGTGGTGCCTTTCAGCTGCCTACCGGGGTAGTGTAAAAACTACCAACAGGACTCGTTTCTGGCACCTTCCCCGGTGGAGTTGTGCATGGGGTGTGTTTGGAACATTCTGTCACCAGCCGAGTCCAAAATTCAGCCGTTCCCCATCTCAGCCCAGAAAGCAGGTAGAACAAGTTTTGTGGTGCCTTTCAGCTGCCTACCGGGGTAGTGTAAAAACTACCAACAGAACTCGTTTCTGGCACCTTCCCCGGTGGAGTTGTGCATGGGGTGTGTTTGGAACATTCTGTCACCAGCCGAGTCCAAAATTCAGCCGTTCCCCATCTCAGCCCAGAAAGCAGGTAGAACAAGTTTTGTGGTGCCTTTCTCTTGCCTACCGGGGTACTGTAAAAACTACCAACAGGACTCGTTTCTGGCACCTTCCCCGGTGGAGTTGTGCATGGGGTGTGTTTGGAACATTTTGTCACCAGCCGAGTCCAAAATTCAGCTATTCCCCATCTCAGGCCAGTAAGCAGATAGAACCGGTTTTGTGGTGCCTTTCAGCTGCCTACCGGGGTACTGTAAAAACTACCAACAGAACTCGTTTCTGGCACCTTCCCCGGTGGAGCTGTGCATGGGGTGTGTTTGGAACATTTTGCCACCAGCCGAGTCCAAAATTCAGCTGTTCCCCATCTCTAGCCCAGGAAGCAGATAGAACAAGTTTTGTGGTGCCTTTCAGCTGCCTACCGGGGTACTGTAAAAACTACCAACAGGACTCGTTTCTGGCACCTTCCCCGGTGGAGTTGTGCATGGGGTGTGTTTGGAACATTCTGTCACCAGCCGAGTCCAAAATTCAGCCGTTCCCCATCTCAGCCCAGAAAGCAGGTAGAACAAGTTTTGTGGTGCCTTTCAGCTGCCTACCGGGGTAGTGTAAAAACTACCAACAGAACTCGTTTCTGGCACCTTCCCCGGTGGAGTTGTGCATGGGGTGTGTTTGGAACATTTTGTCACCACCCGAGTCCAAAATTCAGCCGATCCCCATCTCAGCCCAGGAAGCAGATAGAACAAGTTTTGTGGTGCCTTTCAGCTGCCTACCGGGGTAGTGTAAAAACTACCAACAGGACTCGTTTCTGGCACCTTCCCCGGTGGAGCTGTGCATGGGGTGTGTTTGGAACATTTTGTCACCAGCCGAGTCCAAAATTCAGCTATTCCCCATCTCAGGCCAGTAAGCAGATAGAACCGGTTTTGTGGTGCCTTTCAGCTGCCTACCGGGGTACTGTAAAAACTACCAACAGGACTCGTTTCTGGCACCTTCCCCGGTGGAGTTGTGCATGGGGTGTGTTTGGAACATTCTGTCACCAGCCGAGTCCAAAATTCAGCCGTTCCTCATCTCAGCCCAGAAAGCAGGTAGAACAAGTTTTGTGGTGCCTTTCAGCTGCCTACCGGGGTAGTGTAAAAACTACCAACAGAACTCGTTTCTGGCACCTTCCCCGGTGGAGTTGTGCATGGGGTGTGTTTGGAACATTTTGTCACCACCCGAGTCCAAAATTCAGCCGATCCCCATCTCAGCCCAGGAAGCAGATAGAACAAGTTTTGTGGTGCCTTTCAGCTGACTACCGGGGTACTGTAAAAACTACCAACAGGACTCGTTTCTGGCACCTTCCCCGGTGGAGCTGTGCATGGGGTGTGTTTGGAACATTTTGTCACCAGCCGAGTCCAAAATTCAGCTATTCCCCATCTCAGGCCAGTAAGCAGATAGAACCGGTTTTGTGGTGCCTTTCAGCTGCCTACCGGGGTACTGTAAAAACTACCAACAGAACTCGTTTCTGGCACCTTCCCCGGTGGAGCTGTGCATGGGGTCTGTTTGGAACATTTTGCCACCAGCCGAGTCCAAAATTCAGCTGTTCCCCATCTCTATCCCAGGAAGCAGATAGAACAAGTTTTGTGGTGCCTTTCAGCTGACTACCGGGGTACTGTAAAAACTACCAACAGGACTCGTTTCTGGCACCTTCCCCGGTGGAGTTGTGCATGGGGTGTGTTTGGAACATTCTGTCACCAGCCGAGTCCAAAATTCAGCCGTTCCCCATCTCAGCCCAGAAAGCAGATAGAACAAGTTTTGTGGTGCCTTTCAGCTGCCTACCGGGGTACTGTAAAAACTACCAACAGGACTCGTTTCTGGCACCTTCCCCGGTGGAGCTGTGCATGGGGTGTGTTTGGAACATTTTGCCACCAGCCGAGTCCAAAACTCAGCCGATCCCCATCTCAGCCCAGAAAGCAGGTAGAACAAGTTTTGTGGTGCCTTTCAGCTGCCTACCGGGGTAGTGTAAAAACTACCAACAGAACTCGTTTCTGGCACCTTCCCCGGTGGAGTTGTGCATGGGGTGTGTTTGGAACATTCTGTCACCAGCCGAGTCCAAAATTCAGCCGTTCCCCATCTCAGCCCAGAAAGCAGGTAGAACAAGTTTTGTGGTGCCTTTCAGCTGCCTACCGGGGTACTGTAAAAACTACCAACAGGACTCGTTTCTGGCACCTTCCCCGGTGGAGTTGTGCATGGGGTGTGTTTGGAACATTTTGTCACCAGCCGAGTCCAAAATTCAGCTATTCCCCATCTCAGGCCAGTAAGCAGATAGAACCGGTTTTGTGGTGCCTTTCAGCTGCCTACCGGGGTACTGTAAAAACTACCAACAGAACTCGTTTCTGGCACCTTCCCCGGTGGAGCTGTGCATGGGGTGTGTTTGGAACATTTTGCCACCAGCCGAGTCCAAAATTCAGCTGTTCCCCATCTCTAGCCCAGGAAGCAGATAGAACAAGTTTTGTGGTGCCTTTCAGCTGCCTACCGGGGTACTGTAAAAACTACCAACAGGACTCGTTTCTGGCACCTTCCCCGGTGGAGTTGTGCATGGGGTGTGTTTGGAACATTTTGCCACCAGCCGAGTCCAAAATTCAGCTGTTCCCCATCTCTAGCCCAGGAAGCAGATAGAACAAGTTTTGTGGTGCCTTTTAGCTGCCTACCGGGGTAGTGTAAAAACTACCAACAGAACTCGTTTCTGGCACCTTCCCCGGTGGAGTTGTGCATGGGGTGTGTTTGGAACATTTTGTCACCAGCCGAGTCCAAAATTCAGCCGTTCCCCATCTCAGCCCAGGAAGCAGATAGAACAAGTTTTGTGGTGCCTTTCAGCTGCCTACCGGGGTAGTGTAAAAACTACCAACAGGACTCGTTTCTGGCACCTTCCCCGGTGGAGCTGTGCATGGGGTGTGTTTGGAACATTCTGTCACCAGCCGAGTCCAAAATTCAGCCGTTCCCCATCTCAGCCCAGAAAGCAGGTAGAACAAGTTTTGTGGTGCCTTTCAGCTGCCTACCGGGGTACTGTAAAAACTACCAACAGGACTCGTTTCTGGCACCTTCCCCGGTGGAGTTGTGCATGGGGTGTGTTTGGAACATTTTGTCACCAGCCGAGTCCAAAATTCAGCTATTCCCCATCTCAGGCCAGTAAGCAGATAGAACCGGTTTTGTGGTGCCTTTCAGCTGCCTACCGGGGTACTGTAAAAACTACCAACAGAACTCGTTTCTGGCACCTTCCCCGGTGGAGCTGTGCATGGGGTGTGTTTGGAACATTTTGCCACCAGCCGAGTCCAAAATTCAGCTGTTCCCCATCTCTAGCCCAGGAAGCAGATAGAACAAGTTTTGTGGTGCCTTTCAGCTGCCTACCGGGGTACTGTAAAAACTACCAACAGGACTCGTTTCTGGCACCTTCCCCGGTGGAGTTGTGCATGGGGTGTGTTTGGAACATTTTGCCACCAGCCGAGTCCAAAATTCAGCTGTTCCCCATCTCTAGCCCAGGAAGCAGATAGAACAAGTTTTGTGGTGCCTTTTAGCTGCCTACCGGGGTAGTGTAAAAACTACCAACAGAACTCGTTTCTGGCACCTTCCCCGGTGGAGTTGTGCATGGGGTGTGTTTGGAACATTTTGTCACCAGCCGAGTCCAAAATTCAGCCGTTCCCCATCTCAGCCCAGGAAGCAGATAGAACAAGTTTTGTGGTGCCTTTCAGCTGCCTACCGGGGTAGTGTAAAAACTACCAACAGGACTCGTTTCTGGCACCTTCCCCGGTGGAGCTGTGCATGGGGTGTGTTTGGAACATTTTGTCACCAGCCGAGTCCAAAATTCAGCTATTCCCCATCTCAGGCCAGTAAGCAGATAGAACCGGTTTTGTGGTGCCTTTCAGCTGCCTACCGGGGTACTGTAAAAACTACCAACAGAACTCGTTTCTGGCACCTTCCCCGGTGGAGCTGTGCATGGGGTCTGTTTGGAACATTTTGCCACCAGCCGAGTCCAAAATTCAGCTGTTCCCCATCTCTATCCCAGGAAGCAGATAGAACAAGTTTTTTGGTGTCTTTCTCTTGCCTACCGGGGTAGTGTAAAAACTACCAAAAGAACTCATTTCTGGCACCTTCCCCGGTGGAGTTGTGCATGGGGTGTGTTTGGAACATTCTGTCACCAGCCGAGTCCAAAATTCAGCCGTTCCCCATCTCAGCCCAGAAAGCAGGTAGAACAAGTTTTGTGGTGCCTTTCAGCTGCCTACCGGGGTACTGTAAAAACTACCAACAGAACTCGTTTCTGGCACGTTCCGTGGTGGAGCTGTGCATGGGGTGTGTTTGGAACATTTTGCCACCAGCCGAGTCCAAAACTCAGCCGATCCCCATCTCAGCCCAGAAAGCAGGTAAAACAAGTTTTGTGGTGTCTTTCTCTTGCCTACCGGGGTAGTGTAAAAACTACCAAAAGAACTCGTTTCTGGCACCTTCCCCGGTGGAGTTGTGCATGGGGTGTGTTTGGAACATTCTGTCACCAGCCGAGTCCAAAATTCAGCTGTTCCCCATCTCTAGCCAAGGAAGCAGATAGAACAAGTTTTGTGGTGCCTTTCAGCTGCCTACCGGGGTAGTGTAAAAACTACCAACAGAACTCGTTTCTGGCACCTTCCCCGGTGGAGTTGTGCATGGGGTGTGTTTGGAACATTTTGTCACCACCCGAGTCCAAAATTCAGCCGATCCCCATCTCAGCCCAGGAAGCAGATAGAACAAGTTTTGTGGTGCCTTTTAGCTGCCTACCGGGGTAGTGTAAAAACTACCAACAGAACTCGTTTCTGGCACCTTCCCCGGTGGAGTTGTGCATGGGGTGTGTTTGGAACATTTTGTCACCAGCCGAGTCCAAAATTCAGCCGTTCCCCATCTCAGCCCAGGAAGCAGATAGAACAAGTTTTGTGGTGCCTTTCAGCTGCCTACCGGGGTAGTGTAAAAACTACCAACAGGACTCGTTTCTGGCACCTTCCCCGGTGGAGCTGTGCATGGGGTGTGTTTGGAACATTTTGTCACCAGCCGAGTCCAAAATTCAGCTATTCCCCATCTCAGGCCAGTAAGCAGATAGAACCGGTTTTGTGGTGCCTTTCAGCTGCCTACCGGGGTACTGTAAAAACTACCAACAGAACTCGTTTCTGGCACCTTCCCCGGTGGAGCTGTGCATGGGGTCTGTTTGGAACATTTTGCCACCAGCCGAGTCCAAAATTCAGCTGTTCCCCATCTCTATCCCAGGAAGCAGATAGAACAAGTTTTTTGGTGTCTTTCTCTTGCCTACCGGGGTAGTGTAAAAACTACCAAAAGAACTCATTTCTGGCACCTTCCCCGGTGGAGTTGTGCATGGGGTGTGTTTGGAACATTCTGTCACCAGCCGAGTCCAAAATTCAGCCGTTCCCCATCTCAGCCCAGAAAGCAGGTAGAACAAGTTTTGTGGTGCCTTTCAGCTGCCTACCGGGGTACTGTAAAAACTACCAACAGAACTCGTTTCTGGCACGTTCCGTGGTGGAGCTGTGCATGGGGTGTGTTTGGAACATTTTGCCACCAGCCGAGTCCAAAACTCAGCCGATCCCCATCTCAGCCCAGAAAGCAGGTAAAACAACTTTTGTGGTGTCTTTCTCTTGCCTACCGGGGTAGTGTAAAAACTACCAAAAGAACTCGTTTCTGGCACCTTCCCCGGTGGAGTTGTGCATGGGGTGTGTTTGGAACATTCTGTCACCAGCCGAGTCCAAAATTCAGCTGTTCCCCATCTCTAGCCAAGGAAGCAGATAGAACAAGTTTTGTGGTGCCTTTCAGCTGCCTACCGGGGTAGTGTAAAAACTACCAACAGAACTCGTTTCTGGCACCTTCCCCGGTGGAGTTGTGCATGGGGTGTGTTTGGAACATTTTGTCACCACCCGAGTCCAAAATTCAGCCGATCCCCATCTCAGCCCAGGAAGCAGATAGAACAAGTTTTGTGGTGCCTTTCAGCTGACTACCGGGGCACTGTAAAAACTACCAACAGGACTCGTTTCTGGCACCTTCCCCGGTGGAGCTGTGCATGGGGTGTGTTTGGAACATTTTGTCACCAGCCGAGTCCAAAATTCAGCTATTCCCCATCTCAGGCCAGTAAGCAGATAGAACCGGTTTTGTGGTGCCTTTCAGCTGCCTACCGGGGTACTGTAAAAACTACCAACAGAACTCGTTTCTGGCACCTTCCCCGGTGGAGCTGTGCATGGGGTCTGTTTGGAACATTTTGCCACCAGCCGAGTCCAAAATTCAGCTGTTCCCCATCTCTATCCCAGGAAGCAGATAGAACAAGTTTTGTGGTGCCTTTCAGCTGCCTACCGGGGTACTGTAAAAACTACCAACAGGACTCGTTTCTGGCACCTTCCCCGGTGGAGTTGTGCATGGGGTGTGTTTGGAACATTCTGTCACCAGCCGAGTCCAAAATTCAGCCGTTCCCCATCTCAGCCCAGAAAGCAGGTAGAACAAGTTTTGTGGTGCCTTTCAGCTGCCTACCGGGGTAGTGTAAAAACTACCAACAGAACTCGTTTCTGGCACCTTCCCCGGTGGAGTTGTGCATGGGGTGTGTTTGGAACATTTTGTCACCACCCGAGTCCAAAATTCAGCCGTTCCCCATCTCAGCCCAGAAAGCAGGTAGAACAAGTTTTGTGGTGCCTTTCAGCTGACTACCGGGGTACTGTAAAAACTACCAACAGGACTCGTTTCTGGCACCTTCCCCGGTGGACCTGTGCATGGGGTGTGTTTGGAACATTTTGTCACCAGCCGAGTCCAAAATTCAGCTATTCCCCATCTCAGGCCAGTAAGCAGATAGAACCGGTTTTGTGGTGCCTTTCAGCTGCCTACCGGGGTACTGTAAAAACTACCAACAGAACTCGTTTCTGGCACCTTCCCCGGTGGAGCTGTGCATGGGGTCTGTTTGGAACATTTTGCCACCAGCCGAGTCCAAAATTCAGCTGTTCCCCATCTCTATCCCAGGAAGCAGATAGAACAAGTTTTGTGGTGCCTTTCAGCTGCCTACCGGGGTACTGTAAAAACTACCAACAGGACTCGTTTCTGGCACCTTCCCCGGTGGAGTTGTGCATGGGGTGTGTTTGGAACATTCTGTCACCAGCAGAGTCCAAAATTCAGCCGTTCCCCATCTCAGCCCAGAAAGCAGGTAGAACAAGTTTTGTGGTGCCTTTCAGCTGCCTACCGGGGTACTGTAAAAACTACCAACAGGACTCGTTTCTGGCACCTTCCCCGGTGGAGCTGTGCATGGGGTGTGTTTGGAACATTTTGCCACCAGCCGAGTCCAAAACTCAGCCGATCCCCATCTCAGCCCAGAAAGCAGGTAGAACAAGTTTTGTGGTGCCTTTCAGCTGCCTACCGGGGTAGTGTAAAAACTACCAACAGAACTCGTTTCTGGCACCTTCCCCGGTGGAGTTGTGCATGGGGTGTGTTTGGAACATTCTGTCACCAGCCGAGTCCAAAATTCAGCCGTTCCCCATCTCAGCCCAGAAAGCAGGTAGAACAAGTTTTGTGGTGCCTTTCAGCTGCCTACCGGGGTAGTGTAAAAACTACCAACAGGACTCGTTTCTGGCACCTTCCCCGGTGGAGTTGTGCATGGGGTGTGTTTGGAACATTTTGTCACCAGCCGAGTCCAAAATTCAGCTGTTCCCCATCTCAGGCCAGTAAGCAGATAGAACCGGTTTTGTGGTGCCTTTCAGCTGCCTACCGGGGTACTGTAAAAACTACCAACAGAACTCGTTTCTGGCACCTTCCCCGGTGGAGCTGTGCATGGGGTGTGTTTGGAACATTTTGTCACCAGCCGAGTCCAAAATTCAGCTATTCCCCATCTCAGGCCAGTAAGCAGATAGAACCGGTTTTGTGGTGCCTTTCAGCTGCCTACCGGGGTACTGTAAAAACTACCAACAGGACTCGTTTCTGGCACCTTCCCCGGTGGAGTTGTGCATGGGGTGTGTTTGGAACATTCTGTCACCAGCCGAGTCCAAAATTCAGCCGTTCCCCATCTCAGCCCAGGAAGCAGATAGAACAAGTTTTGTGGTGCCTTTCAGCTGCCTACCGGGGTAGTGTAAAAACTACCAACAGAACTCGTTTCTGGCACCTTCCCCGGTGGAGTTGTGCATGGGGTGTGTTTGGAACATTTTGTCACCAGCCGAGTCCAAAATTCAGCTATTCCCCATCTCAGGCCAGTAAGCAGATAGAACCGGTTTTGTGGTGCCTTTCAGCTGCCTACCGGGGTACTGTAAAAACTACCAACAGAACTCGTTTCTGGCACCTTCCCCGGTGGAGCTGTGCATGGGGTGTGTTTGGAACATTTTGTCACCAGCCGAGTCCAAAATTCAGCTATTCCCCATCTCAGGCCAGTAAGCAGATAGAACCGGTTTTGTGGTGCCTTTCAGCTGCCTACCGGGGTACTGTAAAAACTACCAACAGAACTCGTTTCTGGCACCTTCCCCGGTGGAGCTGTGCATGGGGTCTGTTTGGAACATTTTGCCACCAGCCGAGTCCAAAATTCAGCTGTTCCCCATCTCTAGCCCAGGAAGCAGATAGAACAAGTTTTGTGGTGCCTTTCAGCTGCCTACCGGGGTACTGTAAAAACTACCAACAGGACTCGTTTCTGGCACCTTCCCCGGTGGAGTTGTGCATGGGGTGTGTTTGGAACATTCTGTCACCAGCCGAGTCCAAAATTCAGCCGTTCCCCATCTCAGCCCAGAAAGCAGGTAGAACAAGTTTTGTGGTGCCTTTCAGCTGCCTACCGGGGTAGTGTAAAAACTACCAACAGAACTCGTTTCTGGCACCTTCCCCGGTGGAGTTGTGCATGGGGTGTGTTTGGAACATTTTGTCACCACCCGAGTCCAAAATTCAGCCGATCCCCATCTCAGCCCAGGAAGCAGATAGAACCGGTTTTGTGGTGCCTTTCAGCTGACTACCGGGGTACTGTAAAAACTACCAACAGGACTCGTTTCTGGCACCTTCCCCGGTGGAGCTGTGCATGGGGTGTGTTTGGAACATTTTGTCACCAGCCGAGTCCAAAATTCAGCTATTCCCCATCTCAGGCCAGTAAGCAGATAGAACCGGTTTTGTGGTGCCTTTCAGCTGCCTACCGGGGTACTGTAAAAACTACCAACAGGACTCGTTTCTGGCACCTTCCCCGGTGGAGCTGTGCATGGGGTCTGTTTGGAACATTTTGCCACCAGCCGAGTCCAAAATTCAGCTGTTCCCCATCTCTATCCCAGGAAGCAGATAGAACAAGTTTTGTGGTGCCTTTCAGCTGCCTACCGGGGTACTGTAAAAACTACCAACAGGACTCGTTTCTGGCACCTTCCCCGGTGGAGTTGTGCATGGGGTGTGTTTGGAACATTCTGTCACCAGCCGAGTCCAAAATTCAGCCGTTCCCCATCTCAGCCCAGAAAGCAGGTAGAACAAGTTTTGTGGTGCCTTTCAGCTGCCTACCGGGGTACTGTAAAAACTACCAACAGGACTCGTTTCTGGCACCTTCCCCGGTGGAGCTGTGCATGGGGTGTGTTTGGAACATTTTGCCACCAGCCGAGTCCAAAACTCAGCCGATCCCCATCTCAGCCCAGAAAGCAGGTAGAACAAGTTTTGTGGTGCCTTTCAGCTGCCTACCGGGGTAGTGTAAAAACTACCAACAGAACTCGTTTCTGGCACCTTCCCCGGTGGAGTTGTGCATGGGGTGTGTTTGGAACATTCTGTCACCAGCCGAGTCCAAAATTCAGCCGTTCCCCATCTCAGCCCAGAAAGCAGGTAGAACAAGTTTTGTGGTGCCTTTCAGCTGCCTACCGGGGTACTGTAAAAACTACCAACAGGACTCGTTTCTGGCACCTTCCCCGGTGGAGTTGTGTATGGGGTGTGTTTGGAACATTTTGTCACCAGCCGAGTCCAAAATTCAGCTATTCCCCATCTCAGGCCAGTAAGCAGATAGAACCGGTTTTGTGGTGCCTTTCAGCTGCCTACCGGGGTACTGTAAAAACTACCAACAGAACTCGTTTCTGGCACCTTCCCCGTTGGAGCTGTGCATGGGGTCTGTTTGGAACATTTTGCCACCAGCCGAGTCCAAAATTCAGCTGTTCCCCATCTCTAGCCCAGGAAGCAGATAGAACAAGTTTTGTGGTGCCTTTCAGCTGCCTACCGGGGTACTGTAAAAACTACCAACAGGACTCGTTTCTGGCACCTTCCCCGGTGGAGTTGTGCATGGGGTGTGTTTGGAACATTCTGTCACCAGCCGAGTCCAAAATTCAGCTATTCCCCATCTCAGGCCAGTAAGCAGATAGAACCGGTTTTGTGGTGCCTTTCAGCTGCCTACCGGGGTACTGTAAAAACTACCAACAGAACTCGTTTCTGGCACCTTCCCCGGTGGAGTTGTGCATGGGGTGTGTTTGGAACATTCTGTCACCAGCCGAGTCCAAAATTCAGCCGTTCCCCATCTCAGCCCAGAAAGCAGGTAGAACAAGTTTTGTGGTGCCTTTCAGCTGCCTACCGGGGTACTGTAAAAACTACCAACAGGACTCGTTTCTGGCACCTTCCCCGGTGGAGCTGTGCATGGGGTGTGTTTGGAACATTTTGCCACCAGCCGAGTCCAAAACTCAGCCGATCCCCATCTCAGCCCAGAAAGCAGGTAGAACAAGTTTTGTGGTGCCTTTCAGCTGCCTACCGGGGTAGTGTAAAAACTACCAACAGGACTCGTTTCTGGCACCTTCCCCGGTGGAGTTGTGCATGGGGTGTGTTTGGAACATTCTGTCACCAGCCGAGTCCAAAATTCAGCCGTTCCCCATCTCAGCCCAGAAAGCAGGTAGAACAAGTTTTGTGGTGCCTTTCAGCTGCCTACCGGGGTACTGTAAAAACTACCAACAGGACTCGTTTCTGGCACCTTCCCCGGTGGAGTTGTGCATGGGGTGTGTTTGGAACATTTTGTCACCAGCCGAGTCCAAAATTCAGCTCTTCCCCATCTCAGGCCAGTAAGCAGATAGAACCGGTTTTGTGGTGCCTTTCAGCTGCCTACCGGGGTACTGTAAAAACTACCAACAGAACTCGTTTCTGGCACCTTCCCCGGTGGAGCTGTGCATGGGGTGTGTTTGGAACATTTTGTCACCAGCCGAGTCCAAAATTCAGCTATTCCCCATCTCAGGCCAGTAAGCAGATAGAACCGGTTTTGTGGTGCCTTTCAGCTGCCTACCGGGGTACTGTAAAAACTACCAACAGGACTCGTTTCTGGCACCTTCCCCGGTGGAGTTGTGCATGGGGTGTGTTTGGAACATTCTGTCACCAGCCGAGTCCAAAATTCAGCCGTTCCCCATCTCAGCCCAGGAAGCAGATAGAACAAGTTTTGTGGTGCCTTTCAGCTGCCTACCGGGGTAGTGTAAAAACTACCAACAGAACTCGTTTCTGGCACCTTCCCCGGTGGAGTTGTGCATGGGGTGTGTTTGGAACATTCTGTCACCACCCGAGTCCAAAATTCAGCCGTTCCCCATCTCAGCCCAGAAAGCAGGTAGAACAAGTTTTGTGGTGCCTTTCAGCTGCCTACCGGGGTACTGTAAAAACTACCAACAGAACTCGTTTCTGGCACCTTCCCCGGTGGAGTTGTGCATGGGATGTGTTTGGAACATTTTGTCACCACCCGAGTCCAAAATTCAGCCGATCCCCATCTCAGCCCAGGAAGCAGATAGAACAAGTTTTGTGGTGCCTTTCAGCTGACTACCGGGGTACTGTAAAAACTACCAACAGGACTCATTTCTGGCACCTTCCCCGGTGGAGCTGTGCATGGGGTGTGTTTGGAACATTTTGTCACCAGCCGAGTCCAAAATTCAGCTATTCCCCATCTCAGGCCAGTAAGCAGATAGAACCGGTTTTGTGGTGCCTTTCAGCTGCCTACCGGGGTACTGTAAAAACTACCAACAGAACTCGTTTCTGGCACCTTCCCCGGTGGAGCTGTGCATGGGGTCTGTTTGGAACATTTTGCCACCAGCCGAGTCCAAAATTCAGCTGTTCCCCATCTCTAGCCCAGGAAGCAGATAGAACAAGTTTTGTGGTGCCTTTCAGCTGCCTACCGGGGTACTGTAAAAACTACCAACAGGACTCGTTTCTGGCACCTTCCCCGGTGGAGCTGTGCATGGGGTGTGTTTGGAACATTCTGTCACCAGCCGAGTCCAAAATTCAGCCGTTCCCCATCTCAGCCCAGAAAGCAGGTAGAACAAGTTTTGTGGTGCCTTTCAGCTGCCTACCGGGGTACTGTAAAAACTACCAACAGGACTCGTTTCTGGCACCTTCCCCGGTGGAGCTGTGCATGGGGTGTGTTTGGAACATTTTGCCACCAGCCGAGTCCAAAACTCAGCCGATCCCCATCTCAGCCCAGAAAGCAGGTAGAACAAGTTTTGTGGTGCCTTTCAGCTGCCTACCGGGGTAGTGTAAAAACTACCAACAGAACTCGTTTCTGGCACCTTCCCCGGTGGAGTTGTGCATGGGGTGTGTTTGGAACATTCTGTCACCAGCCGAGTCCAAAATTCAGCCGTTCCCCATCTCAGCCCAGAAAGCAGGTAGAACAAGTTTTGTGGTGCCTTTCAGCTGCCTACCGGGGTACTGTAAAAACTACCAACAGGACTCGTTTCTGGCACCTTCCCCGGTGGAGTTGTGTATGGGGTGTGTTTGGAACATTTTGTCACCAGCCGAGTCCAAAATTCAGCTATTCCCCATCTCAGGCCAGTAAGCAGATAGAACCGGTTTTGTGGTGCCTTTCAGCTGCCTACCGGGGTACTGTAAAAACTACCAACAGAACTCGTTTCTGGCACCTTCCCCGGTGGAGCTGTGCATGGGGTGTGTTTGGAACATTTTGCCACCAGCCGAGTCCAAAATTCAGCTGTTCCCCATCTCTAGCCCAGGAAGCAGATAGAACAAGTTTTGTGGTGCCTTTCAGCTGCCTACCGGGGTACTGTAAAAACTACCAACAGAACTCGTTTCTGGCACCTTCCCCGGTGGAGTTGAGCATGGGGTGTGTTTGGAACATTTTGTCACCACCCGAGTCCAAAATTCAGCCGATCCCCATCTCAGCCCAGAAAGCAGGTAGAACAAGTTTTGTGGTGCCTTTCAGCTGCCTACCGGGGTACTGTAAAAACTACCAACAGAACTCATTTCTGGCACCTTCCCCGGTGGAGTTGAGCATGGGGTGTGTTTGGAACATTTTGTCACCACCCGAGTCCAAAATTCAGCCGATCCCCATCTCAGCCCAGGAAGCAGATAGAACAAGTTTTGTGGTGCCTTTCAGCTGACTACCGGGGTACTGTAAAAACTACCAACAGGACTCGTTTCTGGCACCTTCCCCGGTGGAGCTGTGCATGGGGTGTGTTTGGAACATTTTGTCACCAGCCGAGTCCAAAATTCAGCTATTCCCCATCTCAGGCCAGTAAGCAGATAGAACCGGTTTTGTGGTGCCTTTCAGCTGCCTACCGGGGTACTGTAAAAACTACCAACAGAACTCGTTTCTGGCACCTTCCCCGGTGGAGTTGTGCATGGGGTGTGTTTGGAACATTCTGTCACCAGCCGAGTCCAAAATTCAGCCGTTCCCCATCTCAGCCCAGAAAGCAGGTAGAACAAGTTTTGTGGTGCCTTTCAGCTGCCTACCGGGGTACTGTAAAAACTACCAACAGGACTCGTTTCTGGCACCTTCCCCGGTGGAGCTGTGCATGGGGTGTGTTTGGAACATTTTGCCACCAGCCGAGTCCAAAACTCAGCCGATCCCCATCTCAGCCCAGAAAGCAGGTAGAACAAGTTTTGTGGTGCCTTTCAGCTGCCTACCGGGGTAGTGTAAAAACTACCAACAGAACTCGTTTCTGGCACCTTCCCCGGTGGAGTTGTGCATGGGGTGTGTTTGGAACATTCTGTCACCAGCCGAGTCCAAAATTCAGCCGTTCCCCATCTCAGCCCAGAAAGCAGGTAGAACAAGTTTTGTGGTGCCTTTCAGCTGCCTACCGGGGTACTGTAAAACTACCAACAGGACTCGTTTCTGGCACCTTCCCCGGTGGAGTTGTGCATGGGGTGTGTTTGGAACATTTTGTCACCAGCCGAGTCCAAAATTCAGCTCTTCCCCATCTCAGGCCAGTAAGCAGATAGAACCGGTTTTGTGGTGCCTTTCAGCTGCCTACCGGGGTACTGTAAAAACTACCAACAGAACTCGTTTCTGGCACCTTCCCCGGTGGAGCTGTGCATGGGGTGTGTTTGGAACATTTTGCCACCAGCCGAGTCCAAAATTCAGCTATTCCCCATCTCAGGCCAGTAAGCAGATAGAACCGGTTTTGTGGTGCCTTTCAGCTGCCTACCGGGGTAGTGTAAAAACTACCAACAGGACTCGTTTCTGGCACCTTCCCCGGTGGAGTTGTGCATGGGGTGTGTTTGGAACATTCTGTCACCAGCCGAGTCCAAAATTCAGCCGATCCCCATCTCAGCCCAGGAAGCAGATAGAACAAGTTTTGTGGTGCCTTTCAGCTGACTACCGGGGTACTGTAAAAACTACCAACAGGACTCATTTCTGGCACCTTCCCCGGTGGAGCTGTGCATGGGGTGTGTTTGGAACATTTTGTCACCAGCCGAGTCCAAAATTCAGCTATTCCCCATCTCAGGCCAGTAAGCAGATAGAACCGGTTTTGTGGTGCCTTTCAGCTGCCTACCGGGGTACTGTAAAAACTACCAACAGAACTCGTTTCTGGCACCTTCCCCGGTGGAGCTGTGCATGGGGTCTGTTTGGAACATTTTGCCACCAGCCGAGTCCAAAATTCAGCTGTTCCCCATCTCTAGCCCAGGAAGCAGATAGAACAAGTTTTGTGGTGCCTTTCAGCTGCCTACCGGGGTACTGTAAAAACTACCAACAGGACTCGTTTCTGGCACCTTCCCCGGTGGAGCTGTGCATGGGGTGTGTTTGGAACATTTTGTCACCACCCGAGTCCAAAATTCAGCCGATCCCCATCTCAGCCCAGAAAGCAGGTAGAACAAGTTTTGTGGTGCCTTTCAGCTGCCTACCGGGGTAGTGTAAAAACTACCAACAGGACTCGTTTCTGGCACCTTCCCCGGTGGAGCTGTGCATGGGGTGTGTTTGGAACATTTTGTCACCAGCCGAGTCCAAAATTCAGCTATTCCCCATCTCAGGCCAGAAAGCAGGTAGAACAAGTTTTGTGGTGCCTTTCAGCTGCCTACCGGGGTACTGTAAAAACTACCAACAGGACTCGTTTCTGGCACCTTCCCCGGTGGAGTTGTGTATGGGGTGTGTTTGGAACATTTTGTCACCAGCCGAGTCCAAAATTCAGCTATTCCCCATCTCAGGCCAGTAAGCAGATAGAACCGGTTTTGTGGTGCCTTTCAGCTGCCTACCGGGGTACTGTAAAAACTACCAACAGAACTCGTTTCTGGCACCTTCCCCGGTGGAGCTGTGCATGGGGTGTGTTTGGAACATTTTGCCACCAGCCGAGTCCAAAATTCAGCTGTTCCCCATCTCTAGCCCAGGAAGCAGATAGAACAAGTTTTGTGGTGCCTTTCAGCTGCCTACCGGGGTACTGTAAAAACTACCAACAGGACTCGTTTCTGGCACCTTCCCCGGTGGAGTTGTGCATGGGGTGTGTTTGGAACATTCTGTCACCAGCCGAGTCCAAAATTCAGCCGTTCCCCATCTCAGCCCAGAAAGCAGGTAGAACAAGTTTTGTGGTGCCTTTCAGCTGCCTACCGGGGTACTGTAAAAACTACCAACAGAACTCGTTTCTGGCACCTTCCCCGGTGGAGTTGAGCATGGGGTGTGTTTGGAACATTTTGTCACCACCCGAGTCCAAAATTCAGCCGATCCCCATCTCAGCCCAGGAAGCAGATAGAACAAGTTTTGTGGTGCCTTTCAGCTGACTACCGGGGTACTGTAAAAACTACCAACAGGACTCGTTTCTGGCACCTTCCCCGGTGGAGCTGTGCATGGGGTGTGTTTGGAACATTTTGTCACCAGCCGAGTCCAAAATTCAGCTATTCCCCATCTCAGGCCAGTAAGCAGATAGAACCGGTTTTGTGGTGCCTTTCAGCTGCCTACCGGGGTACTGTAAAAACTACCAACAGAACTCGTTTCTGGCACCTTCCCCGGTGGAGCTGTGCATGGGGTGTGTTTGGAATATTTTGCCACCAGCCGAGTCCAAAATTCAGTTGTTCCCCATCTCTATCCCAGGAAGCAGATAGAACAAGTTTTGTGGTGCCTTTCAGCTGCCTACAGGGGTACTGTAAAAACTACCAACAGGACTCGTTTCTGGCACCTTCCCCGGTGGAGTTGTGCATGGGGTGTGTTTGGAACATTCTGTCACCAGCCGAGTCCAAAATTCAGCCGTTCCCCATCTCAGCCCAGAAAGCAGGTAGAACAAGTTTTGTGGTGCCTTTCAGCTGCCTACCGGGGTACTGTAAAAACTACCAACAGGACTCGTTTCTGGCACCTTCCCCGGTGGAGCTGTGCATGGGGTGTGTTTGGAACATTTTGCCACCAGCCGAGTCCAAAACTCAGCCGATCCCCATCTCAGCCCAGAAAGCAGGTAGAACAAGTTTTGTGGTGCCTTTCAGCTGCCTACCGGGGTACTGTAAAAACTACCAACAGGACTCGTTTCTGGCACCTTCCCCGGTGGAGTTGTGCATGGGGTGTGTTTGGAACATTTTGTCACCAGCCGAGTCCAAAATTCAGCTCTTCCCCATCTCAGGCCAGTAAGCAGATAGAACCGGTTTTGTGGTGCCTTTCAGCTGCCTACCGGGGTACTGTAAAAACTACCAACAGGACTAGTTTCTGGCACCTTCCCCGGTGGAGCTGTGCATGGGGTGTGTTTGGAACATTTTGTCACCAGCCGAGTCCAAAATTCAGCTATTCCCCATCTCAGGCCAGTAAGCAGATAGAACCGCTTTTGTGGTGCCTTTCAGCTGCCTACCAGGGTACTGTAAAAACTACCAACAGGACTCGTTTCTGGCACCTTCCCCGGTGGAGTTGTGCATGGGGTGTGTTTGGAACATTCTGTCACCAGCCGAGTCCAAAATTCAGCCGTTCCCCATCTCAGCCCAGGAAGCAGATAGAACAAGTTTTGTGGTGCCTTTCAGCTGCCTACCGGGGTAGTGTAAAAACTACCAACAGAACTCGTTTCTGGCACCTTCCCCGGTGGAGTTGTGCATGGGGTGTGTTTGGAACATTTTGTCACCACCCGAGTCCAAAATTCAGCCGATCCCCATCTCAGCCCAGAAAGCAGGTAGAACAAGTTTTGTGGTGCCTTTCAGCTGACTACCGGGGTACTGTAAAAACTACCAACAGGACTCGTTTCTGGCACCTTCCCCGGTGGAGCTGTGCATGGGGTGTGTTTGGAACATTTTGTCACCAGCCGAGTCCAAAATTCAGCCGTTCCCCATCTCAGCCCAGAAAGCAGGTAGAACAAGTTTTGTGGTGTCTTTCAGCTGCCTACCGGGGTACTGTAAAAACTACCAACAGAACTCGTTTCTGGCACCTTCCCCGGTGGAGCTGTGCATGGGGTCTGTTTGGAACATTTTGCCACCAGCCGAGTCCAGAATTCAGTTGTTCCCCATCTCTATCCCAGGAAGCAGATAGAACAAGTTTTGTGGTGCCTTTCAGCTGCCTACCGGGGTACTGTAAAAACTACCAACAGGACTCGTTTCTGGCACCTTCCCCGGTGGAGTTGTGCATGGGGTGTGTTTGGAACATTCTGTCACCAGCCGAGTCCAAAATTCAGCCGTTCCCCATCTCAGCCCAGAAAGCAGGTAGAACAAGTTTTGTGGTGCCTTTCAGCTGCCTACCGGGGTACTGTAAAAACTACCAACAGAACTCGTTTCTGGCACCTTCCCCGGTGGAGCTGTGCATGGGGTGTGTTTGGAACATTCTGTCACCAGCCGAGTCCAAAATTCAGCTATTCCCCATCTCAGGCCAGTAAGCAGATAGAACCGGTTTTGTGGTGCCTTTCAGCTGCCTACCGGGGTACTGTAAAAACTACCAACAGAACTCGTTTCTGGCACCTTCCCCGGTGGAGTTGTGCATGGGGTGTGTTTGGAACATTTTGTCACCAGCCGAGTCCAAAATTCAGCCGATCCCCATCTCAGCCCAGAAAGCAGGTAGAACAAGTTTTGTGGTGTCTTTCTCTTGCCTACCAGGGTAGTGTAAAAACTACCAAAAGAACTCATTTCTGGCACCTTCCCCGGTGGAGTTGTGCATGGGGTGTGTTTGGAACATTCTGTCACCAGCCGAGTCCAAAATTCAGCCGTTCCCCATCTCAGCCCAGGAAGCAGGTAGAACATGTTTTGTGGTGCCTTTCAGCTGACTACCGGGGTACTGTAAAAACTACCAACAGAACTCGTTTCTGGCACCTTCCCCGGTGGAGTTGTGCGTGGGGTGTGTTTGGAACATTTTGTCACCAGGCGAGTCCAAAATTCAGCGATTCCCCATCTCAGCCCAGGAAGCAGATAGAACCGGTTTTGTGGTGCCTTTCAGCTGCCTACCGGGGTACTGTAAAAACTACCAACAGAACTCGTTTCTGGCACCTTCCCCGGTGGAGCTGTGCATGGGGTGTGTTTGGAACATTTTGCCACCAGCCGAGTCCAAAACTCAGCCGATCCCCATCTCAGCCCAGAAAGCAGGTAGAACAAGTTTTGTGGTGCCTTTCAGCTGCCTACCGGGGTACTGTAAAAACTACCAACAGGACTCGTTTCTGGCACCTTCCCCGGTGGAGTTGTGCTTGGGGTGTGTTTGGAACATTCTGTCACCAGCCGAGTCCAAAATTCAGCCGTTCCCCATCTCAGCCCAGAAGGCAGGTAGAACAAGTTTTGTGGTGCCTTTCAGCTGCCTACCGGGGTAGTGTAAAAACTACCAACAGGACTCGTTTCTGGCACCTTCCCCGGTGGAGTTGTGCATGGGGTGTGTTTGGAACATTTTGTCACCAGCCGAGACCAAAATTCAGCTATTCCCCATCTCAGCCCAGAAAGCAGGTAGAACAAGTTTTGTGGTGCCTTTCAGCTGCCTACCGGGGTACTGTAAAAACTACCAACAGAACTCGTTTCTGGCACCTTCCCCGGTGGAGTTGTGCATGGGGTGTGTTTGGAACATTCTGTCACAAGCCGAGTCCAAAACTCAGCCGATCCCCATCTCAGCCCAGAAAGCAGGTAGAACAAGTTTTGTGGTGTCTTTCTCTTGCCTACCGGGGTAGTGTAAAAACTACCAAAAGAACTCATTTCTGGCACCTTCCCCGGTGGAGTTGTGCATGGGGTGTGTTTGGAACATTCTGTCACCAGCCGAGTCCAAAATTCAGCCGTTCCCCATCTCAGCCCAGAAAGCAGGTAGAACAAGTTTTGTGGTGCCTTTCAGCTGACTACCGGGGTACTGTAAAAACTACCAACAGAACTCGTTTCTGGCACCTTCCCCGGTGGAGTTGTGTGTGGGGTGTGTTTGGAACATTTTGTCACCAGCCGAGTCCAAAATTCAGCTATTCCCCATCTCAGGCCAGTAAGCAGGTAGAACTGGTTTTGTGGTGCCTTTCAGCTGCCTACCGGGGTACTGTAAAAACTACCAACAGGACTCGTTTCTGGCACCTTCCCCGGTGGAGCTGTGCATGGGGTGTGTTTGGAACATTTTGTCACCAGCCGAGTCCAAAATTCAGCTATTCCCCATCTCAGGCCAGTAAGCAGATAGAACCGGTTTTGTGGTGCCTTTCAGCTGCCTACCGCGGTACTGTAAAAACTACCAACAGAACTCGTTTCTGGCACCTTCCCCGGTGGAGTTGTGCATGGGGTGTGTTTGGAACATTCCGTCACCAGCCGAGTCCAAAATTCAGCCGTTCCCCATCTCAGCCCAGAAAGCAGGTAGAACAAGTTTTGTGGTGCCTTTCAGCTGCCTACCTGGGTACTGTAAAAACTACCAACAGGACTCGTTTCTGGCACCTTCCCCGGTGGAGTTGTGCATGGGGTGTGTTTGGAATATTCTGTCACCAGCCGAGTCCAAAATTCAGCCGTTCCCCATCTCAGCCCAGAAGGCAGGTAGAACAAGTTTTGTGGTGCCTTTCAGCTGCCTACCGGGGTAGTGTAAAAACTACCAACAGGACTTGTTTCTGGCACCTTCCCCGGTGGAGCTGTGCATGGGGTGTGTTTGGAACATTTTGTCACCAGCCGAGTCCAAAATTCAGCCTTTCCCCATCTCAGCCCAGAAAGCAGGTAGAACAAGTTTTGTGGTGCCTTTCAGCTGCCTACCGGGGTAGTGTAAAAACTACCAAAAGAACTCGTTTCTGGCACCTTCCCCGGTGGAGTTGTGCATGGGGTGTGTTTGGAACATTCTGTCACAAGCCGAGTCCAAAACTCAGCCGATCCCCATCTCAGCCCAGAAAGCAGGTAGAACAACTTTTGTGGTGTCTTTCTCTTGCCTACCGGGGTAGTGTAAAAACTACCAAAAGAACTCATTTCTGGCACCTTCCCCGGTGGAGTTGTGCATGGGGTGTGTTTGTAACATTCTGTCACCAGCCGAGTCCAAAATTCAGCCGTTCCCCATCTCAGCCCAGAAAGCAGGTAGAACAAGTTTTGTGGTGCCTTTCAGCTGCCTACCGGGGTAGTGTAAAAACTACCAACAGAACTCGTTTCTGGCACCTTCCCCGGTGGAGTTGTGCATGGGGTGTGTTTGGAACATTCTGTCACCAGCCGAGTCCAAAATTCAGCGATTCCCCATCTCAGCCCAGAAAGCAGGTAGAACCGGTTTTGTGGTGCCTTTCAGCTGCCTACCGCGGTACTGTAAAAACTACCAACAGAACTCGTTTCTGGCACCTTCCCCGGTGGAGCTGTGCATGGGGTGTGTTTGGAAAATTTTGCCACCACCCGAGTCCAAAATTCAGTTGTTCCCCATCTCTAGCCCAGGAAGCAGATAGAGCAAGTTTTGTGGTGCCTTTCAGCTGCCTACCGGGGTACTGTAAAAACTACCAACAGGACTCGTTTCTGGCACCTTCCCCGGTGGAGTTGTGCATGGGGTGTGTTTGGAACATTCTGTCACCAGCCGAGTCCAAAATTCAGCCGTTCCCCATCTCAGCCCAGAAAGCAGGTAGAACAAGTTTTGTGGTGCCTTTCAGCTGCCTACCGGGGTAGTGTAAAAACTACCAACAGGACTCGTTTCTGGCACCTTCCCCGGTGGAGTTGTGCATGGGGTGTGTTTGGAATATTCTGTCACCAGCCGAGTCCAAAACTCAGCCGATCCCCATCTCAGCCCAGAAAGCAGGTAGAACAAGTTTTGTGGTGCCTTTCAGCTGCCTACCGGGGTAGTGTAAAAACTACCAACAGGACTTGTTTCTGGCACCTTCCCCGGTGGAGCTGTGCATGGGGTGTGTTTGGAACATTTTGCCACCAGCCGAGTCCAAAACTCAGCCGATCCCCATCTCAGCCCAGAAAGCAGGTAGAACAAGTTTTGTGGTGCCTTTCAGCTGCCTACCGGGGTACTGTAAAAACTACCAAAAGAACTCGTTTCTGGCACCTTCCCCGGTGGAGTTGTGCATGGGGTGTGTTTGGAACATTCTGTCACCAGCCGAGTCCAAAATTCAGCTATTCCATATCTCAGGCCAGTAAGCAGATAGAACCGGTTTTGTTGTGCCTTTCAGCTGCCTACCGGGGTACTGTAAAAACTACCAACAGAACTCGTTTCTGGCACCTTCCCCGGTGGAGCTGTGCATGGGGTGTGTTTGGAACATTTTGCCACCAGCCGAGTCCAAAACTCAGCCTATCCCCATCTCAGCCCAGAAAGCAGGTAGAAGAAGTTTTGTGGTGCCTTTCAGCTGCCTACCGGGGTACTGTAAAAACTACCAACAGGACTCGTTTCTGGCACCTTCCCCGGTGGAGTTGTGCATGGGGTGTGTTTGGAACATTCTGTCACCAGCCGAGTCCAAAATTCAGCCGTTCCCCATCTCAGCCCAGAAAGCAGGTAGAACAAGTTTTGTGGTGCCTTTCAGCTGACTACCGGGGTACTGTAAAAACTACCAACAGAACTCGTTTCTGGCACCTTCCCCGGTGGAGCTGTGCATGGGGTGTGTTTGGAACATTTTGCCACCAGCCGAGTCCAAAACTCAGCCGATCCCCATCTCAGCCCAGAAAGCAGGTAGAACAACTTTTGTGGTGTCTTTCTCTTGCCTACCGGGGTAGTGTAAAAACTACCAAAAGAACTCATTTCTGGCACCTTCCCCGGTGGAGTTGTGCATGGGGTGTGTTTGTAACATTCTGTCACCAGCCGAGTCCAAAATTCAGCCGTTCCCCATCTCAGCCCAGAAAGCAGGTAGAACAAGTTTTGTGGTGCCTTTCAGCTGACTACCGGGGTACTGTAAAAACTACCAACAGAACTCGTTTCTGGCACCTTCCCCGGTGGAGTTGTGCATGGGGTGTGTTTGGAACATTCTGTCACCAGCCGAGTCCAAAATTCAGCGATTCCCCATCTCAGCCCAGAAAGCAGGTAGAACCGGTTTTGTGGTGCCTTTCAGCTGCCTACCGCGGTACTGTAAAAACTACCAACAGAACTCGTTTCTGGCACCTTCCCCGGTGGAGCTGTGCATGGGGTGTGTTTGGAAAATTTTGCCACCAGCCGAGTCCAAAATTCAGTTGTTCCCCATCTCTACCCCAGGAAGCAGATAGAGCAAGTTTTGTGGTGCCTTTCAGCTGCCTACCGGGGTAGTGTAAAAACTACCAACAGGACTCGTTTCTGGCACCTTCCCCGGTGGAGTTGTGCATGGGGTGTGTTTGGAATATTCTGTCACCAGCCGAGTCCAAAATTCAGCCGTTCCCCATCTCAGCCCAGAAGGCAGGTAGAACAAGTTTTGTGGTGCCTTTCAGCTGCCTACCGGGGTAGTGTAAAAACTACCAACAGGACTTGTTTCTGGCACCTTCCCCGGTGGAGCTGTGCATGGGGTGTGTTTGGAACATTTTGCCACCAGCCGAGTCCAAAACTCAGCCGATCCCCATCTCAGCCCAGAAAGCAGGTAGAACAAGTTTTGTGGTGCCTTTCAGCTGACTACCGGGGTACTGTAAAAACTACCAACAGAACTCGTTTCTGGCACCTTCCCCGGTGGAGCTGTGCATGGGGTGTGTTTGGAACATTTTGCCACCAGCCGAGTCCAAAACTCAGCCGATCCCCATCTCAGCCCAGAAAGCAGGTAGAACAAGTTTTGTGGTGCCTTTCAGCTGCCTACCGGGGTACTGTAAAAACTACCAACAGGACTCGTTTCTGGCACCTTCCCCGGTGGAGTTGTGCTTGGGGTGTGTTTGGAACATTCTGTCACCAGCCGAGTCCAAAATTCAGCCGTTCCCCATCTCAGCCCAGAAAGCAGGTAGAACAAGTTTTGTGGTGCCTTTCAGCTGACTACCGGGGTACTGTAGAAACTACCAACAGAACTCGTTTCTGGCACCTTCCCCGGTGGAGCTGTGCATGGGGTGTGTTTGGAACATTTTGCCACCAGCCGAGTCCAAAACTCAGCCTATCCCCATCTCAGCCCAGAAAGCAGGTAGAACAAGTTTTGTGGTGTCTTTCTCTTGCCTACCGGGGTAGTGTAAAAACTACCAACAGAACTCGTTTCTGGCACCTTCCCCGGTGGAGTTGTGCATGGGGTGTGTTTGGAACATTCTGTCACCACCCGAGTCCAAAATTCAGCCGTTCCCAATCTCAGCCCAGAAAGCAGGTAGAACAAGTTTTGTGGTGCCTTTCAGCTGCCTACCGGGGTACTGTAAAAACTACCAACAGAACTCGTTTCTGGCACCTTCCCCGGTGGAGTTGTGCATGGGGTGTGTTTGGAACATTCTGTCACCACCCGAGTCCAAAATTCAGCCGTTCCCCATCTCAGCCCAGAAAGCAGGTAGAACAAGTTTTGTGGTGCCTTTCAGCTGACTACCGGGGTACTGTAAAAACTACCAACAGAACTCGTTTCTGGCACCTTCCCCGGTGGAGTTGTGCATGGGGTGTGTTTGGAACATTTTGTCACCAGGCGAGTCCAAAATTCAGCGATTCCCCATCTCAGCCCAGGAAGCAGATAGAACTGGTTTTGTGGTGCCTTTCAGCTGCCTACCGGGGTACTGTAAAAACTACCAACAGAACTCGTTTCTGGCACCTTCCCCGGTGGAGTTGTGCATGGGGTGTGTTTGGAACATTCTGTCACCAGCCGAGTCCAAAATTCAGCTATTCCCCATCTCAGGCCAGTAAGCAGATAGAACTGGTTTTGTTGTGCCTTTCAGCTGTCTACCGGGGTACTGTAAAAACTACCAACAGAACTCGTTTCTGGCACCTTCCCCGGTGGAGCTGTGCATGGGGTGTGTTTGGAACATTTTGCCACCAGCCGAGTCCAAAACTCAGCCGATCCCCATCTCAGCCCAGAAAGCAGGTAGAACAAGTTTTGTGGTGCCTTTCAGCTGCCTACCGGGGTACTGTAAAAACTACCAACAGGACTCGTTTCTGGCACCTTCCCCGGTGGAGCTGTGCATGGGGTGTGTTTGGAACATTTTGCCACCAGCCGAGTCCAAAACTCAGCCGATCCCCATCTCAGCCCAGAAAGCAGGTAGAACAAGTTTTGTGGTGTCTTTCTCTTGCCTACCAGGGTAGTGTAAAAACTACCAAAAGAACTCATTTCTGGCACCTTCCCCGGTGGAGTTGTGCATGGGGTGTGTTTGGAACATTCTGTCACCAGCCGAGTCCAAAATTCAGCCGTTCCCCATCTCAGCCCAGAAAGCAGGTAGAACAAGTTTTGTAGTGCCTTTCAGCTGCCTACCGGGGTACTGTAAAAACTACCAACAGAACTCGTTTCTGGCACCTTCCCCGGTGGAGTTGTGCGTGGGGTGTGTTTGGAACATTTTGTCACCAGGCGAGTCCAAAATTCAGCGATTCCCCATCTCAGCCCAGGAAGCAGATAGAACTGGTTTTGTGGTGCCATTCAGCTGCCTACCGGGGTACTGTAAAAACTACCAACAGGACTCGTTTCTGGCACCTTCCCCGGTGGAGCTGTGCATAGGGTGTGTTTGGAACATTTTGTCACCAGCCGAGTCCAAAATTCAGCTATTCCCCATCTCAGGCCAGTAAGCAGGTAGAAGAAGTTTTGTGGTGCCTTTCAGCTGCCTACCGGGGTACTGTAAAAACTACCAACAGGACTCGTTTCTGGCACCTTCCCCGGTGGAGTTGTGCATGGGGTGTGTTTGGAACATTCTGTCACCAGCCGAGTCCAAAATTCAGCCGTTCCCCATCTCAGCCCAGAAAGCAGGTAGAACAAGTTTTGTGGTGCCTTTCAGCTGACTACCGGGGTACTGTAAAAACTACCAACAGAACTCGTTTCTGGCACCTTCCCCGGTGGAGCTGTGCATGGGGTGTGTTTGGAACATTTTGCCACCAGCCGAGTCCAAAACTCAGCCGATCCCCATCTCAGCCCAGAAAGCAGGTAGAACAACTTTTGTGGTGTCTTTCTCTTGCCTACCGGGGTAGTGTAAAAACTACCAACAGAACTCGTTTCTGGCACCTTCCCCGGTGGAGTTGTGCATGGGGTGTGTTTGTAACATTCTGTCACCAGCCGAGTCCAAAATTCAGCCGTTCCCCATCTCAGCCCAGAAAGCAGGTAGAACAAGTTTTGTGGTGCCTTTCAGCTGACTACCGGGGTAGTGTAAAAACTACCAACAGAACTCGTTTCTGGCACCTTCCCCGGTGGAGTTGTGCATGGGGTGTGTTTGGAACATTCTGTCACCAGCCGAGTCCAAAATTCAGCGATTCCCCATCTCAGCCCAGAAAGCAGGTAGAACCGGTTTTGTGGTGCCTTTCAGCTGCCTACCGCGGTACTGTAAAAACTACCAACAGAACTCGTTTCTGGCACCTTCCCCGGTGGAGCTGTGCATGGGGTGTGTTTGGAAAATTTTGCCACCAGCCGAGTCCAAAATTCAGTTGTTCCCCATCTCTAGCCCAGGAAGCAGATAGAGCAAGTTTTGTGGTGCCTTTCAGCTGCCTACCGGGGTAGTGTAAAAACTACCAACAGGACTCGTTTCTGGCACCTTCCCCGGTGGAGTTGTGCATGGGGTGTGTTTGGAATATTCTGTCACCAGCCGAGTCCAAAATTCAGCCGTTCCCCATCTCAGCCCAGAAGGCAGGTAGAACAAGTTTTGTGGTGCCTTTCAGCTGCCTACCGGGGTAGTGTAAAAACTACCAACAGGACTTGTTTCTGGCACCTTCCCCGGTGGAGCTGTGCATGGGGTGTGTTTGGAACATTTTGCCACCAGCCGAGTCCAAAACTCAGCCGATCCCCATCTCAGCCCAGAAAGCAGGTAGAACAAGTTTTGTGGTGCCTTTCAGCTGACTACCGGGGTACTGTAAAAACTACCAACAGAACTCGTTTCTGGCACCTTCCCCGGTGGAGCTGTGCATGGGGTGTGTTTGGAACATTTTGCCACCAGCCGAGTCCAAAACTCAGCCGATCCCCATCTCAGCCCAGAAAGCAGGTAGAACAAGTTTTGTGGTGCCTTTCAGCTGCCTACCGGGGTACTGTAAAAACTACCAACAGGACTCGTTTCTGGCACCTTCCCCGGTGGAGTTGTGCTTGGGGTGTGTTTGGAACATTCTGTCACCAGCCGAGTCCAAAATTCAGCCGTTCCCCATCTCAGCCCAGAAAGCAGGTAGAACAAGTTTTGTGGTGCCTTTCAGCTGACTACCGGGGTACTGTAGAAACTACCAACAGAACTCGTTTCTGGCACCTTCCCCGGTGGAGCTGTGCATGGGGTGTGTTTGGAACATTTTGCCACCAGCCGAGTCCAAAACTCAGCCGATCCCCATCTCAGCCCAGAAAGCAGGTAGAACAAGTTTTGTGGTGTCTTTCTCTTGCCTACCGGGGTAGTGTAAAAACTACCAACAGAACTCGTTTCTGGCACCTTCCCCGGTGGAGTTGTGCATGGGGTGTGTTTGGAACATTCTGTCACCACCCGAGTCCAAAATTCAGCCGTTCCCAATCTCAGCCCAGAAAGCAGGTAGAACAAGTTTTGTGGTGCCTTTCAGCTGCCTACCGGGGTACTGTAAAAACTACCAACAGAACTCGTTTCTGGCACCTTCCCCGGTGGAGTTGTGCATGGGGTGTGTTTGGAACATTCTGTCACCACCCGAGTCCAAAATTCAGCCGTTCCCCATCTCAGCCCAGAAAGCAGGTAGAACAAGTTTTGTGGTGCCTTTCAGCTGACTACCGGGGTACTGTAAAAACTACCAACAGAACTCGTTTCTGGCACCTTCCCCGGTGGAGTTGTGCATGGGGTGTGTTTGGAACATTTTGTCACCAGGCGAGTCCAAAATTCAGCGATTCCCCATCTCAGCCCAGGAAGCAGATAGAACTGGTTTTGTGGTGCCTTTCAGCTGCCTACCGGGGTACTGTAAAAACTACCAACAGAACTCGTTTCTGGCACCTTCCCCGGTGGAGTTGTGCATGGGGTGTGTTTGGAACATTCTGTCACCAGCCGAGTCCAAAATTCAGCTATTCCCCATCTCAGGCCAGTAAGCAGATAGAACTGGTTTTGTTGTGCCTTTCAGCTGTCTACCGGGGTACTGTAAAAACTACCAACAGAACTCGTTTCTGGCACCTTCCCCGGTGGAGCTGTGCATGGGGTGTGTTTGGAACATTTTGCCACCAGCCGAGTCCAAAACTCAGCCGATCCCCATCTCAGCCCAGAAAGCAGGTAGAACAAGTTTTGTGGTGCCTTTCAGCTGCCTACCGGGGTACTGTAAAAACTACCAACAGGACTCGTTTCTGGCACCTTCCCCGGTGGAGCTGTGCATGGGGTGTGTTTGGAACATTTTGCCACCAGCCGAGTCCAAAACTCAGCCGATCCCCATCTCAGCCCAGAAAGCAGGTAGAACAAGTTTTGTGGTGTCTTTCTCTTGCCTACCAGGGTAGTGTAAAAACTACCAAAAGAACTCATTTCTGGCACCTTCCCCGGTGGAGTTGTGCATGGGGTGTGTTTGGAACATTCTGTCACCACCCGAGTCCAAAATTCAGCCGTTCCCCATCTCAGCCCAGAAAGCAGGTAGAACAAGTTTTGTAGTGCCTTTCAGCTGCCTACCGGGGTACTGTAAAAACTACCAACAGAACTCGTTTCTGGCACCTTCCCCGGTGGAGTTGTGCGTGGGGTGTGTTTGGAACATTTTGTCACCAGGCGAGTCCAAAATTCAGCGATTCCCCATCTCAGCCCAGGAAGCAGATAGAACTGGTTTTGTGGTGCCATTCAGCTGCCTACCGGGGTACTGTAAAAACTACCAACAGGACTCGTTTCTGGCACCTTCCCCGGTGGAGCTGTGCATAGGGTGTGTTTGGAACATTTTGTCACCAGCCGAGTCCAAAATTCAGCTATTCCCCATCTCAGGCCAGTAAGCAGATAGAACCGGTTTTGTGGTGCCTTTCAGCTGCCTACCGGGGTACTGTAAAAACTACCAACAGAACTCGTTTCTGGCACCTTCCCCGGTGGAGCTGTGCATGGGGTGTGTTTGGAACATTTTGCCACCAGCCGAGTCCAAAACTCAGCCGATCCCCATCTCAGCCCAGAAAGCAGGTAGAAGAAGTTTTGTGGTGCCTTTCAGCTGCCTACCGGGGTACTGTAAAAACTACCAACAGGACTCGTTTCTGGCACCTTCCCCGGTGGAGTTGTGCATGGGGTGTGTTTGGAACATTCTGTCACCAGCCGAGTCCAAAATTCAGCCGTTCCCCATCTCAGCCCAGAAAGCAGGTAGAACAAGTTTTGTGGTGCCTTTCAGCTGACTACCGGGGTACTGTAAAAACTACCAACAGAACTCGTTTCTGGCACCTTCCCCGGTGGAGCTGTGCATGGGGTGTGTTTGGAACATTTTGCCACCAGCCGAGTCCAAAACTCAGCCGATCCCCATCTCAGACCAGAAAGCAGGTAGAACAAGTTTTGTGGTGTCTTTCTCTTGCCTACCAGGGTAGTGTAAAAACTACCAAAAGAACTCATTTCTGGCACCTTCCCCGGTGGAGTTGTGCATGGGGTGTGTTTGGAACATTCTGTCACCACCCGAGTCCAAAATTCAGCCGTTCCCCATCTCAGCCCAGAAAGCAGGTAGAACAAGTTTTGTGGTGCCTTTCAGCTGCCTACCGGGGTACTGTAAAAACTACCAAGAGAACTCGTTTCTGGCACCTTCCCCGGTGGAGTTGTGCATGGGGTGTGTTTGGAACATTTTGTCACCAGCCGAGTCCAAAATTAAGCTGTTCCCCATCTCAGCCCAGGAAGCAGATAGAACAAGTTTTGTGGTGCCTTTCAGCTGCCTACCGGGGTAGTGTAAAAACTACCAACAGGACTCGTTTCTGGCACCTTCCCCGGTGGAGCTGTGCATGGGGTGTGTTTGGAACATTTTGCCACCAGCCGAGTCCAAAACTCAGCCGATCCCCATCTCATCCCAGAAAGCAGGTAGAACAAGTTTTGTGGTGCCTTTCAGCTGCCTACCGGGGTAGTGTAAAAACTACCAACAGAACTCGTTTCTGGCACCTTCCCCGGTGGAGTTGTGCATGGGGTGTGTTTGGAACATTCTGTCACCAGGCGAGTCCAAAATTCAGCGATTCCCCATCTCAGCCCAGGAAGCAGATAGAACTGGTTTTGTGGTGCCTTTCAGCTGCCTACCGGGGTACTGTAAAAACTACCAACAGAACTCGTTTCTGGCACCTTCCCCGGTGGAGTTGTGCATGGGGTGTGTTTGGAACATTCTGTCACCAGCCGAGTCCAAAATTCAGCTATTCCCCATCTCAGGCCAGTAAGCAGATAGAACTGGTTTTGTTGTGCCTTTCAGCTGTCTACCGGGGTACTGTAAAAACTACCAACAGAACTCGTTTCTGGCACCTTCCCCGGTGGAGCTGTGCATGGGGTGTGTTTGGAACATTTTGCCACCAGCCGAGTCCAAAACTCAGCCGATCCCCATCTCAGCCCAGAAAGCAGGTAGAACAAGTTTTGTGGTGCCTTTCAGCTGCCTACCGGGGTACTGTAAAAACTACCAACAGGACTCGTTTCTGGCACCTTCCCCGGTGGAGCTGTGCATGGGGTGTGTTTGGAACATTTTGCCACCAGCCGAGTCCAAAACTCAGCCGATCCCCATCTCAGCCCAGAAAGCAGGTAGAACAAGTTTTGTGGTGTCTTTCTCTTGCCTACCAGGGTAGTGTAAAAACTACCAAAAGAACTCATTTCTGGCACCTTCCCCGGTGGAGTTGTGCATGGGGTGTGTTTGGAACATTCTGTCACCAGCCGAGTCCAAAATTCAGCCGTTCCCCATCTCAGCCCAGAAAGCAGGTAGAACAAGTTTTGTAGTGCCTTTCAGCTGCCTACCGGGGTACTGTAAAAACTACCAACAGAACTCGTTTCTGGCACCTTCCCCGGTGGAGTTGTGCGTGGGGTGTGTTTGGAACATTTTGTCACCAGGCGAGTCCAAAATTCAGCGATTCCCCATCTCAGCCCAGGAAGCAGATAGAACTGGTTTTGTGGTGCCATTCAGCTGCCTACCGGGGTACTGTAAAAACTACCAACAGGACTCGTTTCTGGCACCTTCCCCGGTGGAGCTGTGCATAGGGTGTGTTTGGAACATTTTGTCACCAGCCGAGTCCAAAATTCAGCTATTCCCCATCTCAGGCCAGTAAGCAGGTAGAAGAAGTTTTGTGGTGCCTTTCAGCTGCCTACCGGGGTACTGTAAAAACTACCAACAGGACTCGTTTCTGGCACCTTCCCCGGTGGAGTTGTGCATGGGGTGTGTTTGGAACATTCTGTCACCAGCCGAGTCCAAAATTCAGCCGTTCCCCATCTCAGCCCAGAAAGCAGGTAGAACAAGTTTTGTGGTGCCTTTCAGCTGACTACCGGGGTACTGTAAAAACTACCAACAGAACTCGTTTCTGGCACCTTCCCCGGTGGAGCTGTGCATGGGGTGTGTTTGGAACATTTTGCCACCAGCCGAGTCCAAAACTCAGCCGATCCCCATCTCAGCCCAGAAAGCAGGTAGAACAACTTTTGTGGTGTCTTTCTCTTGCCTACCGGGGTAGTGTAAAAACTACCAACAGAACTCGTTTCTGGCACCTTCCCCGGTGGAGTTGTGCATGGGGTGTGTTTGTAACATTCTGTCACCAGCCGAGTCCAAAATTCAGCCGTTCCCCATCTCAGCCCAGAAAGCAGGTAGAACAAGTTTTGTGGTGCCTTTCAGCTGACTACCGGGGTAGTGTAAAAACTACCAACAGAACTCGTTTCTGGCACCTTCCCCGGTGGAGTTGTGCATGGGGTGTGTTTGGAACATTCTGTCACCAGCCGAGTCCAAAATTCAGCGATTCCCCATCTCAGCCCAGAAAGCAGGTAGAACCGGTTTTGTGGTGCCTTTCAGCTGCCTACCGCGGTACTGTAAAAACTACCAACAGAACTCGTTTCTGGCACCTTCCCCGGTGGAGCTGTGCATGGGGTGTGTTTGGAACATTTTGCCACCAGCCGAGTCCAAAACTCAGCCGATCCCCATCTCAGCCCAGAAAGCAGGTAGAACAAGTTTTGTGGTGCCTTTCAGCTGACTACCGGGGTACTGTAAAAACTACCAACAGAACTCGTTTCTGGCACCTTCCCCGGTGGAGCTGTGCATGGGGTGTGTTTGGAACATTTTGCCACCAGCCGAGTCCAAAACTCAGCCGATCCCCATCTCAGCCCAGAAAGCAGGTAGAACAAGTTTTGTGGTGCCTTTCAGCTGCCTACCGGGGTACTGTAAAAACTACCAACAGGACTCGTTTCTGGCACCTTCCCCGGTGGAGTTGTGCTTGGGGTGTGTTTGGAACATTCTGTCACCAGCCGAGTCCAAAATTCAGCCGTTCCCCATCTCAGCCCAGAAAGCAGGTAGAACAAGTTTTGTGGTGCCTTTCAGCTGACTACCGGGGTACTGTAGAAACTACCAACAGAACTCGTTTCTGGCACCTTCCCCGGTGGAGCTGTGCATGGGGTGTGTTTGGAACATTTTGCCACCAGCCGAGTCCAAAACTCAGCCGATCCCCATCTCAGCCCAGAAAGCAGGTAGAACAAGTTTTGTGGTGTCTTTCTCTTGCCTACCGGGGTAGTGTAAAAACTACCAACAGAACTCGTTTCTGGCACCTTCCCCGGTGGAGTTGTGCATGGGGTGTGTTTGGAACATTCTGTCACCACCCGAGTCCAAAATTCAGCCGTTCCCAATCTCAGCCCAGAAAGCAGGTAGAACAAGTTTTGTGGTGCCTTTCAGCTGCCTACCGGGGTACTGTAAAAACTACCAACAGAACTCGTTTCTGGCACCTTCCCCGGTGGAGTTGTGCATGGGGTGTGTTTGGAACATTCTGTCACCACCCGAGTCCAAAATTCAGCCGTTCCCCATCTCAGCCCAGAAAGCAGGTAGAACAAGTTTTGTGGTGCCTTTCAGCTGACTACCGGGGTACTGTAAAAACTACCAACAGAACTCGTTTCTGGCACCTTCCCCGGTGGAGTTGTGCATGGGGTGTGTTTGGAACATTTTGTCACCAGGCGAGTCCAAAATTCAGCGATTCCCCATCTCAGCCCAGGAAGCAGATAGAACTGGTTTTGTGGTGCCTTTCAGCTGCCTACCGGGGTACTGTAAAAACTACCAACAGAACTCGTTTCTGGCACCTTCCCCGGTGGAGTTGTGCATGGGGTGTGTTTGGAACATTCTGTCACCAGCCGAGTCCAAAATTCAGCTATTCCCCATCTCAGGCCAGTAAGCAGATAGAACTGGTTTTGTTGTGCCTTTCAGCTGTCTACCGGGGTACTGTAAAAACTACCAACAGAACTCGTTTCTGGCACCTTCCCCGGTGGAGCTGTGCATGGGGTGTGTTTGGAACATTTTGCCACCAGCCGAGTCCAAAACTCAGCCGATCCCCATCTCAGCCCAGAAAGCAGGTAGAACAAGTTTTGTGGTGCCTTTCAGCTGCCTACCGGGGTACTGTAAAAACTACCAACAGGACTCGTTTCTGGCACCTTCCCCGGTGGAGCTGTGCATGGGGTGTGTTTGGAACATTTTGCCACCAGCCGAGTCCAAAACTCAGCCGATCCCCATCTCAGCCCAGAAAGCAGGTAGAACAAGTTTTGTGGTGTCTTTCTCTTGCCTACCAGGGTAGTGTAAAAACTACCAAAAGAACTCATTTCTGGCACCTTCCCCGGTGGAGTTGTGCATGGGGTGTGTTTGGAACATTCTGTCACCACCCGAGTCCAAAATTCAGCCGTTCCCCATCTCAGCCCAGAAAGCAGGTAGAACAAGTTTTGTAGTGCCTTTCAGCTGCCTACCGGGGTACTGTAAAAACTACCAACAGAACTCGTTTCTGGCACCTTCCCCGGTGGAGTTGTGCGTGGGGTGTGTTTGGAACATTTTGTCACCAGGCGAGTCCAAAATTCAGCGATTCCCCATCTCAGCCCAGGAAGCAGATAGAACTGGTTTTGTGGTGCCATTCAGCTGCCTACCGGGGTACTGTAAAAACTACCAACAGGACTCGTTTCTGGCACCTTCCCCGGTGGAGCTGTGCATAGGGTGTGTTTGGAACATTTTGTCACCAGCCGAGTCCAAAATTCAGCTATTCCCCATCTCAGGCCAGTAAGCAGATAGAACCGGTTTTGTGGTGCCTTTCAGCTGCCTACCGGGGTACTGTAAAAACTACCAACAGAACTCGTTTCTGGCACCTTCCCCGGTGGAGCTGTGCATGGGGTGTGTTTGGAACATTTTGCCACCAGCCGAGTCCAAAACTCAGCCGATCCCCATCTCAGCCCAGAAAGCAGGTAGAAGAAGTTTTGTGGTGCCTTTCAGCTGCCTACCGGGGTACTGTAAAAACTACCAACAGGACTCGTTTCTGGCACCTTCCCCGGTGGAGTTGTGCATGGGGTGTGTTTGGAACATTCTGTCACCAGCCGAGTCCAAAATTCAGCCGTTCCCCATCTCAGCCCAGAAAGCAGGTAGAACAAGTTTTGTGGTGCCTTTCAGCTGACTACCGGGGTACTGTAAAAACTACCAACAGAACTCGTTTCTGGCACCTTCCCCGGTGGAGCTGTGCATGGGGTGTGTTTGGAACATTTTGCCACCAGCCGAGTCCAAAACTCAGCCGATCCCCATCTCAGACCAGAAAGCAGGTAGAACAAGTTTTGTGGTGTCTTTCTCTTGCCTACCAGGGTAGTGTAAAAACTACCAAAAGAACTCATTTCTGGCACCTTCCCCGGTGGAGTTGTGCATGGGGTGTGTTTGGAACATTCTGTCACCACCCGAGTCCAAAATTCAGCCGTTCCCCATCTCAGCCCAGAAAGCAGGTAGAACAAGTTTTGTGGTGCCTTTCAGCTGCCTACCGGGGTACTGTAAAAACTACCAAGAGAACTCGTTTCTGGCACCTTCCCCGGTGGAGTTGTGCATGGGGTGTGTTTGGAACATTTTGTCACCAGCCGAGTCCAAAATTAAGCTGTTCCCCATCTCAGCCCAGGAAGCAGATAGAACAAGTTTTGTGGTGCCTTTCAGCTGCCTACCGGGGTAGTGTAAAAACTACCAACAGGACTCGTTTCTGGCACCTTCCCCGGTGGAGCTGTGCATGGGGTGTGTTTGGAACATTTTGCCACCAGCCGAGTCCAAAACTCAGCCGATCCCCATCTCATCCCAGAAAGCAGGTAGAACAAGTTTTGTGGTGCCTTTCAGCTGCCTACCGGGGTAGTGTAAAAACTACCAACAGAACTCGTTTCTGGCACCTTCCCCGGTGGAGTTGTGCATGGGGTGTGTTTGGAACATTCTGTCACCACCCGAGTCCAAAATTCAGCCGTTCCCCATCTCAGCCCAGAAAGCAGGTAGAACAAGTTTTGTGGTGCCTTTCAGCTGACTACCGGGGTACTGTAAAAACTACCAACAGAACTCGTTTCTGGCAGCTTCCCCGGTGGAGTTGTGCATGGGGTGTGTTTGGAACATTCTGTCACCAGCCGAGTCCAAAATTCAGCCGTTCCCCATCTCAGCCCAGAAAGCAGGTAGAACAAGTTTTGTGGTGCCTTTCAGCTGCCTACCGGGGTAGTGTAAAAACTACCAACAGAACTCGTTTCTGGCACCTTCCCCGGTGGAGTTGTGCATGGGGTGTGTTTGGAACATTCTGTCACCAGCCGAGTCCAAAATTCAGCCGTTCCCCATCTCAGCCCAGAAAGCAGGTAGAACAAGTTTTGTGGTGCCTTTCAGCTGCCTACCGGGGTAGTGTAAAAACTACCAACAGAACTTGTTTCTGGCACCTTCCCCGGTGGAGTTGTGCATGGGGTGTGTTTGGAACATTTTGTCACCAGCCGAGTCCAAAATTCAGCTATTCCCCATCTCAGGCCAGTAAGCAGGTAGAACCGGTTTTGTGGTGCCTTTCAGCTGCCTACCGGGGTACTGTAAAAACTATCAACAGAACTCGTTTCTGGCAGCTTCCCCGGTGGAGTTGTGCATGGGGTGTGTTTGGAACATTCTGTCACCAGCCGAGTCCAAAATTCAGCCGTTCCCCATCTCAGCCCAGAAAGCAGGTAGAACAAGTTTTGTGGTGTCTTTCTCTTGCCTACCGGGGTAGTGTAAAAACTACCAAAAGAACTCATTTCTGGCACCTTCCCCGGTGGAGTTGTGCATGGGGTGTGTTTGGAACATTCTGTCACCAGCCGAGTCCAAAATTCAGCTGTTCCCCATCTCAGCCCAGAAAGCAGGTAGAACTAGTTTTGTGGTGCCTTTCAGCTGCCTACCGCGGTACTGTAAAAACTACCAACAGGACTCGTTTCTGGCACCTTCCCCGGTGGAGTTGTGCATGGGGTGTGTTTGGAACATTTTGTCACCACCCGAGTCCAAAATTCAGCCGTTCCCCATCTCAGCCCAGGAAGCAGGTAGAACCGGTTTTGTGGTGCCTTTCAGCTGCCTACCGGGGTAGTGTAAAAACTACCAACAGAACTCGTTTCTGGCACCTTCCCCGGTGGAGTTGTGCATGGGGTGTGTTTGGAACATTCTGTCACCAGCCGAGTCCAAAATTCAGCCGTTCCCCATCTCAGCCCAGAAAGCAGGTAGAACAAGTTTTGTGGTGCCTTTCAGCTGCCTACCGGGGTAGTGTAAAAACTACCAACAGGACTCGTTTCTGGCACCTTCCCCGGTGGAGTTGTGCATGGGGTGTGTTTGGAACATTCTGTCACCAGCCGAGTCCAAAATTCAGCCGTTCCCCATCTCAGCCCAGAAAGCAGGTAGAACCGGTTTTGTGGTGCCTTTCAGCTGCCTACCGGGGTAGTGTAAAAACTACCAACAGAACTCGTTTCTGGCACCTTCCCCGGTGGAGTTGTGCATGGGGTGTGTTTGGAACATTCTGTCACCACCCGAGTCCAAAATTCAGCCGTTCCCCATCTCAGCCCAGAAAGCAGGTAGAACAAGTTTTGTGGTGCCTTTCAGCTGACTACCGGGGTACTGTAAAAACTACCAACAGAACTCGTTTCTGGCACCTTCCCCGGTGGAGTTGTGCATGGGGTGTGTTTGGAACATTTTGTCACCAGGCGAGTCCAAAATTCAGCCGTTCCCCATCTCAGCCCAGGAAGCAGGTAGAACAAGTTTTGTGGTGCCTTTCAGCTGCCTACCGGGGTAGTGTAAAAACTACCAACAGAACTTGTTTCTGGCACCTTCCCCGGTGGAGTTGTGCATGGGGTGTGTTTGGAACATTTTGTCACCAGCCGAGTCCAAAATTCAGCTATTCCCCATCTCAGCCCAGAAAGCAGGTAGAACAAGTTTTGTGGTGCCTTTCAGCTGCCTACCGGGGTAGTGTAAAAACTACCAACAGGACTCGTTTCTGGCACCTTCCCCGGTGGAGTTGTGCATGGGGTGTGTTTGGAACATTCTGTCACCAGCCGAGTCCAAAATTCAGCCGTTCCCCATCTCAGCCCAGAAAGCAGGTAGAACCGGTTTTGTGGTGCCTTTCAGCTGCCTACCGGGGTACTGTAAAAACTATCAACAGAACTCGTTTCTGGCACCTTCCCCGGTGGAGTTGTGCATGGGGTGTGTTTGGAACATTCTGTAACCAGCCGAGTCCAAAATTCAGCCGTTCCCCATCTCAGCCCAGAAAGCAGGTAGAACAAGTTTTGTGGTGCCTTTCAGCTGCCTACCGGGGTACTGTAAAAACTACCAACAGGACTCGTTTCTGGCACCTTCCCCGGTGGAGCTGTGCATGGGGTGTGTTTGGAACATTTTGCCACCAGCCGAGTCCAAAACTCAGCCGATCCCCATCTCATCCCAGAAAGCAGGTAGAACAAGTTTTGTGGTGCCTTTCAGCTGCCTACCGGGGTAGTGTAAAAACTACCAACAGAACTCGTTTCTGGCACCTTCCCCGGTGGAGTTGTGCATGGGGTGTGTTTGGAACATTCTGTCACCACCCGAGTCCAAAATTCAGCCGTTCCCCATCTCAGCCCAGAAAGCAGGTAGAACAAGTTTTGTGGTGCCTTTCAGCTGCCTACCGGGGTACTGTAAAAACTACCAACAGGACTCGTTTCTGGCACCTTCCCCGGTGGAGCTGTGCATGGGGTGTGTTTGGAACATTTTGCCACCAGCCGAGTCCAAAACTCAGCCGATCCCCATCTCATCCCAGAAAGCAGGTAGAACAAGTTTTGTGGTGCCTTTCAGCTGCCTACCGGGGTAGTGTAAAAACTACCAACAGAACTCGTTTCTGGCACCTTCCCCGGTGGAGTTGTGCATGGGGTGTGTTTGGAACATTCTGTCACCACCCGAGTCCAAAATTCAGCCGTTCCCCATCTCAGCCCAGAAAGCAGGTAGAACAAGTTTTGTGGTGCCTTTCAGCTGACTACCGGGGTACTGTAAAAACTACCAACAGAACTCGTTTCTGGCACCTTCCCCGGTGGAGTTGTGCATGGGGTGTGTTTGGAACATTTTGTCACCAGCCGAGTCCAAAATTAAGCTGTTCCCCATCTCAGCCCAGGAAGCAGATAGAACAAGTTTTGTGGTGCCTTTCAGCTGCCTACCGGGGTAGTGTAAAAACTACCAACAGGACTCATTTCTGGCACCTTCCCCGGTGGAGCTGTGCATGGGGTGTGTTTGGAACATTTTGCCACCAGCCGAGTCCAAAACTCAGCCGATCCCCATCTCAGCCCAGAAAGCAGGTAGAACAAGTTTTGTGGTGCCTTTCAGCTGCCTACCGGGGTAGTGTAAAAACTACCAACAGAACTCGTTTCTGGCACCTTCCCCGGTGGAGTTGTGCATGGGGTGTGTTTGGAACATTCTGTCACCAGCCGAGTCCAAAATTCAGCCGTTCCCCATCTCAGCCCAGAAAGCAGGTAGAACAAGTTTTGTGGTGCCTTTCAGCTGCCTACCGGGGTAGTGTAAAAACTACCAACAGAACTTGTTTCTGGCACCTTCCCCGGTGGAGTTGTGCATGGGGTGTGTTTGGAACATTTTGTCACCAGCCGAGTCCAAAATTCAGCTATTCCCCATCTCAGGCCAGTAAGCAGGTAGAACCGGTTTTGTGGTGCCTTTCAGCTGCCTACCGGGGTACTGTAAAAACTATCAACAGAACTCGTTTCTGGCAGCTTCCCCGGTGGAGTTGTGCATGGGGTGTGTTTGGAACATTCTGTCACCAGCCGAGTCCAAAATTCAGCCGTTCCCCATCTCAGCCCAGAAAGCAGGTAGAACAAGTTTTGTGGTGTCTTTCTCTTGCCTACCGGGGTAGTGTAAAAACTACCAAAAGAACTCATTTCTGGCACCTTCCCCGGTGGAGTTGTGCATGGGGTGTGTTTGGAACATTCTGTCACCAGCCGAGTCCAAAATTCAGCTGTTCCCCATCTCAGCCCAGAAAGCAGGTAGAACTAGTTTTGTGGTGCCTTTCAGCTGCCTACCGCGGTACTGTAAAAACTACCAACAGGACTCGTTTCTGGCACCTTCCCCGGTGGAGTTGTGCATGGGGTGTGTTTGGAACATTTTGTCACCACCCGAGTCCAAAATTCAGCCGTTCCCCATCTCAGCCCAGGAAGCAGGTAGAACAAGTTTTGTGGTGTCTTTCTCTTGCCTACCGGGGTAGTGTAAAAACTACCAAAAGAACTCGTTTCTGGCACCTTCCCCGGTGGAGTTGTGCATGGGGTGTGTTTGTAACATTCTGTCACCAGCCGAGTCCAAAATTCAGCCGTTCCCCATCTCAGCCCAGGAAGCAGGTAGAACAAGTTTTGTAGTGCCTTTCAGCTGCCTACCGGGGTAGTGTAAAAACTACCAACAGAACTTGTTTCTGGCACCTTCCCCGGTGGAGTTGTGCATGGGGTGTGTTTGGAACATTTTGTCACCAGCCGAGTCCAAAATTCAGCTATTCCCCATCTCAGGCCAGTAAGCAGGTAGAACCGGTTTTGTGGTGCCTTTCAGCTGCCTACCGGGGTAGTGTAAAAACTACCAACAGAACTCGTTTCTGGCACCTTCCCCGGTGGAGTTGTGCATGGGGTGTGTTTGGAACATTCTGTCACCAGCCGAGTCCAAAATTCAGCCGTTCCCCATCTCAGCCCAGAAAGCAGGTAGAACAAGTTTTGTGGTGCCTTTCAGCTGCCTACCGGGGTAGTGTAAAAACTACCAACAGGACTCGTTTCTGGCACCTTCCCCGGTGGAGTTGTGCATGGGGTGTGTTTGGAACATTCTGTCACCAGCCGAGTCCAAAATTCAGCCGTTCCCCATCTCAGCCCAGAAAGCAGGTAGAACCGGTTTTGTGGTGCCTTTCAGCTGCCTACCGGGGTACTGTAAAAACTATCAACAGAACTCGTTTCTGGCACCTTCCCCGGTGGAGTTGTGCATGGGGTGTGTTTGGAACATTTTGTCACCAGCCGAGTCCAAAATTCAGCCGTTCCCCATCTCAGCCCAGAAAGCAGGTAGAACAAGTTTTGTGGTGCCTTTCAGCTGCCTACCGGGGTACTGTAAAAACTACCAACAGAACTTGTTTCTGGCACCTTCCCCGGTGGAGTTGTGCATGGGGTGTGTTTGGAACATTTTGTCACCAGCCGAGTCCAAAATTCAGCTATTCCCCATCTCAGGCCAGTAAGCAGGTAGAACCGGTTTTGTGGTGCCTTTCAGCTGCCTACCGGGGTACTGTAAAAACTATCAACAGAACTCGTTTCTGGCAGCTTCCCCGGTGGAGTTGTGCATGGGGTGTGTTTGGAACATTCTGTCACCAGCCGAGTCCAAAATTCAGCCGTTCCCCATCTCAGCCCAGAAAGCAGGTAGAACAAGTTTTGTGGTGTCTTTCTCTTGCCTACCGGGGTAGTGTAAAAACTACCAAAAGAACTCATTTCTGGCACCTTCCCCGGTGGAGTTGTGCATGGGGTGTGTTTGGAACATTCTGTCACCAGCCGAGTCCAAAATTCAGCCGTTCCCCATCTCAGCCCAGAAAGCAGGTAGAACTAGTTTTGTGGTGCCTTTCAGCTGCCTACCGCGGTACTGTAAAAACTACCAACAGGACTCGTTTCTGGCACCTTCCCCGGTGGAGTTGTGCATGGGGTGTGTTTGGAACATTTTGTCACCACCCGAGTCCAAAATTCAGCCGTTCCCCATCTCAGCCCAGGAAGCAGGTAGAACAAGTTTTGTGGTGTCTTTCTCTTGCCTACCGGGGTAGTGTAAAAACTACCAAAAGAACTCATTTCTGGCACCTTCCCCGGTGGAGTTGTGCATGGGGTGTGTTTGTAACATTCTGTCACCAGCCGAGTCCAAAATTCAGCCGTTCCCCATCTCAGCCCAAGAAGCAGGTAGAACAAGTTTTGTGGTGCCTTTCAGCTGCCTACCGGGGTAGTGTAAAAACTACCAACAGAACTTGTTTCTGGCACCTTCCCCGGTGGAGTTGTGCATGGGGTGTGTTTGGAACATTTTGTCACCAGCCGAGTCCAAAATTCAGCTATTCCCCATCTCAGGCCAGTAAGCAGGTAGAACCGGTTTTGTGGTGCCTTTCAGCTGCCTACCGGGGTACTGTAAAAACTATCAACAGAACTCGTTTCTGGCACCTTCCCCGGTGGAGTTGTGCATGGGGTGTGTTTGGAACATTCTGTCACCAGCCGAGTCCAAAATTCAGCCGTTCCCCATCTCAGCCCAGAAAGCAGGTAGAACAAGTTTTGTGGTGCCTTTCAGCTGCCTACCGGGGTACTGTAAAAACTACCAACAGGACTCGTTTCTGGCACCTTCCCCGGTGGAGTTGTGCATGGGGTGTGTTTGTAACATTCTGTCACCAGCCGAGTCCAAAATTCAGCCGTTCCCCATCTCAGCCCAGAAAGCAGGTAGAACAAGTTTTGTGGTGCCTTTCAGCTGCCTACCGGGGTAGTGTAAAAACTACCAACAGAACTTGTTTCTGGCACCTTCCCCGGTGGAGTTGTGCATGGGGTGTGTTTGGAACATTTTGTCACCAGCCGAGTCCAAAATTCAGCTATTCCCCATCTCAGGCCAGTAAGCAGGTAGAACCGGTTTTGTGGTGCCTTTCAGCTGCCTACCGGGGTACTGTAAAAACTATCAACAGAACTCGTTTCTGGCAGCTTCCCCGGTGGAGTTGTGCATGGGGTGTGTTTGGAACATTCTGTCACCAGCCGAGTCCAAAATTCAGCCGTTCCCCATCTCAGCCCAGAAAGCAGGTAGAACAAGTTTTGTGGTGTCTTTCTCTTGCCTACCGGGGTAGTGTAAAAACTACCAAAAGAACTCATTTCTGGCACCTTCCCCGGTGGAGTTGTGCATGGGGTGTGTTTGGAACATTCTGTCACCAGCCGAGTCCAAAATTCAGCCGTTCCCCATCTCAGCCCAGAAAGCAGGTAGAACTAGTTTTGTGGTGCCTTTCAGCTGCCTACCGCGGTACTGTAAAAACTACCAACAGGACTCGTTTCTGGCACCTTCCCCGGTGGAGTTGTGCATGGGGTGTGTTTGGAACATTTTGTCACCACCCGAGTCCAAAATTCAGCCGTTCCCCATCTCAGCCCAGGAAGCAGGTAGAACAAGTTTTGTGGTGTCTTTCTCTTGCCTACCGGGGTAGTGTAAAAACTACCAAAAGAACTCATTTCTGGCACCTTCCCCGGTGGAGTTGTGCATGGGGTGTGTTTGGAACATTCTGTCACCAGCCGAGTCCAAAATTCAGCCGTTCCCCATCTCAGCCCAGGAAGCAGGTAGAACAAGTTTTGTGGTGCCTTTCAGCTGCCTACCGGGGTAGTGTAAAAACTACCAACAGAACTTGTTTCTGGCACCTTCCCCGGTGGAGTTGTGCATGGGGTGTGTTTGGAACATTTTGTCACCAGCCGAGTCCAAAATTCAGCTATTCCCCATCTCAGGCCAGTAAGCAGGTAGAACCGGTTTTGTGGTGCCTTTCAGCTGCCTACCGGGGTAGTGTAAAAACTACCAACAGAACTCATTTCTGGCACCTTCCCCGGTGGAGTTGTGTATGGGGTGTGTTTGGAACATTTTGCCACCAGCCGAGTCCAAAACTCAGCCGATCCCCATCTCAGCCCAGAAAGCAGGTAGAACAAGTTTTGTGGTGCCTTTCAGCTGCCTACCGGGGTACTGTAAAAACTACCAACAGGACTCCTTTCTCGCACCTTCCCCGGTGGAGTTGTGCATGGGGTGTGTTTGGAACATTCTGTCACCACCCGAGTCCAAAATTCAGCCGTTCCCCATCTCAGCCCAGAAAGCAGGTAGAACAAGTTTTGTGGTGCCTTTCAGCTGACTACCGGGGTACTGTAAAAACTACCAACAGAACTCGTTTCTGGCACCTTCCCCGGTGGAGTTGTGCATGGGGTGTGTTTGGAACATTTTGTCACCAGCCGAGTCCAAAATTAAGCTGTTCCCCATCTCAGCCCAGGAAGCAGATAGAACAAGTTTTGTGGTGCCTTTCAGCTGCCTACCGGGGTAGTGTAAAAACTACCAACAGGACTCGTTTCTGGCACCTTCCCCGGTGGAGCTGTGCATGGGGTGTGTTTGGAACATTTTGCCACCAGCCGAGTCCAAAACTCAGCCGATCCCCATCTCATCCCAGAAAGCAGGTAGAACAAGTTTTGTGGTGCCTTTCAGCTGCCTACCGGGGTAGTGTAAAAACTACCAAAAGAACTCGTTTCTGGCACCTTCCCCGGTGGAGTTGTGCATGGGGTGTGTTTGGAACATTCTGTCACCACCCGAGTCCAAAATTCAGCCGTTCCCAATCTCAGCCCAGAAAGCAGGTAGAACAAGTTTTGTGGTGCCTTTCAGCTGCCTACCGGGGTAGTGTAAAAACTACCAACAGAACTCGTTTCTGGCACCTTCCCCGGTGGAGTTGTGCATGGGGTGTGTTTGGAACATTTTGTCACCAGGCGAGTCCAAAATTCAGCGATTCCCCATCTCAGCCCAGGAAGCAGATAGAACTGGTTTTGTGGTGCCTTTCAGCTGCCTACCGGTGTACTGTAAAAACTACCAACAGAACTCGTTTCTGGCACCTTAGCCGGTGGAGCTGTGCATGGGGTGTGTTTGGAACATTTTGTCACCAGCCGAGTCCAAAATTCAGCTATTCCCCATCTCAGGCCAGTAAGCAGATAGAACAAGTTTTGTGGTGTCTTTCTCTTGCCTACCGGGGTAGTGTAAAAACTACCAAAAGAACTCATTTCTGGCACCTTCCCCGGTGGAGCTGTGCATGGGGTGTGTTTGGAACATTTTGCCACCAGCCGAGTCCAAAATTCAGCTGTTCCCCATCTCTAGCCCAGGAAGCAGATAGAACAAGTTTTGTGGTGCCTTTCAGCTGCCTACCGGGGTAGTGTAAAAACTACCAACAGAACTCGTTTCTGGCACCTTCCCCGGTGGAGTTGTGCATGGGGTGTGTTTGGAACATTTTGTCACCAGCCGAGTCCAAAATTCAGCCGTTCCCCATCTCAGCCCAGGAAGCAGATAGAACAAGTTTTGTGGTGCCTTTCAGCTGCCTACCGGGGTAGTGTAAAAACTACCAACAGGACTCGTTTCTGGCACCTTCCCCGGTGGAGCTGTGCATGGGGTGTGTTTGGAACATTTTGTCACCAGCCGAGTCCAAAATTCAGCTGTTCCCCATCTCTAGCCCAGGAAGCAGATAGAACAAGTTTTGTGGTGCCTTTCAGCTGCCTACCGGGGTACTGTAAAAACTACCAACAGGACTCGTTTCTGGCACCTTCCCCGGTGGAGTTGTGCATGGGGTGTGTTTGGAACATTCTGTCACCAGCCGAGTCCAAAATTCAGCCGTTCCCCATCTCAGCCCAGAAAGCAGGTAGAACAAGTTTTGTGGTGCCTTTCAGCTGCCTACCGGGGTACTGTAAAAACTACCAACAGGACTCGTTTCTGGCACCTTCCCCGGTGGAGTTGTGCATGGGGTGTGTTTGGAACATTCTGTCACCAGCCGAGTCCAAAATTCAGCCGTTCCCCATCTCAGCCCAGAAAGCAGGTAGAACAAGTTTTGTGGTGCCTTTCAGCTGCCTACCGGGGTACTGTAAAAACTACCAACAGGACTCGTTTCTGGCACCTTCCCCGGTGGAGTTGTGCATGGGGTGTCTTTGTAACATTCTGTCACAAGCCGAGTCCAAAATTCAGCCGTTCCCCATCTCAGCCCAGAAAGCAGGTAGAACAAGTTTTGTGGTGCCTTTCAGCTGCCTACCGCGGTACTGTAAAAACTACCAACAGAACTTGTTTCTGGCACCTTCCCCGGTGGAGTTGTGCATGGGGTGTGTTTGGAACATTTTGTCACCAGCCGAGTCCAAAATTCAGCTATTCCCCATCTCAGGCCAGTAAGCAGGTAGAACCGGTTTTGTGGTGCCTTTCAGCTGCCTACCGGGGTACTGTAAAAACTACCAACAGAACTCGTTTCTGGCACCTTCCCCGGTGGAGTTGTGCATGGGGTGTGTTTGGAACATTCTGTCACCAGCCGAGTCCAAAATTCAGCCGTTCCCCATCTCAGCCCAGGAAGCAGGTAGAACAAGTTTTGTGGTGTCTTTCTCTTGCCTACCGGGGTAGTGTAAAAACTACCAAAAGAACTCATTTCTGGCACCTTCCCCGGTGGAGTTGTGCATGGGGTGTGTTTGTAACATTCTGTCACCAGCCGAGTCCAAAATTCAGCCGTTCCCCATCTCAGCCCAGGAAGCAGGTAGAACAAGTTTTGTGGTGCCTTTCAGCTGCCTACCGGGGTAGTGTAAAAACTACCAACAGAACTTGTTTCTGGCACCTTCCCCGGTGGAGTTGTGCATGGGGTGTGTTTGGAACATTTTGTCACCAGCCGAGTCCAAAATTCAGCTATTCCCCATCTCAGGCCAGTAAGCAGGTAGAACCGGTTTTGTGGTGCCTTTCAGCTGCCTACCGGGGTAGTGTAAAAACTACCAACAGAACTCGTTTCTGGCACCTTCCCCGGTGGAGTTGTGCATGGGGTGTGTTTGGAACATTTTGCCACCAGCCGAGTCCAAAACTCAGCCGATCCCCATCTCAGCCCAGAAAGCAGGTAGAACAAGTTTTGTGGTGCCTTTCAGCTGCCTACCGGGGTACTGTAAAAACTACCAACAGGACTCCTTTCTGGCACCTTCCCCGGTGGAGCGGTGCATGGGGTGTGTTTGGAACATTCTGTCACCAGCCGAGTCCAAAATTCAGCCGTTCCCCATCTCAGCCCAGAAAGCAGGTAGAAGAAGTTTTGTGGGGCCTTTCAGCTGCCTACCGGGGTACTGTAAAAACTACCAACAGGACTTGTTTCTGGCACCTTCCCCGGTGGAGCTGTGCATGGGGTGTGTTTGGAACATTTTGTCACCAGCCGAGTCCAAAATTCAGCCGTTCCCCATCTCAGCCCAGAAAGCAGGTAGAACAAGTTTTGTGGTGCCTTTCAGCTGCCTACCGGGGTAGTGTAAAAACTACCAACAGGACTCGTTTCTGGCACCTTCCCCGGTGGAGTTGTGCATGGGGTGTGTTTGGAACATTCTGTCACCAGCCGAGTCCAAAATTCAGCCGTTCCCCATCTCAGCCCAGAAAGCAGGTAGAACAAGTTTTGTGGTGCCTTTCAGCTGCCTACCGGGGTACTGTAAAAACTACCAACAGAACTCGTTTCTGGCACGTTCCGTGGTGGAGCTGTGCATGGGGTGTGTTTGGAACATTTTGCCACCAGCCGAGTCCAAAAGTCAGCGGTTCCCCATCTCAGCCCAGAAAGCAGGTAGATCAACTTTTGTGGTGTCTTTCTCTTGCCTACCGGGGTAGTGTAAAAACTACCAACAGAACTCGTTTCTGGCACCTTCCCCGGTGGAGTTGTGCATGGGGTGTGTTTGGAACATTCTGTCACCAGCCGAGTCCAAAATTCAGCGTTTCCCCATCTCAGCCCAGAAAGCAGGTAGAACAAGTTTTGTGGTGCCTTTCAGCTGCCTACCGGGGTAGTGTAAAAACTACCAACAGAACTCGTTTCTGGCACCTTCCCCGGTGGAGCTGTGCATGGGGTCTGTTTGGAACATTCTGTCACCAGCCGAGTCCAAAATTCAGCTGTTCCCCATCTCTAGCCCAGGAAGCAGATAGAACAAGTTTTGTGGTGCCTTTCAGCTGCCTACCGGGGGTACTGTAAAAACTACCAACAGGACTCGTTTCTGGCACCTTCCCCGGTGGAGTTGTGCATGGGGTGTGTTTGGAACATTCTGTCACCAGCCGAGTCCAAAATTCAGCCGTTCCCCATCTCAGCCCAGAAAGCAGGTAGAACAAGTTTTGTGGTGCCTTTCAGCTGCCTACCGGGGTAGTGTAAAAACTACCAACAGGACTTGTTTCTGGCACCTTCCCCGGTGGAGCTGTGCATGGGGTGTGTTTGGAACATTTTGTCACCAGCCGAGTCCAAAATTCAGCCTTTCCCCATCTCAGCCCAGAAAGCAGGTAGAACAAGTTTTGTGGTGCCTTTCAGCTGACTACCGGGGTACTGTAAAAACTACCAACAGAACTCGTTTCTGGCACCTTCCCCGGTGGAGTTGTGCATGGGGTGTGTTTGGAACATTCTGTCACAAGCCGAGTCCAAAACTCAGCCGATCCCCATCTCAGCCCAGAAAGCAGGTAGAACAACTTTTGTGGTGTCTTTCTCTTGCCTACCGGGGTAGTGTAAAAACTACCAAAAGAACTCATTTCTGGCACCTTCCCCGGTGGAGTTGTGCATGGGGTGTGTTTGGAACATTTTGTCGCCACCCGAGTCCAAAATTCAGCCGTTCCCCATCTCAGCCCAGAAAGCAGGTAGAACAAGTTTTGTGGTGCCTTTCAGCTGACTACCGGGGTACTGTAAAAATTACCAACAGAACTCGTTTCTGGCACCTTCCCCGGTGGAGTTGTGTGTGGGGTGTGTTTGGAACATTTTGTCACCAGGCGAGTCCAAAATTCAGCGATTCCCCATCTCAGCCCAGAAAGCAGGTAGAACCGGTTTTGTGGTGCCTTTCAGCTGCCTACCGCGAACTGTAAAAACTACCAACAGAACTCGTTTCTGGCACCTTCCCCGGTGGAGCTGTGCATGGGGTGTGTTTGGAACATTTTGTCACCAGCCGAGTCCAAAATTCAGCTATTCCCCATCTCAGGCCAGTAAGCAGATAGAACCGGTTTTGTGGTGCCTTTCAGCTGCCTACCGGGGTACTGTAAAAACTACCAACAGAACTCGTTTCTGGCACCTTCCCCGGTGGAGCTGTGCATGGGGTGTGTTTGGAACATTTTGCCACCAGCCGAGTCCAAAACTCAGCCGATCCCCATCTCAGCCCAGAAAGCAGGTAGAACAAGTTTTGTGGTGCCTTTCAGCTGCCTACCGGGGTACTGTAAAAACTACCAACAGGACTCGTTCCTGGCACCTTCCCCGGTGGAGTTGTGCTTGGGGTGTGTTTGGAACATTCTGTCACCAGCCGAGTCCAAAATTCAGCCGTTCCCCATCTCAGCCCAGAAAGCAGGTAGAACAAGTTTTGTGGTGCCTTTCAGCTGACTACCGGGGGTACTGTAAAAACTACCAACAGAACTCGTTTCTGGCACCTTCCCCGGTGGAGCTGTGCATGGGGTGTGTTTGGAACATTTTGCCACCAGCCGAGTCCAAAACTCAGCCGATCCCCATCTCAGCCCAGAAAGCAGGTAGAACAAGTTTTGTGGTGCCTTTCAGCTGCCTACCGGGGTAGTGTAAAAACTACCAACAGAACTCGTTTCTGGCACCTTCCCCGGTGGAGTTGTGCATGGGGTGTGTTTGGAACATTTTGTCACCAGGCGAGTCCAAAATTCAGCGATTCCCCATCTCAGCCCAGGAAGCAGATAGAACTGGTTTTGTGGTGCCTTTCAGCTGCCTACCGGGGTACTGTAAAAACTACCAACAGAACTCGTTTCTGGCACCTTCCCCGGTGGAGCTGTGCATGGGGTGTGTTTGGAACATTTTGTCACCAGCCGAGTCCAAAATTCAGCTATTCCCCATCTCAGGCCAGTAAGCAGATAGAACAAGTTTTGTGGTGTCTTTCTCTTGCCTACCGGGGTAGTGTAAAAACTACCAAAAGAACTCATTTCTGGCACCTTCCCCGGTGGAGCTGTGCATGGGGTGTGTTTGGAACATTTTGCCACCAGCCGAGTCCAAAATTCAGCTGTTCCCCATCTCTAGCCCAGGAAGCAGATAGAACAAGTTTTGTGGTGCCTTTTAGCTGCCTACCGGGGTAGTGTAAAAACTACCAACAGAACTCGTTTCTGGCACCTTCCCCGGTGGAGTTGTGCATGGGGTGTGTTTGGAACATTTTGTCACCAGCCGAGTCCAAAATTCAGCCGTTCCCCATCTCAGCCCAGGAAGCAGATAGAACAAGTTTTGTGGTGCCTTTCAGCTGCCTACCGGGGTAGTGTAAAAACTACCAACAGGACTCGTTTCTGGCACCTTCCCCGGTGGAGCTGTGCATGGGGTGTGTTTGGAACATTTTGTCACCAGCCGAGTCCAAAATTCAGCTGTTCCCCATCTCTAGCCCAGGAAGCAGATAGAACAAGTTTTGTGGTGCCTTTCAGCTGCCTACCAGGGTACTGTAAAAACTACCAACAGGACTCGTTTCTGGCACCTTCCCCGGTGGAGTTGTGCATGGGGTGTGTTTGGAACATTCTGTCACCAGCCGAGTCCAAAATTCAGCCGTTCCCCATCTCAGCCCAGAAAGCAGGTAGAACAAGTTTTGTGGTGCCTTTCAGCTGCCTACCGGGGTACTGTAAAAACTACCAACAGGACTCGTTTCTGGCACCTTCCCCGGTGGAGTTGTGCATGGGGTGTGTTTGGAACATTCTGTCACCAGCCGAGTCCAAAATTCAGCCGTTCCCCATCTCAGCCCAGAAAGCAGGTAGAACAAGTTTTGTGGTGCCTTTCAGCTGCCTACCGCGGTACTGTAAAAACTACCAACAGGACTCGTTTCTGGCACCTTCCCCGGTGGAGTTGTGCATGGGGTGTGTTTGGAACATTTTGTCACCACCCGAGTCCAAAATTCAGCCGTTCCCCATCTCAGCCCAGGAAGCAGGTAGAACAAGTTTTGTGGTGTCTTTCTCTTGCCTACCGGGGTAGTGTAAAAACTACCAAAAGAACTCATTTCTGGCACCTTCCCCGGTGGAGTTGTGCATGGGGTGTGTTTGTAACATTCTGTCACCAGCCGAGTCCAAAATTCAGCCGTTCCCCATCTCAGCCCAGGAAGCAGGTAGAACAAGTTTTGTGGTGCCTTTCAGCTGCCTACCGCGGTACTGTAAAAACTACCAACAGGACTCGTTTCTGGCACCTTCCCCGGTGGAGTTGTGCATGGGGTGTGTTTGGAACATTTTGTCACCACCCGAGTCCAAAATTCAGCCGTTCCCCATCTCAGCCCAGAAAGCAGGTAGAACAAGTTTTGTGGTGTCTTTCTCTTGCCTACCGGGGTAGTGTAAAAACTACCAAAAGAACTCATTTCTGGCACCTTCCCCGGTGGAGTTGTGCATGGGGTGTGTTTGTAACATTCTGTCACCAGCCGAGTCCAAAATTCAGCCGTTCCCCATCTCAGCCCAGAAAGCAGGTAGAACAAGTTTTGTGGTGCCTTTCAGCTGCCTACCGGGGTACTGTAAAAACTACCAACAGGACTCGTTCCTGGCACCTTCCCCGGTGGAGTTGTGCTTGGGGTGTGTTTGGAACATTCTGTCACCAGCCGAGTCCAAAATTCAGCCGTTCCCCATCTCAGCCCAGAAAGCAGGTAGAACAAGTTTTGTGGTGCCTTTCAGCTGACTACCGGGGTACTGTAAAAACTACCAACAGAACTCGTTTCTGGCACCTTCCCCGGTGGAGCTGTGCATGGGGTGTGTTTGGAACATTTTGCCACCAGCCGAGTCCAAAACTCAGCCGATCCCCATCTCAGCCCAGAAAGCAGGTAGAACAAGTTTTGTGGTGCCTTTCAGCTGCCTACCGGGGTAGTGTAAAAACTACCAACAGAACTCGTTTCTGGCACCTTCCCCGGTGGAGTTGTGCATGGGGTGTGTTTGGAACATTTTGTCACCAGGCGAGTCCAAAATTCAGCGATTCCCCATCTCAGCCCAGGAAGCAGATAGAACTGGTTTTGTGGTGCCTTTCAGCTGCCTACCGGGGTACTGTAAAAACTACCAACAGAACTCGTTTCTGGCACCTTCCCCGGTGGAGCTGTGCATGGGGTGTGTTTGGAACATTTTGTCACCAGCCGAGTCCAAAATTCAGCTATTCCCCATCTCAGGCCAGTAAGCAGATAGAACAAGTTTTGTGGTGTCTTTCTCTTGCCTACCGGGGTAGTGTAAAAACTACCAAAAGAACTCATTTCTGGCACCTTCCCCGGTGGAGCTGTGCATGGGGTGTGTTTGGAACATTTTGCCACCAGCCGAGTCCAAAATTCAGCTGTTCCCCATCTCTAGCCCAGGAAGCAGATAGAACAAGTTTTGTGGTGCCTTTTAGCTGCCTACCGGGGTAGTGTAAAAACTACCAACAGAACTCGTTTCTGGCACCTTCCCCGGTGGAGTTGTGCATGGGGTGTGTTTGGAACATTTTGTCACCAGCCGAGTCCAAAATTCAGCCGTTCCCCATCTCAGCCCAGGAAGCAGATAGAACAAGTTTTGTGGTGCCTTTCAGCTGCCTACCGGGGTAGTGTAAAAACTACCAACAGGACTCGTTTCTGGCACCTTCCCCGGTGGAGCTGTGCATGGGGTGTGTTTGGAACATTTTGTCACCAGCCGAGTCCAAAATTCAGCTGTTCCCCATCTCTAGCCCAGGAAGCAGATAGAACAAGTTTTGTGGTGCCTTTCAGCTGCCTACCAGGGTACTGTAAAAACTACCAACAGGACTCGTTTCTGGCACCTTCCCCGGTGGAGTTGTGCATGGGGTGTGTTTGGAACATTCTGTCACCAGCCGAGTCCAAAATTCAGCCGTTCCCCATCTCAGCCCAGAAAGCAGGTAGAACAAGTTTTGTGGTGCCTTTCAGCTGCCTACCGGGGTACTGTAAAAACTACCAACAGGACTCGTTTCTGGCACCTTCCCCGGTGGAGTTGTGCATGGGGTGTGTTTGGAACATTCTGTCACCAGCCGAGTCCAAAATTCAGCCGTTCCCCATCTCAGCCCAGAAAGCAGGTAGAACAAGTTTTGTGGTGCCTTTCAGCTGCCTACCGCGGTACTGTAAAAACTACCAACAGGACTCGTTTCTGGCACCTTCCCCGGTGGAGTTGTGCATGGGGTGTGTTTGGAACATTTTGTCACCACCCGAGTCCAAAATTCAGCCGTTCCCCATCTCAGCCCAGGAAGCAGGTAGAACAAGTTTTGTGGTGTCTTTCTCTTGCCTACCGGGGTAGTGTAAAAACTACCAAAAGAACTCATTTCTGGCACCTTCCCCGGTGGAGTTGTGCATGGGGTGTGTTTGTAACATTCTGTCACCAGCCGAGTCCAAAATTCAGCCGTTCCCCATCTCAGCCCAGGAAGCAGGTAGAACAAGTTTTGTGGTGCCTTTCAGCTGCCTACCGCGGTACTGTAAAAACTACCAACAGGACTCGTTTCTGGCACCTTCCCCGGTGGAGTTGTGCATGGGGTGTGTTTGGAACATTTTGTCACCACCCGAGTCCAAAATTCAGCCGTTCCCCATCTCAGCCCAGAAAGCAGGTAGAACAAGTTTTGTGGTGTCTTTCTCTTGCCTACCGGGGTAGTGTAAAAACTACCAAAAGAACTCATTTCTGGCACCTTCCCCGGTGGAGTTGTGCATGGGGTGTGTTTGTAACATTCTGTCACCAGCCGAGTCCAAAATTCAGCCGTTCCCCATCTCAGCCCAGGAAGCAGGTAGAACAAGTTTTGTGGTGCCTTTCAGCTGCCTACCGGGGTACTGTAAAAACTACCAACAGAACTTGTTTCTGGCACCTTCCCCGGTGGAGTTGTGCATGGGGTGTGTTTGGAACATTTTGTCACCAGCCGAGTCCAAAATTCAGCTATTCCCCATCTCAGGCCAGTAAGCAGGTAGAACCGGTTTTGTGGTGCCTTTCAGCTGCCTACCGGGGTAGTGTAAAAACTACCAACAGGACTCCTTTCTCGCACCTTCCCCGGTGGAGTTGTGCATGGGGTGTGTTTGGAACATTCTGTCACCAGCCGAGTCCAAAATTCAGCCGTTCCCCGTCTCAGCCCAGAAAGCAGGTAGAACAAGTTTTGTGGTGCCTTTCAGCTGCCTACCGGGGTACTGTAAAAACTACCAACAGGACTCGTTTCTGGCACCTTCCCCGGTGGAGCTGTGCATGGGGTGTGTTTGGAACATTTTGTCACCAGCCGAGTCCAAAATTCAGCCGTTCCCCATCTCAGCCCAGAAAGCAGGTAGAACAAGTTTTGTGGTGCCTTTCAGCTGCCTACCGGGGTACTGTAAAAACTACCAACAGGACTCGTTTCTGGCACCTTCCCCGGTGGAGTTGTGCATGGGGTGTGTTTGGAACATTCTGTCACCAGCCGAGTCCAAAACTCAGCCGATCCCCATCTCAGCCCAGAAAGCAGGTAGAACAAGTTTTGTGGTGCCTTTCAGCTGCCTACCGGGGTAGTGTAAAAACTACCAACAGAACTCGTTTCTGGCACCTTCCCCGGTGGAGTTGTGCATGGGGTGTGTTTGGAACATTTTGTCACCAGGCGAGTCCAAAATTCAGCGATTCCCCATCTCAGCCCAGGAAGCAGATAGAACTGGTTTTGTGGTGCCTTTCAGCTGCCTACCGGGGTACTGTAAAAACTACCAACAGAACTCGTTTCTGGCACCTTCCCCGGTGGAGCTGTGCATGGGGTGTGTTTGGAACATTTTGTCACCAGCCGAGTCCAAAATTCAGCTGTTCCCCATCTCTAGCCCAGGAAGCAGATAGAACAAGTTTTGTGGTGCCTTTCAGCTGCCTACCAGGGTACTGTAAAAACTACCAACAGGACTCGTTTCTGGCACCTTCCCCGGTGGAGTTGTGCATGGGGTGTGTTTGGAACATTCTGTCACCAGCCGAGTCCAAAATTCAGCCGTTCCCCATCTCAGCCCAGAAAGCAGGTAGAACAAGTTTTGTGGTGCCTTTCAGCTGCCTACCGGGGTACTGTAAAAACTACCAACAGGACTCGTTTCTGGCACCTTCCCCGGTGGAGTTGTGCATGGGGTGTGTTTGGAACATTCTGTCACCAGCCGAGTCCAAAATTCAGCCGTTCCCCATCTCAGCCCAGAAAGCAGGTAGAACAAGTTTTGTGGTGCCTTTCAGCTGCCTACCGCGGTACTGTAAAAACTACCAACAGGACTCGTTTCTGGCACCTTCCCCGGTGGAGTTGTGCATGGGGTGTGTTTGGAACATTTTGTCACCACCCGAGTCCAAAATTCAGCCGTTCCCCATCTCAGCCCAGGAAGCAGGTAGAACAAGTTTTGTGGTGTCTTTCTCTTGCCTACCGGGGTAGTGTAAAAACTACCAAAAGAACTCATTTCTGGCACCTTCCCCGGTGGAGTTGTGCATGGGGTGTGTTTGTAACATTCTGTCACCAGCCGAGTCCAAAATTCAGCCGTTCCCCATCTCAGCCCAGGAAGCAGGTAGAACAAGTTTTGTGGTGCCTTTCAGCTGCCTACCGCGGTACTGTAAAAACTACCAACAGGACTCGTTTCTGGCACCTTCCCCGGTGGAGTTGTGCATGGGGTGTGTTTGGAACATTTTGTCACCACCCGAGTCCAAAATTCAGCCGTTCCCCATCTCAGCCCAGAAAGCAGGTAGAACAAGTTTTGTGGTGTCTTTCTCTTGCCTACCGGGGTAGTGTAAAAACTACCAAAAGAACTCATTTCTGGCACCTTCCCCGGTGGAGTTGTGCATGGGGTGTGTTTGTAACATTCTGTCACCAGCCGAGTCCAAAATTCAGCCGTTCCCCATCTCAGCCCAGGAAGCAGGTAGAACAAGTTTTGTGGTGCCTTTCAGCTGCCTACCGGGGTACTGTAAAAACTACCAACAGAACTTGTTTCTGGCACCTTCCCCGGTGGAGTTGTGCATGGGGTGTGTTTGGAACATTTTGTCACCAGCCGAGTCCAAAATTCAGCTATTCCCCATCTCAGGCCAGTAAGCAGGTAGAACCGGTTTTGTGGTGCCTTTCAGCTGCCTACCGGGGTAGTGTAAAAACTACCAACAGGACTCCTTTCTCGCACCTTCCCCGGTGGAGTTGTGCATGGGGTGTGTTTGGAACATTCTGTCACCAGCCGAGTCCAAAATTCAGCCGTTCCCCGTCTCAGCCCAGAAAGCAGGTAGAACAAGTTTTGTGGTGCCTTTCAGCTGCCTACCGGGGTACTGTAAAAACTACCAACAGGACTCGTTTCTGGCACCTTCCCCGGTGGAGCTGTGCATGGGGTGTGTTTGGAACATTTTGTCACCAGCCGAGTCCAAAATTCAGCCGTTCCCCATCTCAGCCCAGAAAGCAGGTAGAACAAGTTTTGTGGTGCCTTTCAGCTGCCTACCGGGGTACTGTAAAAACTACCAACAGGACTCGTTTCTGGCACCTTCCCCGGTGGAGTTGTGCATGGGGTGTGTTTGGAACATTCTGTCACCAGCCGAGTCCAAAACTCAGCCGATCCCCATCTCAGCCCAGAAAGCAGGTAGAACAAGTTTTGTGGTGCCTTTCAGCTGCCTACCGGGGTAGTGTAAAAACTACCAACAGAACTCGTTTCTGGCACCTTCCCCGGTGGAGTTGTGCATGGGGTGTGTTTGGAACATTTTGTCACCAGGCGAGTCCAAAATTCAGCGATTCCCCATCTCAGCCCAGGAAGCAGATAGAACTGGTTTTGTGGTGCCTTTCAGCTGCCTACCGGGGTACTGTAAAAACTACCAACAGAACTCGTTTCTGGCACCTTCCCCGGTGGAGCTGTGCATGGGGTGTGTTTGGAACATTTTGTCACCAGCCGAGTCCAAAATTCAGCTATTCCCCATCTCAGGCCAGTAAGCAGATAGAACAAGTTTTGTGGTGTCTTTCTCTTGCCTACCGGGGTAGTGTAAAAACTACCAAAAGAACTCATTTCTGGCACCTTCCCCGGTGGAGCTGTGCATGGGGTGTGTTTGGAACATTTTGCCACCAGCCGAGTCCAAAATTCAGCTGTTCCCCATCTCTAGCCCAGGAAGCAGATAGAACAAGTTTTGTGGTGCCTTTCAGCTGCCTACCGGGGTAGTGTAAAAACTACCAACAGGACTCGTTTCTGGCACCTTCCCCGGTGGAGCTGTGCATGGGGTGTGTTTGGAACATTTTGTCACCAGCCGAGTCCAAAATTCAGCTGTTCCCCATCTCTAGCCCAGGAAGCAGATAGAACAAGTTTTGTGGTGCCTTTCAGCTGCCTACCGGGGGTACTGTAAAAACTACCAACAGGACTCGTTTCTGGCACCTTCCCCGGTGGAGTTGTGCATGGGGTGTGTTTGGAACATTCTGTCACCAGCCGAGTCCAAAATTCAGCCGTTCCCCATCTCAGCCCAGAAAGCAGGTAGAACAAGTTTTGTGGTGCCTTTCAGCTGCCTACCGGGGTACTGTAAAAACTACCAACAGGACTCGTTTCTGGCACCTTCCCCGGTGGAGTTGTGCATGGGGTGTGTTTGGAACATTCTGTCACCAGCCGAGTCCAAAATTCAGCCGTTCCCCATCTCAGCCCAGAAAGCAGGTAGAACAAGTTTTGTGGTGCCTTTCAGCTGCCTACCGCGGTACTGTAAAAACTACCAACAGGACTCGTTTCTGGCACCTTCCCCGGTGGAGTTGTGCATGGGGTGTGTTTGGAACATTTTGTCACCACCCGAGTCCAAAATTCAGCCGTTCCCCATCTCAGCCCAGGAAGCAGGTAGAACAAGTTTTGTGGTGTCTTTCTCTTGCCTACCGGGGTAGTGTAAAAACTACCAAAAGAACTCATTTCTGGCACCTTCCCCGGTGGAGTTGTGCATGGGGTGTGTTTGTAACATTCTGTCACCAGCCGAGTCCAAAATTCAGCCGTTCCCCATCTCAGCCCAGGAAGCAGGTAGAACAAGTTTTGTGGTGCCTTTCAGCTGCCTACCGCGGTACTGTAAAAACTACCAACAGGACTCGTTTCTGGCACCTTCCCCGGTGGAGTTGTGCATGGGGTGTGTTTGGAACATTTTGTCACCACCCGAGTCCAAAATTCAGCCGTTCCCCATCTCAGCCCAGAAAGCAGGTAGAACAAGTTTTGTGGTGTCTTTCTCTTGCCTACCGGGGTAGTGTAAAAACTACCAAAAGAACTCATTTCTGGCACCTTCCCCGGTGGAGTTGTGCATGGGGTGTGTTTGGAACATTCTGTCACCAGCCGAGTCCAAAATTCAGCCGTTCCCCATCTCAGCCCAGGAAGCAGGTAGAACAAGTTTTGTGGTGCCTTTCAGCTGCCTACCGGGGTACTGTAAAAACTACCAACAGAACTTGTTTCTGGGACCTTCCCCGGTGGAGTTGTGCATGGGGTGTGTTTGGAACATTTTGTCACCAGCCGAGTCCAAAATTCAGCTATTCCCCATCTCAGGCCAGTAAGCAGGTAGAACCGGTTTTGTGGTGCCTTTCAGCTGCCTACCGGGGTAGTGTAAAAACTACCAACAGGACTCCTTTCTCGCACCTTCCCCGGTGGAGTTGTGCATGGGGTGTGTTTGGAACATTCTGTCACCAGCCGAGTCCAAAATTCAGCCGTTCCCCATCTCAGCCCAGAAAGCAGGTAGAACAAGTTTTGTGGTGCCTTTCAGCTGCCTACCGGGGTACTGTAAAAACTACCAACAGGACTCGTTTCTGGCACCTTCCCCGGTGGAGCTGTGCATGGGGTGTGTTTGGAACATTTTGTCACCAGCCGAGTCCAAAATTCAGCCGTTCCCCATCTCAGCCCAGAAAGCAGGTAGAACAAGTTTTGTGGTGCCTTTCAGCTGCCTACCGGGGTACTGTAAAAACTACCAACAGGACTCGTTTCTGGCACCTTCCCCGGTGGAGTTGTGCATGGGGTGTGTTTGGAACATTCTGTCACCAGCCAGCTGTTCCCCATCTCTAGCCCAGGAAGCAGATAGAACAAGTTTTGTGGTGCCTTTTAGCTGCCTACCGGGGTAGTGTAAAAACTACCAACAGAACTCGTTTCTGGCACCTTCCCCGGTGGAGTTGTGCATGGGGGGTGTGTTTGGAACATTTTGTCACCAGCCGAGTCCAAAATTCAGCCGTTCCCCATCTCAGCCCAGGAAGCAGATAGAACAAGTTTTGTGGTGCCTTTCAGCTGCCTACCGGGGGTAGTGTAAAAACTACCAACAGGACTCGTTTCTGGCACCTTCCCCGGTGGAGCTGTGCATGGGGTGTGTTTGGAACATTTTGTCACCAGCCGAGTCCAAAATTCAGCTGTTCCCCATCTCTAGCCCAGGAAGCAGATAGAACAAGTTTTGTGGTGCCTTTCAGCTGCCTACCGGGGTACTGTAAAAACTACCAACAGGACTCGTTTCTGGCACCTTCCCCGGTGGAGTTGTGCATGGGGTGTGTTTGGAACTATTCTGTCACCAGCCGAGTCCAAAATTCAGCCGTTCCCCATCTCAGCCCAGAAAGCAGGTAGAACAAGTTTTGTGGTGCCTTTCAGCTGCCTACCGGGGTACTGTAAAAACTACCAACAGGACTCGTTTCTGGCACCTTCCCCGGTGGAGTTGTGCATGGGGTGTGTTTGGAACATTCTGTCACCAGCCGAGTCCAAAATTCAGCCGTTCCCCATCTCAGCCCAGAAAGCAGGTAGAACAAGTTTTGTGGTGCCTTTCAGCTGCCTACCGCGGTACTGTAAAAACTACCAACAGGACTCGTTTCTGGCACCTTCCCCGGTGGAGTTGTGCATGGGGTGTGTTTGGAACATTTTGTCACCACCCGAGTCCAAAATTCAGCCGTTCCCCATCTCAGCCCAGGAAGCAGGTAGAACAAGTTTTGTGGTGTCTTTCTCTTGCCTACCGGTGGTAGTGTAAAAACTACCAAAAGAACTCATTTCTGGCACCTTCCCCGGTGGAGTTGTGCATGGGGTGTGTTTGGAACATTCTGTCACCAGCCGAGTCCAAAATTCAGCCGTTCCCCATCTCAGCCCAGGAAGCAGGTAGAACAAGTTTTGTGGTGCCTTTCAGCTGCCTACCGCGGTACTGTAAAAACTACCAACAGGACTCGTTTCTGGCACCTTCCCCGGTGGAGTTGTGCATGGGGTGTGTTTGGGAACATTTTGTCACCACCCGAGTCCAAAATTCAGCCGTTCCCCATCTCAGCCCAGAAAGCAGGTAGAACAAGTTTTGTGGTGTCTTTCTCTTGCCTACCGGGGGTAGTGTAAAAAACTACCAAAAGAACTCATTTCTGGCACCTTCCCCGGTGGAGTTGTGCATGGGGTGTGTTTGTAACATTCTGTCACCAGCCGAGTCCAAAATTCAGCCGTTCCCCATCTCAGCCCAGGAAGCAGGTAGAACAAGTTTTGTGGTGCCTTTCAGCTGCCTACCGGGGGTAGTGTAAAAACTACCAACAGAACTTGTTTCTGGCACCTTCCCCGGTGGAGTTGTGCATGGGGTGTGTTTGGAACATTTTGTCACCAGCCGAGTCCAAAATTCAGCTATTCCCCATCTCAGGCCAGTAAGCAGGTAGAACCGGTTTTGTGGTGCCTTTCAGCTGCCTACCGGGGTAGTGTAAAAACTACCAACAGAACTCGTTTCTGGCACCTTCCCCGGTGGAGTTGTGTGTGGGGTGTGTTTGGAACATTCTGTCACCAGCCGAGTCCAAAATTCAGCCGTTCCCCATCTCAGGCCAGTAAGCAGGTAGAACCGGTTTTGTGGTGCCTTTCAGCTGCCTACCGGGGTACTGTAAAAACTACCAACAGGACTCGTTTCTGGCACCTTCCCCGGTGGAGCTGTGCATGGGGTGTGTTTGGAACATTTTGTCACCAGCCGAGTCCAAAATTCAGCCGTTCCCCATCTCAGCCCAGAAAGCAGGTAGAACAAGTTTTGTGGTGCCTTTCAGCTGCCTACCGGGGTACTGTAAAAACTACCAACAGGACTCGTTTCTGGCACCTTCCCCGGTGGAGTTGTGCATGGGGTGTGTTTGGAACATTCTGTCACCAGCCGAGTCCAAAATTCAGCCGTTCCCCATCTCAGCCCAGAAAGCAGGTAGAACAAGTTTTGTGGTGCCTTTCAGCTGCCTACCGGGGTACTGTAAAAACTACCAACAGGACTCGTTTCTGGCACCTTCCCCGGTGGAGTTGTGCATGGGGTGTGTTTGGAACATTCTGTCACCAGCCGAGTCCAAAACTCAGCCGATCCCCATCTCAGCCCAGAAAGCAGGTAGAACAAGTTTTGTGGTGCCTTTCAGCTGCCTACCGGGGTAGTGTAAAAACTACCAACAGAACTCGTTTCTGGCACCTTCCCCGGTGGAGTTGTGCATGGGGTGTGTTTGGAACATTTTGTCACCAGGCGAGTCCAAAATTCAGCGATTCCCCATCTCAGCCCAGGAAGCAGATAGAACTGGTTTTGTGGTGCCTTTCAGCTGCCTACCGGGGTACTGTAAAAACTACCAACAGAACTCGTTTCTGGCACCTTCCCCGGTGGAGCTGTGCATGGGGTGTGTTTGGAACATTTTGTCACCAGCCGAGTCCAAAATTCAGCTATTCCCCATCTCAGGCCAGTAAGCAGATAGAACAAGTTTTGTGGTGTCTTTCTCTTGCCTACCGGGGTAGTGTAAAAACTACCAAAAGAACTCATTTCTGGCACCTTCCCCGGTGGAGCTGTGCATGGGGTGTGTTTGGAACATTTTGCCACCAGCCGAGTCCAAAATTCAGCTGTTCCCCATCTCTAGCCCAGGAAGCAGATAGAACAAGTTTTGTGGTGCCTTTTAGCTGCCTACCGGGGTAGTGTAAAAACTACCAACAGAACTCGTTTCTGGCACCTTCCCCGGTGGAGTTGTGCATGGGGTGTGTTTGGAACATTTTGTCACCAGCCGAGTCCAAAATTCAGCCGTTCCCCATCTCAGCCCAGGAAGCAGATAGAACAAGTTTTGTGGTGCCTTTCAGCTGCCTACCGGGGTAGTGTAAAAACTACCAACAGGACTCGTTTCTGGCACCTTCCCCGGTGGAGCTGTGCATGGGGTGTGTTTGGAACATTTTGTCACCAGCCGAGTCCAAAATTCAGCTGTTCCCCATCTCTAGCCCAGGAAGCAGATAGAACAAGTTTTGTGGTGCCTTTCAGCTGCCTACCGGGGTACTGTAAAAACTACCAACAGGACTCGTTTCTGGCACCTTCCCCGGTGGAGTTGTGCATGGGGTGTGTTTGGAACATTCTGTCACCAGCCGAGTCCAAAATTCAGCCGTTCCCCATCTCAGCCCAGAAAGCAGGTAGAACAAGTTTTGTGGTGCCTTTCAGCTGCCTACCGGGGTACTGTAAAAACTACCAACAGGACTCGTTTCTGGCACCTTCCCCGGTGGAGTTGTGCATGGGGTGTGTTTGGAACATTCTGTCACCAGCCGAGTCCAAAATTCAGCCGTTCCCCATCTCAGCCCAGAAAGCAGGTAGAACAAGTTTTGTGGTGCCTTTCAGCTGCCTACCGCGGTACTGTAAAAACTACCAACAGGACTCGTTTCTGGCACCTTCCCCGGTGGAACTGTGCATGGGGTGTGTTTGGAACATTTTGTCACCACCCGAGTCCAAAATTCAGCCGTTCCCCATCTCAGCCCAGGAAGCAGGTAGAACAAGTTTTGTGGTGTCTTTCTCTTGCCTACCGGGGTAGTGTAAAAACTACCAAAAGAACTCATTTCTGGCACCTTCCCCGGTGGAGTTGTGCATGGGGTGTGTTTGTAACATTCTGTCACCAGCCGAGTCCAAAATTCAGCCGTTCCCCATCTCAGCCCAGGAAGCAGGTAGAACAAGTTTTGTGGTGCCTTTCAGCTGCCTACCGCGGTACTGTAAAAACTACCAACAGGACTCGTTTCTGGCACCTTCCCCGGTGGAGTTGTGCATGGGGTGTGTTTGGAACATTTTGTCACCACCCGAGTCCAAAATTCAGCCGTTCCCCATCTCAGCCCAGAAAGCAGGTAGAACAAGTTTTGTGGTGTCTTTCTCTTGCCTACCGGGGTAGTGTAAAAACTACCAAAAGAACTCATTTCTGGCACCTTCCCCGGTGGAGTTGTGCATGGGGTGTGTTTGTAACATTCTGTCACCAGCCGAGTCCAAAATTCAGCCGTTCCCCATCTCAGCCCAGGAAGCAGGTAGAACAAGTTTTGTGGTGCCTTTCAGCTGCCTACCGGGGTACTGTAAAAACTACCAACAGAACTTGTTTCTGGCACCTTCCCCGGTGGAGTTGTGCATGGGGTGTGTTTGGAACATTTTGTCACCAGCCGAGTCCAAAATTCAGCTATTCCCCATCTCAGGCCAGTAAGCAGGTAGAACCGGTTTTGTGGTGCCTTTCAGCTGCCTACCGGGGTAGTGTAAAAACTACCAACAGGACTCCTTTCTCGCACCTTCCCCGGTGGAGTTGTGCATGGGGTGTGTTTGGAACATTCTGTCACCAGCCGAGTCCAAAATTCAGCCGTTCCCCATCTCAGCCCAGAAAGCAGGTAGAACAAGTTTTGTGGTGCCTTTCAGCTGCCTACCGGGGTACTGTAAAAACTACCAACAGGACTCGTTTCTGGCACCTTCCCCGGTGGAGCTGTGCATGGGGTGTGTTTGGAACATTTTGTCACCAGCCGAGTCCAAAATTCAGCCGTTCCCCATCTCAGCCCAGAAAGCAGGTAGAACAAGTTTTGTGGTGCCTTTCAGCTGCCTACCGGGGTACTGTAAAAACTACCAACAGGACTCGTTTCTGGCACCTTCCCCGGTGGAGTTGTGCATGGGGTGTGTTTGGAACATTCTGTCACCAGCCGAGTCCAAAATTCAGCCGTTCCCCATCTCAGCCCAGAAAGCAGGTAGAACAAGTTTTGTGGTGCCTTTCAGCTGCCTACCGGGGTACTGTAAAAACTACCAACAGGACTCCTTTCTGGCACCTTCCCCGGTGGAGTTGTGCATGGGGTGTGTTTGGAACATTCTGTCACCAGCCGAGTCCAAAATTCAGCCGTTCCCCATCTCAGCCCAGAAAGCAGGTAGAACAAGTTTTGTGGTGCCTTTCAGCTGCCTACCGCGGTACTGTAAAAACTACCAACAGGACTCGTTTCTGGCACCTTCCCCGGTGGAGTTGTGCATGGGGTGTGTTTGGAACATTTTGTCACCACCCGAGTCCAAAATTCAGCCGTTCCCCATCTCAGCCCAGGAAGCAGGTAGAACAAGTTTTGTGGTGTCTTTCTCTTGCCTACCGGGGTAGTGTAAAAACTACCAAAAGAACTCATTTCTGGCACCTTCCCCGGTGGAGTTGTGCATGGGGTGTGTTTGTAACATTCTGTCACCAGCCGAGTCCAAAATTCAGCCGTTCCCCATCTCAGCCCAGGAAGCAGGTAGAACAAGTTTTGTGGTGCCTTTCAGCTGCCTACCGCGGTACTGTAAAAACTACCAACAGGACTCGTTTCTGGCACCTTCCCCGGTGGAGTTGTGCATGGGGTGTGTTTGGAACATTTTGTCACCACCCGAGTCCAAAATTCAGCCGTTCCCCATCTCAGCCCAGAAAGCAGGTAGAACAAGTTTTGTGGTGCCTTTCAGCTGCCTACCGGGGTAGTGTAAAAACTACCAAAAGAACTCATTTCTGGCACCTTCCCCGGTGGAGTTGTGCATGGGGTGTGTTTGTAACATTCTGTCACCAGCCGAGTCCAAAATTCAGCCGTTCCCCATCTCAGCCCAGGAAGCAGGTAGAACAAGTTTTGTGGTGCCTTTCAGCTGCCTACCGGGGTAGTGTAAAAACTACCAACAGAACTTGTTTCTGGCACCTTCCCCGGTGGAGTTGTGCATGGGGTGTGTTTGGAACATTTTGTCACCAGCCGAGTCCAAAATTCAGCTATTCCCCATCTCAGGCCAGTAAGCAGGTAGAACCGGTTTTGTGGTGCCTTTCAGCTGCCTACCGGGGTAGTGTAAAAACTACCAACAGAACTCGTTTCTGGCACCTTCCCCGGTGGAGCTGTGCATGGGGTGTGTTTGGAACATTTTGCCACCAGCCGAGTCCAAAACTCAGCCGATCCCCATCTCAGCCCAGAAAGCAGGTACAACAAGTTTTGTGGTGCCTTTCAGCTGCCTACCGGGGTACTGTAAAAACTACCAACAGGACTCCTTTCTCGCACCTTCCCCGGTGGAGTTGTGCATGGGGTGTGTTTGGAACATTCTGTCACCAGCCGAGTCCAAAATTCAGCCGTTCCCCATCTCAGCCCAGAAAGCAGGTAGAACAAGTTTTGTGGTGCCTTTCAGCTGCCTACCGGGGTACTGTAAAAACTACCAACAGGACTCGTTTCTGGCACCTTCCCCGGTGGAGCTGTGCATGGGGTGTGTTTGGAACATTTTGTCACCAGCCGAGTCCAAAATTCAGCCGTTCCCCATCTCAGCCCAGAAAGCAGGTAGAACAAGTTTTGTGGTGCCTTTCAGCTGCCTACCGGGGTAGTGTAAAAACTACCAACAGGACTCGTTTCTGGCACCTTCCCCGGTGGAGTTGTGCATGGGGTGTGTTTGGAACATTCTGTCACCAGCCGAGTCCAAAATTCAGCCGTTCCCCATCTCAGCCCAGAAAGCAGGTAGAACAAGTTTTGTGGTGCCTTTCAGCTGCCTACCGGGGGTAGTGTAAAAACTACCAACAGAACTCGTTTCTGGCACGTTCCGTGGTGGAGCTGTGCATGGGGTGTGTTTGGAACATTTTGCCACCAGCCGAGTCCAAAACTCAGCCGATCCCCATCTCAGCCCAGAAAGCAGGTAGAACAAGTTTTGTGGTGCCTTTCAGCTGCCTACCGGGGTACTGTAAAAACTACCAACAGAACTCGTTTCTGGCACCTTCCCCGGTGGAGCTGTGCATGGGGTGTGTTTGGAACATTTTGCCACCAGCCGAGTCCAAAACTCAGCCGATCCCCATCTCAGCCCAGAAAGCAGGTAGAACAAGTTTTGTGGTGTCTTTCTCTTGCCTACCAGGGTAGTGTAAAAACTACCAAAAGAACTCATTTCTGGCACCTTCCCCGGTGGAGTTGTGCATGGGGTGTGTTTGGAACATTCTGTCACCACCCGAGTCCAAAATTCAGCCGTTCCCCATCTCAGCCCAGAAAGCAGGTAGAACAAGTTTTGTGGTGCCTTTCAGCTGCCTACCGGGGTACTGTAAAAATTACCAACAGGACTCGTTTCTGGCACCTTCCCCGGTGGAGCTGTGCATGGGGTGTGTTTGGAACATTTTGTCACCAGCCGAGTCCAAAATTCAGCCGTTCCCCATCTCAGCCCAGAAAGCAGGTAGAACAAGTTTTGTGGTGCCTTTCAGCTGCCTACCGGGGTACTGTAAAAACTACCAACAGGACTCGTTTCTGGCACCTTCCCCGGTGGAGTTGTGCATGGGGTGTGTTTGGAACATTCTGTCACCAGCCGAGTCCAAAATTCAGCCGTTCCCCATCTCAGCCCAGAAAGCAGGTAGAACAAGTTTTGTGGTGCCTTTCAGCTGCCTACCGGGGTACTGTAAAAACTACCAACAGGACTCGTTTCTGGCACCTTCCCCGGTGGAGCTGTGCATGGGGTGTGTTTGGAACATTTTGTCACCAGCCGAGTCCAAAATTCAGCCGTTCCCCATCTCAGCCCAGAAAGCAGGTAGAACAAGTTTTGTGGTGCCTTTCAGCTGCCTACCGGGGTAGTGTAAAAACTACCAACAGGACTCGTTTCTGGCACCTTCCCCGGTGGAGTTGTGCATGGGGTGTGTTTGGAACATTCTGTCACCAGCCGAGTCCAAAATTCAGCCGTTCCCCATCTCAGCCCAGAAAGCAGGTAGAACAAGTTTTGTGGTGCCTTTCAGCTGCCTACCGGGGTAGTGTAAAAACTACCAACAGAACTCGTTTCTGGCACGTTCCGTGGTGGAGCTGTGCATGGGGTGTGTTTGGAACATTTTGCCACCAGCCGAGTCCAAAACTCAGCCGATCCCCATCTCAGCCCAGAAAGCAGGTAGAACAAGTTTTGTGGTGCCTTTCAGCTGCCTACCGGGGTACTGTAAAAACTACCAACAGAACTCGTTTCTGGCACCTTCCCCGGTGGAGCTGTGCATGGGGTGTGTTTGGAACATTTTGCCACCAGCCGAGTCCAAAACTCAGCCGATCCCCATCTCAGCCCAGAAAGCAGGTAGAACAAGTTTTGTGGTGTCTTTCTCTTGCCTACCAGGGTAGTGTAAAAACTACCAAAAGAACTCATTTCTGGCACCTTCCCCGGTGGAGTTGTGCATGGGGTGTGTTTGGAACATTCTGTCACCACCCGAGTCCAAAATTCAGCCGTTCCCCATCTCAGCCCAGAAAGCAGGTAGAACAAGTTTTGTGGTGCCTTTCAGCTGCCTACCGGGGTACTGTAAAAATTACCAACAGGACTCGTTTCTGGCACCTTCCCCGGTGGAGCTGTGCATGGGGTGTGTTTGGAACATTTTGTCACCAGCCGAGTCCAAAATTCAGCCGTTCCCCATCTCAGCCCAGAAAGCAGGTAGAACAAGTTTTGTGGTGCCTTTCAGCTGCCTACCGGGGTACTGTAAAAACTACCAACAGGACTCGTTTCTGGCACCTTCCCCGGTGGAGTTGTGCATGGGGTGTGTTTGGAACATTCTGTCACCAGCCGAGTCCAAAATTCAGCCGTTCCCCATCTCAGCCCAGAAAGCAGGTAGAACAAGTTTTGTGGTGCCTTTCAGCTGCCTACCGGGGTACTGTAAAAACTACCAACAGGACTCGTTTCTGGCACCTTCCCCGGTGGAGTTGTGCATGGGGTGTGTTTGGAACATTCTGTCACCAGCCGAGTCCAAAATTCAGCCGTTCCCCATCTCAGCCCAGGAAGCAGGTAGAACAAGTTTTGTGGTGCCTTTCAGCTGCCTACCGCGGTACTGTAAAAACTACCAACAGGACTCGTTTCTGGCACCTTCCCCGGTGGAGCTGTGCATGGGGTGTGTTTGGAACATTTTGTCACCACCCGAGTCCAAAATTCAGCCGTTCCCCATCTCAGCCCAGAAAGCAGGTAGAACAAGTTTTGTGGTGCCTTTCAGCTGCCTACTGGGGTAGTGTAAAAACTACCAACAGGACTCGTTTCTGGCACCTTCCCCGGTGGAGTTGTGCATGGGGTGTGTTTGGAACATTCTGTCACCAGCCGAGTCCAAAATTCAGCCGTTCCCCATCTCAGCCCAGAAAGCAGGTAGAACAAGTTTTGTGGTGCCTTTCAGCTGCCTACCGGGGTAGTGTAAAAACTACCAACAGAACTCGTTTCTGGCACGTTCCGTGGTGGAGCTGTGCATGGGGTGTGTTTGGAACATTTTGCCACCAGCCGAGTCCAAAACTCAGCCGATCCCCATCTCAGCCCAGAAAGCAGGTAGAACAAGTTTTGTGGTGCCTTTCAGCTGACTACCGGGGTACTGTAAAAACTACCAACAGAACTCGTTTCTGGCACCTTCCCCGGTGGAGCTGTGCATGGGGTGTGTTTGGAACATTTTGCCACCAGCCGAGTCCAAAACTCAGCCGATCCCCATCTCAGCCCAGAAAGCAGGTAGAACAAGTTTTGTGGTGTCTTTCTCTTGCCTACCAGGGTAGTGTAAAAACTACCAAAAGAACTCATTTCTGGCACCTTCCCCGGTGGAGTTGTGCATGGGGTGTGTTTGGAACATTCTGTCACCAGCCGAGTCCAAAATTCAGCCGTTCCCCATCTCAGCCCAGAAAGCAGGTAGAACAAGTTTTGTGGTGCCTTTCAGCTGACTACCGCGGTACTGTAAAAACTACCAACAGGACTCGTTTCTGGCACCTTCCCCGGTGGAGTTGTGCATGGGGTGTGTTTGGAACATTTTGTCACCACCCGAGTCCAAAATTCAGCCGTTCCCCATCTCAGCCCAGGAAGCAGGTAGAACAAGTTTTGTGGTGTCTTTCTCTTGCCTACCGGGGTAGTGTAAAAACTACCAAAAGAACTCATTTCTGGCACCTTCCCCGGTGGAGTTGTGCATGGGGTGTGTTTGTAACATTCTGTCACCAGCCGAGTCCAAAATTCAGCCGTTCCCCATCTCAGCCCAGGAAGCAGGTAGAACAAGTTTTGTGGTGCCTTTCAGCTGCCTACCGGGGTAGTGTAAAAACTACCAACAGAACTTGTTTCTGGCACCTTCCCCGGTGGAGTTGTGCATGGGGTGTGTTTGGAACATTTTGTCACCAGCCGAGTCCAAAATTCAGCTATTCCCCATCTCAGGCCAGTAAGCAGGTAGAACCGGTTTTGTGGTGCCTTTCAGCTGCCTACCGGGGTAGTGTAAAAACTACCAACAGAACTCGTTTCTGGCACCTTCCCCGGTGGAGCTGTGCATGGGGTGTGTTTGGAACATTTTGCCACCAGCCGAGTCCAAAACTCAGCCGATCCCCATCTCAGCCCAGAAAGCAGGTACAACAAGTTTTGTGGTGCCTTTCAGCTGCCTACCGGGGTACTGTAAAAACTACCAACAGGACTCCTTTCTCGCACCTTCCCCGGTGGAGTTGTGCATGGGGTGTGTTTGGAACATTCTGTCACCAGCCGAGTCCAAAATTCAGCCGTTCCCCATCTCAGCCCAGAAAGCAGGTAGAACAAGTTTTGTGGTGCCTTTCAGCTGCCTACCGGGGTACTGTAAAAACTACCAACAGGACTCGTTTCTGGCACCTTCCCCGGTGGAGCTGTGCATGGGGTGTGTTTGGAACATTTTGTCACCAGCCGAGTCCAAAATTCAGCCGTTCCCCATCTCAGCCCAGAAAGCAGGTAGAACAAGTTTTGTGGTGCCTTTCAGCTGCCTACCGGGGTAGTGTAAAAACTACCAACAGGACTCGTTTCTGGCACCTTCCCCGGTGGAGTTGTGCATGGGGTGTGTTTGGAAAATTCTGTCACCAGCCGAGTCCAAAATTCAGCCGTTCCCCATCTCAGCCCAGAAAGCAGGTAGAACAAGTTTTGTGGTGCCTTTCAGCTGCCTACCGGGGTAGTGTAAAAACTACCAACAGAACTCGTTTCTGGCACGTTCCGTGGTGGAGCTGTGCATGGGGTGTGTTTGGAACATTTTGCCACCAGCCGAGTCCAAAACTCAGCCGATCCCCATCTCAGCCCAGAAACCAGGTAGAACAAGTTTTGTGGTGCCTTTCAGCTGCCTACCGGGGTACTGTAAAAACTACCAACAGAACTCGTTTCTGGCACCTTCCCCGGTGGAGCTGTGCATGGGGTGTGTTTGGAACATTTTGCCACCAGCCGAGTCCAAAACTCAGCCGATCCCCATCTCATCCCAGAAAGCAGGTAGAACAAGTTTTGTGGTGTCTTTCTCTTGCCTACCAGGGTAGTGTAAAAACTACCAAAAGAACTCATTTCTGGCACCTTCCCCGGTGGAGTTGTGCATGGGGTGTGTTTGGAACATTCTGTCACCACCCGAGTCCAAAATTCAGCCGTTCCCCATCTCAGCCCAGAAAGCAGGTAGAACAAGTTTTGTGGTGCCTTTCAGCTGCCTACCGGGGTACTGTAAAAACTACCAACAGGACTCGTTTCTGGCACCTTCCCCGGTGGAGCTGTGCATGGGGTGTGTTTGGAACATTTTGTCACCAGCCGAGTCCAAAATTCAGCCGTTCCCCATCTCAGCCCAGAAAGCAGGTAGAACAAGTTTTGTGGTGCCTTTCAGCTGCCTACCGGGGTACTGTAAAAACTACCAACAGGACTCGTTTCTGGCACCTTCCCCGGTGGAGTTGTGCATGGGGTGTGTTTGGAACATTCTGTCACCAGCCGAGTCCAAAATTCAGCCGTTCCCCATCTCAGCCCAGAAAGCAGGTAGAACAAGTTTTGTGGTGCCTTTCAGCTGCCTACCGGGGTACTGTAAAAACTACCAACAGGACTCGTTTCTGGCACCTTCCCCGGTGGAGTTGTGCATGGGGTGTGTTTGGAACATTCTGTCACCAGCCGAGTCCAAAATTCAGCCGTTCCCCATCTCAGCCCAGGAAGCAGGTAGAACAAGTTTTGTGGTGCCTTTCAGCTGCCTACCGCGGTACTGTAAAAACTACCAACAGGACTCGTTTCTGGCACCTTCCCCGGTGGAGCTGTGCATGGGGTGTGTTTGGAACATTTTGTCACCACCCGAGTCCAAAATTCAGCCGTTCCCCATCTCAGCCCAGAAAGCAGGTAGAACAAGTTTTGTGGTGCCTTTCAGCTGCCTACCGGGGTAGTGTAAAAACTACCAACAGGACTCGTTTCTGGCACCTTCCCCGGTGGAGTTGTGCATGGGGTGTGTTTGGAACATTCTGTCACCAGCCGAGTCCAAAATTCAGCCGTTCCCCATCTCAGCCCAGAAAGCAGGTAGAACAAGTTTTGTGGTGCCTTTCAGCTGCCTACCGGGGTAGTGTAAAAACTACCAACAGAACTCGTTTCTGGCACGTTCCGTGGTGGAGTTGTGCATGGGGTGTGTTTGGAACATTTTGCCACCAGCCGAGTCCAAAACTCAGCCGATCCCCATCTCAGCCCAGAAAGCAGGTAGAACAAGTTTTGTGGTGCCTTTCAGCTGCCTACCGGGGTAGTGTAAAAACTACCAACAGGACTCGTTTCTGGCACCTTCCCCGGTGGAGCTGTGCATGGGGTGTGTTTGGAACATTTTGCCACCAGCCGAGTCCAAAACTCAGCCGATCCCCATCTCAGCCCAGAAAGCAGGTAGAACAAGTTTTGTGGTGTCTTTCTCTTGCCTACCAGGGTAGTGTAAAAACTACCAAAAGAACTCATTTCTGGCACCTTCCCCGGTGGAGTTGTGCATGGGGTGTGTTTGTAACATTCTGTCACCAGCCGAGTCCAAAATTCAGCCGTTCCCCATCTCAGCCCAGGAAGCAGGTAGAACAAGTTTTGTGGTGCCTTTCAGCTGCCTACCGGGGTAGTGTAAAAACTACCAACAGAACTTGTTTCTGGCACCTTCCCCGGTGGAGTTGTGCATGGGGTGTGTTTGGAACATTTTGTCACCAGCCGAGTCCAAAATTCAGCTATTCCCCATCTCAGGCCAGTAAGCAGGTAGAACCGGTTTTGTGGTGCCTTTCAGCTGCCTACCGGGGTAGTGTAAAAACTACCAACAGAACTCGTTTCTGGCACCTTCCCCGGTGGAGCTGTGCATGGGGTGTGTTTGGAACATTTTGCCACCAGCCGAGTCCAAAACTCAGCCGATCCCCATCTCAGCCCAGAAAGCAGGTACAACAAGTTTTGTGGTGCCTTTCAGCTGCCTACCGGGGTACTGTAAAAACTACCAACAGGACTCCTTTCTCGCACCTTCCCCGGTGGAGTTGTGCATGGGGTGTGTTTGGAACATTCTGTCACCAGCCGAGTCCAAAATTCAGCCGTTCCCCATCTCAGCCCAGAAAGCAGGTAGAACAAGTTTTGTGGTGCCTTTCAGCTGCCTACCGGGGTACTGTAAAAACTACCAACAGGACTCGTTTCTGGCACCTTCCCCGGTGGAGCTGTGCATGGGGTGTGTTTGGAACATTTTGTCACCAGCCGAGTCCAAAATTCAGCCGTTCCCCATCTCAGCCCAGAAAGCAGGTAGAACAAGTTTTGTGGTGCCTTTCAGCTGCCTACCGGGGTAGTGTAAAAACTACCAACAGGACTCGTTTCTGGCACCTTCCCCGGTGGAGTTGTGCATGGGGTGTGTTTGGAAAATTCTGTCACCAGCCGAGTCCAAAATTCAGCCGTTCCCCATCTCAGCCCAGAAAGCAGGTAGAACAAGTTTTGTGGTGCCTTTCAGCTGCCTACCGGGGTAGTGTAAAAACTACCAACAGAACTCGTTTCTGGCACGTTCCGTGGTGGAGCTGTGCATGGGGTGTGTTTGGAACATTTTGCCACCAGCCGAGTCCAAAACTCAGCCGATCCCCATCTCAGCCCAGAAACCAGGTAGAACAAGTTTTGTGGTGCCTTTCAGCTGCCTACCGGGGTACTGTAAAAACTACCAACAGAACTCGTTTCTGGCACCTTCCCCGGTGGAGCTGTGCATGGGGTGTGTTTGGAACATTTTGCCACCAGCCGAGTCCAAAACTCAGCCGATCCCCATCTCATCCCAGAAAGCAGGTAGAACAAGTTTTGTGGTGTCTTTCTCTTGCCTACCAGGGTAGTGTAAAAACTACCAAAAGAACTCATTTCTGGCACCTTCCCCGGTGGAGTTGTGCATGGGGTGTGTTTGGAACATTCTGTCACCACCCGAGTCCAAAATTCAGCCGTTCCCCATCTCAGCCCAGAAAGCAGGTAGAACAAGTTTTGTGGTGCCTTTCAGCTGCCTACCGGGGTACTGTAAAAACTACCAACAGGACTCGTTTCTGGCACCTTCCCCGGTGGAGCTGTGCATGGGGTGTGTTTGGAACATTTTGTCACCAGCCGAGTCCAAAATTCAGCCGTTCCCCATCTCAGCCCAGAAAGCAGGTAGAACAAGTTTTGTGGTGCCTTTCAGCTGCCTACCGGGGTACTGTAAAAACTACCAACAGGACTCGTTTCTGGCACCTTCCCCGGTGGAGTTGTGCATGGGGTGTGTTTGGAACATTCTGTCACCAGCCGAGTCCAAAATTCAGCCGTTCCCCATCTCAGCCCAGAAAGCAGGTAGAACAAGTTTTGTGGTGCCTTTCAGCTGCCTACCGGGGTACTGTAAAAACTACCAACAGGACTCGTTTCTGGCACCTTCCCCGGTGGAGTTGTGCATGGGGTGTGTTTGGAACATTCTGTCACCAGCCGAGTCCAAAATTCAGCCGTTCCCCATCTCAGCCCAGGAAGCAGGTAGAACAAGTTTTGTGGTGCCTTTCAGCTGCCTACCGCGGTACTGTAAAAACTACCAACAGGACTCGTTTCTGGCACCTTCCCCGGTGGAGCTGTGCATGGGGTGTGTTTGGAACATTTTGTCACCACCCGAGTCCAAAATTCAGCCGTTCCCCATCTCAGCCCAGAAAGCAGGTAGAACAAGTTTTGTGGTGCCTTTCAGCTGCCTACCGGGGGTAGTGTAAAAACTACCAACAGGACTCGTTTCTGGCACCTTCCCCGGTGGAGTTGTGCATGGGGTGTGTTTGGAACATTCTGTCACCAGCCGAGTCCAAAATTCAGCCGTTCCCCATCTCAGCCCAGAAAGCAGGTAGAACAAGTTTTGTGGTGCCTTTCAGCTGCCTACCGGGGTAGTGTAAAAACTACCAACAGAACTCGTTTCTGGCACGTTCCGTGGTGGAGTTGTGCATGGGGTGTGTTTGGAACATTTTGCCACCAGCCGAGTCCAAAACTCAGCCGATCCCCATCTCAGCCCAGAAAGCAGGTAGAACAAGTTTTGTGGTGCCTTTCAGCTGACTACCGGGGTACTGTAAAAACTACCAACAGAACTCGTTTCTGGCACCTTCCCCGGTGGAGCTGTGCATGGGGTGTGTTTGGAACATTTTGCCACCAGCCGAGTCCAAAACTCAGCCGATCCCCATCTCAGCCCAGAAAGCAGGTAGAACAAGTTTTGTGGTGTCTTTCTCTTGCCTACCAGGGTAGTGTAAAAACTACCAAAAGAACTCATTTCTGGCACCTTCCCCGGTGGAGTTGTGCATGGGGTGTGTTTGGAACATTCTGTCACCACCCGAGTCCAAAATTCAGCCGTTCCCCATCTCAGCCCAGAAAGCAGGTAGAACAAGTTTTGTGGTGCCTTTCAGCTGACTACCGGGGTACTGTAAAAACTACCAACAGAACTCGTTTCTGGCACCTTCCCCGGTGGAGTTGTGCATGGGGTGTGTTTGGAACATTTTGTCACCAGCCGAGTCCAAAATTAAGCTGTTCCCCATCTCAGCCCAGGAAGCAGATAGAACAAGTTTTGTGGTGCCTTTCAGCTGCCTACCGGGGTACTGTAAAAACTACCAACAGGACTCGTTTCTGGCACCTTCCCCGGTGGAGTTGTGCATGGGGTGTGTTTGGAACATTTTGCCACCAGCCGAGTCCAAAACTCAGCCGATCCCCATCTCATCCCAGAAAGCAGGTAGAACAAGTTTTGTGGTGCCTTTCAGCTGCCTACCGGGGTAGTGTAAAAACTACCAACAGAACTCGTTTCTGGCACCTTCCCCGGTGGAGTTGTGCATGGGGTGTGTTTGGAACATTCTGTCACCACCCGAGTCCAAAATTCAGCCGTTCCCAATCTCAGCCCAGAAAGCAGGTAGAACAAGTTTTGTGGTGCCTTTCAGCTGCCTACCGGGGTAGTGTAAAAACTACCAACAGAACTCGTTTCTGGCACCTTCCCCGGTGGAGTTGTGCATGGGGTGTGTTTGGAACATTCTGTCACCACCCGAGTCCAAAATTCAGCCGTTCCCCATCTCAGCCCAGAAAGCAGGTAGAACAAGTTTTGTGGTGCCTTTCAGCTGACTACCGGGGTACTGTAAAAACTACCAACAGAACTCGTTTCTGGCACCTTCCCCGGTGGAGTTGTGCATGGGGTGTGTTTGGAACATTCTGTCACCAGGCGAGTCCAAAATTCAGCGATTCCCCATCTCAGCCCAGGAAGCAGATAGAACTGGTTTTGTGGTGCCTTTCAGCTGCCTACCGGGGTACTGTAAAAACTACCAACAGAACTTGTTTCTGGCACCTTCCCCGGTGGAGCTGTGCATGGGGTGTGTTTGGAACATTTTGTCACCAGCCGAGTCCAAAATTCAGCTATTCCCCATCTCAGGCCAGTAAGCAGATAGAACAAGTTTTGTGGTGTCTTTCTCTTGCCTACCGGGGTAGTGTAAAAACTACCAAAAGAACTCATTTCTGGCACCTTCCCCGGTGGAGCTGTGCATGGGGTGTGTTTGGAACATTTTGCCACCAGCCGAGTCCAAAATTCAGCTGTTCCCCATCTCTAGCCCAGGAAGCAGATAGAACAAGTTTTGTGGTGCCTTTCAGCTGCCTACCGGGGTAGTGTAAAAACTACCAACAGAACTCGTTTCTGGCACCTTCCCCGGTGGAGTTGTGCATGGGGTGTGTTTGGAACATTTTGTCACCAGCCGAGTCCAAAATTCAGCCGTTCCCCATCTCAGCCCAGGAAGCAGATAGAACAAGTTTTGTGGTGCCTTTCAGCTGCCTACCGGGGTAGTGTAAAAACTACCATCAGGACTCGTTTCTGGAACCTTCCCCGGTGGAGCTGTGCATGGGGTGTGTTTGGAACATTTTGTCACCAGCCGAGTCCAAAATTCAGCTGTTCCCCATCTCTAGCCCAGGAAGCAGATAGAACAAGTTTTGTGGTGCCTTTCAGCTGCCTACCGGGGTACTGTAAAAACTACCAACAGGACTCGTTTCTGGCACCTTCCCCGGTGGAGTTGTGCATGGGGTGTGTTTGGAACATTCTGTCACCAGCCGAGTCCAAAATTCAGCCGTTCCCCACCTCAGCCCAGAAGGCAGGTAGAACAAGTTTTGTGGTGCCTTTCAGCTGCCTACCGGGGTAGTGTAAAAACTACCAACAGGACTCGTTTCTGGCACCTTCCCCGGTGGAGTTGTGCATGGGGTGTGTTTGGAACATTCTGTCACCAGCCGAGTCCAAAATTCAGCCGTTCCCCATCTCAGCCCAGAAAGCAGGTAGAACAAGTTTTGTGGTGCCTTTCAGCTGCCTACCGGGGTAGTGTAAAAACTACCAACAGAACTTGTTTCTGGCACCTTCTCCGGTGGAGTTGTGCATGGGGTGTGTTTGGAACATTTTGTCACCAGCCGAGTCCAAAATTCAGCTATTCCCCATCTCAGGCCAGTAAGCAGGTAGAACCGGTTTTGTGGTGCCTTTCAGCTGCCTACCGGGGTACTGTAAAAACTATCAACAGAACTCGTTTCTGGCACCTTCCCCGGTGGAGTTGTGCATGGGGTGTGTTTGGAACATTCTGTCACCAGCCGAGTCCAAAATTCAGCCGTTCCCCATCTCAGCCCAGAAAGCAGGTAGAACAAGTTTTGTGGTGTCTTTCTCTTGCCTACCGGGGTAGTGTAAAAACTACCAAAAGAACTCATTTCTGGCACCTTCCCCGGTGGAGTTGTGCATGGGGTGTGTTTGGAACATTCTGTCACCAGCCGAGTCCAAAATTCAGCCGTTCCCCATCTCAGCCCAGAAAGCAGGTAGAACTAGTTTTGTGGTGCCTTTCAGCTGCCTACCGCGGGTACTGTAAAAACTACCAACAGGACTCGTTTCTGGCACCTTCCCCGGTGGAGTTGTGCATGGGGTGTGTTTGGAACATATTGTCACCACCCGAGTCCAAAATTCAGCCGTTCCCCATCTCAGCCCAGGAAGCAGGTAGAACAAGTTTTGTGGTGTCTTTCTCTTGCCTACCGGGGTAGTGTAAAAACTACCAAAAGAACTCATTTCTGGCACCTTCCCCGGTGGAGTTGTGCATGGGGTGTGTTTGTAACATTCTGTCACCAGCCGAGTCCAAAATTCAGCCGTTCCCCATCTCAGCCCAGGAAGCAGGTAGAACAAGTTTTGTGGTGCCTTTCAGCTGCCTACTGGGGTAGTGTAAAAACTACCAACAGGACTCCTTTCTCGCACCTTCCCCGGTGGAGTTGTGCATGGGGTGTGTTTGGAACATTCTGTCACCAGCCGAGTCCAAAATTCAGCCGTTCCCCATCTCAGCCCAGAAAGCAGGTAGAACAAGTTTTGTGGTGCCTTTCAGCTGCCTACCGGGGTACTGTAAAAACTACCAACAGGACTCGTTTCTGGCACCTTCCCCGGTGGAGCTGTGCATGGGGTGTGTTTGGAACATTTTGTCACCAGCCGAGTCCAAAATTCAGCCGTTCCCCATCTCAGCCCAGAAAGCAGGTAGAACAAGTTTTGTGGTGCCTTTCAGCTGCCTACCGGGGTACTGTAAAAACTACCAACAGGACTCGTTTCTGGCACCTTCCCCGGTGGAGTTGTGCATGGGGTGTGTTTGGAACATTCTGTCACCAGCCGAGTCCAAAATTCAGCCGTTCCCCATCTCAGCCCAGAAAGCAGGTAGAACAAGTTTTGTGGTGCCTTTCAGCTGCCTACCGGGGTACTGTAAAAACTACCAACAGGACTCGTTTCTGGCACCTTCCCCGGTGGAGTTGTGCATGGGGTGTGTTTGGAACATTCTGTCACCAGCCGAGTCCAAAACTCAGCCGATCCCCATCTCAGCCCAGAAAGCAGGTAGAACAAGTTTTGTGGTGCCTTTCAGCTGCCTACCGGGGTAGTGTAAAAACTACCAACAGAACTCGTTTCTGGCACCTTCCCCGGTGGAGTTGTGCATGGGGTGTGTTTGGAACATTTTGTCACCAGGCGAGTCCAAAATTCAGCGATTCCCCATCTCAGCCCAGGAAGCAGATAGAACTGGTTTTGTGGTGCCTTTCAGCTGCCTACCGGGGTACTGTAAAAACTACCAACAGAACTCGTTTCTGGCACCTTCCCCGGTGGAGCTGTGCATGGGGTGTGTTTGGAACATTTTGTCACCAGCCGAGTCCAAAATTCAGCTATTCCCCATCTCAGGCCAGTAAGCAGATAGAACAAGTTTTGTGGTGTCTTTCTCTTGCCTACCGGGGTAGTGTAAAAACTACCAAAAGAACTCATTTCTGGCACCTTCCCCGGTGGAGCTGTGCATGGGGTGTGTTTGGAACATTTTGCCACCAGCCGAGTCCAAAATTCAGCTGTTCCCCATCTCTAGCCCAGGAAGCAGATAGAACAAGTTTTGTGGTGCCTTTTAGCTGCCTACCGGGGTAGTGTAAAAACTACCAACAGAACTCGTTTCTGGCACCTTCCCCGGTGGAGTTGTGCATGGGGTGTGTTTGGAACATTTTGTCACCAGCCGAGTCCAAAATTCAGCCGTTCCCCATCTCAGCCCAGGAAGCAGATAGAACAAGTTTTGTGGTGCCTTTCAGCTGCCTACCGGGGTAGTGTAAAAACTACCAACAGGACTCGTTTCTGGCACCTTCCCCGGTGGAGCTGTGCATGGGGTGTGTTTGGAACATTTTGTCACCAGCCGAGTCCAAAATTCAGCTGTTCCCCATCTCTAGCCCAGGAAGCAGATAGAACAAGTTTTGTGGTGCCTTTCAGCTGCCTACCGGGGTACTGTAAAAACTACCAACAGGACTCGTTTCTGGCACCTTCCCCGGTGGAGTTGTGCATGGGGTGTGTTTGTAACATTCTGTCACCAGCCGAGTCCAAAATTCAGCCGTTCCCCATCTCAGCCCAGAAAGCAGGTAGAACAAGTTTTGTGGTGCCTTTCAGCTGCCTACCGGGGTACTGTAAAAACTACCAACAGGACTCGTTTCTGGCACCTTCCCCGGTGGAGTTGTGCATGGGGTGTGTTTGGAACATTCTGTCACCAGCCGAGTCCAAAATTCAGCCGTTCCCCATCTCAGCCCAGAAAGCAGGTAGAACAAGTTTTGTGGTGCCTTTCAGCTGCCTACCGCGGTACTGTAAAAACTACCAACAGGACTCGTTTCTGGCACCTTCCCCGGTGGAGTTGTGCATGGGGTGTGTTTGGAACATTTTGTCACCACCCGAGTCCAAAATTCAGCCGTTCCCCATCTCAGCCCAGGAAGCAGGTAGAACAAGTTTTGTGGTGTCTTTCTCTTGCCTACCGGGGTAGTGTAAAAACTACCAAAAGAACTCATTTCTGGCACCTTCCCCGGTGGAGTTGTGCATGGGGTGTGTTTGTAACATTCTGTCACCAGCCGAGTCCAAAATTCAGCCGTTCCCCATCTCAGCCCAGGAAGCAGGTAGAACAAGTTTTGTGGTGCCTTTCAGCTGCCTACCGCGGTACTGTAAAAACTACCAACAGGACTCGTTTCTGGCACCTTCCCCGGTGGAGTTGTGCATGGGGTGTGTTTGGAACATTTTGTCACCACCCGAGTCCAAAATTCAGCCGTTCCCCATCTCAGCCCAGAAAGCAGGTAGAACAAGTTTTGTGGTGTCTTTCTCTTGCCTACCGGGGTAGTGTAAAAACTACCAAAAGAACTCATTTCTGGCACCTTCCCCGGTGGAGTTGTGCATGGGGTGTGTTTGTAACATTCTGTCACCAGCCGAGTCCAAAATTCAGCCGTTCCCCATCTCAGCCCAGGAAGCAGGTAGAACAAGTTTTGTGGTGCCTTTCAGCTGCCTACCGGGGTACTGTAAAAACTACCAACAGAACTTGTTTCTGGCACCTTCCCCGGTGGAGTTGTGCATGGGGTGTGTTTGGAACATTTTGTCACCAGCCGAGTCCAAAATTCAGCTATTCCCCATCTCAGGCCAGTAAGCAGGTAGAACCGGTTTTGTGGTGCCTTTCAGCTGCCTACCGGGGTAGTGTAAAAACTACCAACAGGACTCCTTTCTCGCACCTTCCCCGGTGGAGTTGTGCATGGGGTGTGTTTGGAACATTCTGTCACCAGCTGAGTCCAAAATTCAGCCGTTCCCCATCTCAGCCCAGAAAGCAGGTAGAACAAGTTTTGTGGTGCCTTTCAGCTGCCTACCGGGGTACTGTAAAAACTACCAACAGGACTCGTTTCTGGCACCTTCCCCGGTGGAGCTGTGCATGGGGTGTGTTTGGAACATTTTGTCACCAGCCGAGTCCAAAATTCAGCCGTTCCCCATCTCAGCCCAGAAAGCAGGTAGAACAAGTTTTGTGGTGCCTTTCAGCTGCCTACCGGGGTACTGTAAAAACTACCAACAGGACTCGTTTCTGGCACCTTCCCCGGTGGAGTTGTGCATGGGGTGTGTTTGGAACATTCTGTCACCACCCGAGTCCAAAATTCAGCCGTTCCCCATCTCAGCCCAGAAAGCAGGTAGAACAAGTTTTGTGGTGCCTTTCAGCTGCCTACCGGGGTACTGTAAAAACTACCAACAGGACTCCTTTCTCGCACCTTCCCCGGTGGAGTTGTGCATGGGGTGTGTTTGGAACATTCTGTCACCAGCCGAGTCCAAAATTCAGCCGTTCCCCATCTCAGCCCAGAAAGCAGGTAGAACAAGTTTTGTGGTGCCTTTCAGCTGCCTACCGCGGTACTGTAAAAACTACCAACAGGACTCGTTTCTGGCACCTTCCCCGGTGGAGTTGTGCATGGGGTGTGTTTGGAACATTTTGTCACCACCCGAGTCCAAAATTCAGCCGTTCCCCATCTCAGCCCAGGAAGCAGGTAGAACAAGTTTTGTGGTGTCTTTCTCTTGCCTACCGGGGTAGTGTAAAAACTACCAAAAGAACTCATTTCTGGCACCTTCCCCGGTGGAGTTGTGCATGGGGTGTGTTTGTAACATTCTGTCACCAGCCGAGTCCAAAATTCAGCCGTTCCCCATCTCAGCCCAGGAAGCAGGTAGAACAAGTTTTGTGGTGCCTTTCAGCTGCCTACCGCGGTACTGTAAAAACTACCAACAGGACTCGTTTCTGGCACCTTCCCCGGTGGAGTTGTGCATGGGGTGTGTTTGGAACATTTTGTCACCACCCGAGTCCAAAATTCAGCCGTTCCCCATCTCAGCCCAGGAAGCAGGTAGAACAAGTTTTGTGGTGTCTTTCTCTTGCCTACCGGGGTAGTGTAAAAACTACCAAAAGAACTCATTTCTGGCACCTTCCCCGGTGGAGTTGTGCATGGGGTGTGTTTGTAACATTCTGTCACCAGCCGAGTCCAAAATTCAGCCGTTCCCCATCTCAGCCCAGGAAGCAGGTAGAACAAGTTTTGTGGTGCCTTTCAGCTGCCTACCGGGGTAGTGTAAAAACTACCAACAGAACTTGTTTCTGGCACCTTCCCCGGTGGAGTTGTGCATGGGGTGTGTTTGGAACATTTTGTCACCAGCCGAGTCCAAAATTCAGCTATTCCCCATCTCAGGCCAGTAAGCAGGTAGAACTGGTTTTGTGGTGCCTTTCAGCTGCCTACCGGGGTAGTGTAAAAACTACCAACAGAACTCGTTTCTGGCACCTTCCCCGGTGGAGCTGTGCATGGGGTGTGTTTGGAACATTTTGCCACCAGCCGAGTCCAAAACTCAGCCGATCCCCATCTCAGCCCAGAAAGCAGGTAGAACAAGTTTTGTGGTGCCTTTCAGCTGCCTACCGGGGTACTGTAAAAACAACCAACAGGACTCCTTTCTCGCACCTTCCCCGGTGGAGTTGTGCATGGGGTGTGTTTGGAACATTCTGTCACCAGCCGAGTCCAAAATTCAGCCGTTCCCCATCTCAGCCCAGAAAGCAGGTAGAACAAGTTTTGTGGTGCCTTTCAGCTGCCTACCGGGGTACTGTAAAAACTACCAACAGGACTCGTTTCTGGCACCTTCCCCGGTGGAGCTGTGCATGGGGTGTGTTTGGAACATTTTGTCACCAGCCGAGTCCAAAATTCAGCCGTTCCCCATCTCAGCCCAGAAAGCAGGTAGAACAAGTTTTGTGGTGCCTTTCAGCTGCCTACCGGGGGTACTGTAAAAACTACCAACAGAACTCGTTTCTGGCACCTTCCCCGGTGGAGTTGTGCATGGGGTGTGTTTGGAACATTCTGTCACCAGCCGAGTCCAAAATTCAGCCGTTCCCCATCTCAGCCCAGAAAGCAGGTAGAACAAGTTTTGTGGTGCCTTTCAGCTGCCTACCGGGGTAGTGTAAAAACTACCAACAGAACTCGTTTCTGGCACGTTCCGTGGTGGAGCTGTGCATGGGGTGTGTTTGGAACATTTTGCCACCAGCCGAGTCCAAAACTCAGCCGATCCCCATCTCAGCCCAGAAAGCAGGTAGAACAAGTTTTGTGGTGCCTTTCAGCTGACTACCGGGGTACTGTAAAAACTACCAACAGAACTCGTTTCTGGCACCTTCCCCGGTGGAGCTGTGCATGGGGTGTGTTTGGAACATTTTGCCACCAGCCGAGTCCAAAACTCAGCCGATCCCCATCTCAGCCCAGAAAGCAGGTAGAACAAGTTTTGTGGTGTCTTTCTCTTGCCTACCAGGGTAGTGTAAAAACTACCAAAAGAACTCATTTCTGGCACCTTCCCCGGTGGAGTTGTGCATGGGGTGTGTTTGGAACATTCTGTCACCACCCGAGTCCAAAATTCAGCCGTTCCCCATCTCAGCCCAGAAAGCAGGTAGAACAAGTTTTGTGGTGCCTTTCAGCTGACTACCGGGGTACTGTAAAAACTACCAACAGAACTCGTTTCTGGCACCTTCCCCGGTGGAGTTGTGCATGGGGTGTGTTTGGAACATTTTGTCACCAGCCGAGTCCAAAATTAAGCTGTTCCCCATCTCAGCCCAGGAAGCAGATAGAACAAGTTTTGTGGTGCCTTTCAGCTGCCTACCGGGGTACTGTAAAAACTACCAACAGGACTCGTTTCTGGCACCTTCCCCGGTGGAGCTGTGCATGGGGTGTGTTTGGAACATTTTGCCACCAGCCGAGTCCAAAACTCAGCCGATCCCCATCTCATCCCAGAAAGCAGGTAGAACAAGTTTTGTGGTGCCTTTCAGCTGCCTACCGGGGTAGTGTAAAAACTACCAACAGAACTCGTTTCTGGCACCTTCCCCGGTGGAGTTGTGCATGGGGTGTGTTTGGAACATTCTGTCACCACCCGAGTCCAAAATTCAGCCGTTCCCAATCTCAGCCCAGAAAGCAGGTAGAACAAGTTTTGTGGTGCCTTTCAGCTGCCTACCGGGGTAGTGTAAAAACTACCAACAGAACTCGTTTCTGGCACCTTCCCCGGTGGAGTTGTGCATGGGGTGTGTTTGGAACATTCTGTCACCACCCGAGTCCAAAATTCAGCCGTTCCCCATCTCAGCCCAGAAAGCAGGTAGAACAAGTTTTGTGGTGCCTTTCAGCTGACTACCGGGGTACTGTAAAAACTACCAACAGAACTCGTTTCTGGCACCTTCCCCGGTGGAGTTGTGCATGGGGTGTGTTTGGAACATTCTGTCACCAGGCGAGTCCAAAATTCAGCGATTCCCCATCTCAGCCCAGGAAGCAGATAGAACTGGTTTTGTGGTGCCTTTCAGCTGCCTACCGGGGTACTGTAAAAACTACCAACAGAACTCGTTTCTGGCACCTTCCCCGGTGGAGCTGTGCATGGGGTGTGTTTGGAACATTTTGTCACCAGCCGAGTCCAAAATTCAGCTATTCCCCATCTCAGGCCAGTAAGCAGATAGAACAAGTTTTGTGGTGTCTTTCTCTTGCCTACCGGGGTAGTGTAAAAACTACCAAAAGAACTCATTTCTGGCACCTTCCCCGGTGGAGCTGTGCATGGGGTGTGTTTGGAACATTTTGCCACCAGCCGAGTCCAAAATTCAGCTGTTCCCCATCTCTAGCCCAGGAAGCAGATAGAACAAGTTTTGTGGTGCCTTTCAGCTGCCTACCGGGGTAGTGTAAAAACTACCAACAGAACTCGTTTCTGGCACCTTCCCCGGTGGAGGTGTGCATGGGGTGTGTTTGGAACATTTTGTCACCAGCCGAGTCCAAAATTCAGCCGTTCCCCATCTCAGCCCAGAAAGCAGGTAGAACAAGTTTTGTGGTGCCTTTCAGCTGCCTACCGGGGTACTGTAAAAACTACCAACAGGACTCGTTTCTGGCACCTTCCCCGGTGGAGTTGTGCATGGGGTGTGTTTGGAACATTCTGTCACCAGCCGAGTCCAAAATTCAGCCGTTCCCCATCTCAGCCCAGAAAGCAGGTAGAACAAGTTTTGTGGTGCCTTTCAGCTGCCTACCGGGGTAGTGTAAAAACTACCAACAGAACTTGTTTCTGGCACCTTCTCCGGTGGAGTTGTGCATGGGGTGTGTTTGGAACATTTTGTCACCAGCCGAGTCCAAAATTCAGCTATTCCCCATCTCAGGCCAGTAAGCAGGTAGAACCGGTTTTGTGGTGCCTTTCAGCTGCCTACCGGGGTACTGTAAAAACTATCAACAGAACTCGTTTCTGGCACCTTCCCCGGTGGAGTTGTGCATGGGGTGTGTTTGGAACATTCTGTCACCAGCCGAGTCCAAAATTCAGCCGTTCCCCATCTCAGCCCAGAAAGCAGGTAGAACAAGTTTTGTGGTGTCTTTCTCTTGCCTACCGGGGTAGTGTAAAAACTACCAAAAGAACTCATTTCTGGCACCTTCCCCGGTGGAGTTGTGCATGGGGTGTGTTTGGAACATTCTGTCACCAGCCGAGTCCAAAATTCAGCCGTTCCCCATCTCAGCCCAGAAAGCAGGTAGAACTAGTTTTGTGGTGCCTTTCAGCTGCCTACCGCGGTACTGTAAAAACTACCAACAGGACTCGTTTCTGGCACCTTCCCCGGTGGAGTTGTGCATGGGGTGTGTTTGGAACATTTTGTCACCACCCGAGTCCAAAATTCAGCCGTTCCCCATCTCAGCCCAGGAAGCAGGTAGAACAAGTTTTGTGGTGTCTTTCTCTTGCCTACCGGGGTAGTGTAAAAACTACCAAAAGAACTCATTTCTGGCACCTTCCCCGGTGGAGTTGTGCATGGGGTGTGTTTGTAACATTCTGTCACCAGCCGAGTCCAAAATTCAGCCGTTCCCCATCTCAGCCCAGGAAGCAGGTAGAACAAGTTTTGTGGTGCCTTTCAGCTGCCTACCGGGGTAGTGTAAAAACTACCAACAGGACTCGTTTCTGGCACCTTCCCCGGTGGAGCTGTGCATGGGGTGTGTTTGGAACATTTTGTCACCAGCCGAGTCCAAAATTCAGCCGTTCCCCATCTCAGCCCAGAAAGCAGGTAGAACAAGTTTTGTGGTGCCTTTCAGCTGCCTACCGGGGTACTGTAAAAACTACCAACAGGACTCGTTTCTGGCACCTTCCCCGGTGGAGTTGTGCATGGGGTGTGTTTGGAACATTCTGTCACCAGCCGAGTCCAAAATTCAGCCGTTCCCCATCTCAGCCCAGAAAGCAGGTAGAACAAGTTTTGTGGTGCCTTTCAGCTGCCTACCGGGGTACTGTAAAAACTACCAACAGGACTCGTTTCTGGCACCTTCCCCGGTGGAGTTGTGCATGGGGTGTGTTTGGAACATTCTGTCACCAGCCGAGTCCAAAACTCAGCCGATCCCCATCTCAGCCCAGAAAGCAGGTAGAACAAGTTTTGTGGTGCCTTTCAGCTGCCTACCGGGGTAGTGTAAAAACTACCAACAGAACTCGTTTCTGGCACCTTCCCCGGTGGAGTTGTGCATGGGGTGTGTTTGGAACATTTTGTCACCAGGCGAGTCCAAAATTCAGCGATTCCCCATCTCAGCCCAGGAAGCAGATAGAACTGGTTTTGTGGTGCCTTTCAGCTGCCTACCGGGGTACTGTAAAAACTACCAACAGAACTTGTTTCTGGCACCTTCCCCGGTGGAGCTGTGCATGGGGTGTGTTTGGAACATTTTGTCACCAGCCGAGTCCAAAATTCAGCTATTCCCCATCTCAGGCCAGTAAGCAGATAGAACAAGTTTTGTGGTGTCTTTCTCTTGCCTACCGGGGTAGTGTAAAAACTACCAAAAGAACTCATTTCTGGCACCTTCCCCGGTGGAGCTGTGCATGGGGTGTGTTTGGAACATTTTGCCACCAGCCGAGTCCAAAATTCAGCTGTTCCCCATCTCTAGCCCAGGAAGCAGATAGAACAAGTTTTGTGGTGCCTTTTAGCTGCCTACCGGGGTAGTGTAAAAACTACCAACAGAACTCGTTTCTGGCACCTTCCCCGGTGGAGGTGTGCATGGGGTGTGTTTGGAACATTTTGTCACCAGCCGAGTCCAAAATTCAGCCGTTCCCCATCTCAGCCCAGAAAGCAGGTAGAACAAGTTTTGTGGTGCCTTTCAGCTGCCTACCGGGGTACTGTAAAAACTACCAACAGGACTCGTTTCTGGCACCTTCCCCGGTGGAGTTGTGCATGGGGTGTGTTTGGAACATTCTGTCACCAGCCGAGTCCAAAATTCAGCCGTTCCCCATCTCAGCCCAGAAAGCAGGTAGAACAAGTTTTGTGGTGCCTTTCAGCTGCCTACCGGGGTAGTGTAAAAACTACCAACAGAACTTGTTTCTGGCACCTTCTCCGGTGGAGTTGTGCATGGGGTGTGTTTGGAACATTTTGTCACCAGCCGAGTCCAAAATTCAGCTATTCCCCATCTCAGGCCAGTAAGCAGGTAGAACCGGTTTTGTGGTGCCTTTCAGCTGCCTACCGGGGTACTGTAAAAACTATCAACAGAACTCGTTTCTGGCACCTTCCCCGGTGGAGTTGTGCATGGGGTGTGTTTGGAACATTCTGTCACCAGCCGAGTCCAAAATTCAGCCGTTCCCCATCTCAGCCCAGAAAGCAGGTAGAACAAGTTTTGTGGTGTCTTTCTCTTGCCTACCGGGGTAGTGTAAAAACTACCAAAAGAACTCATTTCTGGCACCTTCCCCGGTGGAGTTGTGCATGGGGTGTGTTTGGAACATTCTGTCACCAGCCGAGTCCAAAATTCAGCCGTTCCCCATCTCAGCCCAGAAAGCAGGTAGAACTAGTTTTGTGGTGCCTTTCAGCTGCCTACCGCGGTACTGTAAAAACTACCAACAGGACTCGTTTCTGGCACCTTCCCCGGTGGAGTTGTGCATGGGGTGTGTTTGGAACATTTTGTCACCACCCGAGTCCAAAATTCAGCCGTTCCCCATCTCAGCCCAGGAAGCAGGTAGAACAAGTTTTGTGGTGTCTTTCTCTTGCCTACCGGGGTAGTGTAAAAACTACCAAAAGAACTCATTTCTGGCACCTTCCCCGGTGGAGTTGTGCATGGGGTGTGTTTGTAACATTCTGTCACCAGCCGAGTCCAAAATTCAGCCGTTCCCCATCTCAGCCCAGGAAGCAGGTAGAACAAGTTTTGTGGTGCCTTTCAGCTGCCTACCGGGGTAGTGTAAAAACTACCAACAGGACTCCTTTCTCGCACCTTCCCCGGTGGAGTTGTGCATGGGGTGTGTTTGGAACATTCTGTCACCAGCCGAGTCCAAAATTCAGCCGTTCCCCATCTCAGCCCAGAAAGCAGGTAGAACAAGTTTTGTGGTGCCTTTCAGCTGCCTACCGGGGTACTGTAAAAACTACCAACAGGACTCGTTTCTGGCACCTTCCCCGGTGGAGCTGTGCATGGGGTGTGTTTGGAACATTTTGTCACCAGCCGAGTCCAAAATTCAGCCGTTCCCCATCTCAGCCCAGAAAGCAGGTAGAACAAGTTTTGTGGTGCCTTTCAGCTGCCTACCGGGGTACTGTAAAAACTACCAACAGGACTCGTTTCTGGCACCTTCCCCGGTGGAGTTGTGCATGGGGTGTGTTTGGAACATTCTGTCACCAGCCGAGTCCAAAATTCAGCCGTTCCCCATCTCAGCCCAGAAAGCAGGTAGAACAAGTTTTGTGGTGCCTTTCAGCTGCCTACCGGGGTACTGTAAAAACTACCAACAGGACTCGTTTCTGGCACCTTCCCCGGTGGAGTTGTGCATGGGGTGTGTTTGGAACATTCTGTCACCAGCCGAGTCCAAAACTCAGCCGATCCCCATCTCAGCCCAGAAAGCAGGTAGAACAAGTTTTGTGGTGCCTTTCAGCTGCCTACCGGGGGTAGTGTAAAAACTACCAACAGAACTCGTTTCTGGCACCTTCCCCGGTGGAGTTGTGCATGGGGTGTGTTTGGAACATTTTGTCACCAGGCGAGTCCAAAATTCAGCGATTCCCCATCTCAGCCCAGGAAGCAGATAGAACTGGTTTTGTGGTGCCTTTCAGCTGCCTACCGGGGTACTGTAAAAACTACCAACAGAACTTGTTTCTGGCACCTTCCCCGGTGGAGCTGTGCATGGGGTGTGTTTGGAACATTTTGTCACCAGCCGAGTCCAAAATTCAGCTATTCCCCATCTCAGGCCAGTAAGCAGATAGAACAAGTTTTGTGGTGTCTTTCTCTTGCCTACCGGGGTAGTGTAAAAACTACCAAAAGAACTCATTTCTGGCACCTTCCCCGGTGGAGCTGTGCATGGGGTGTGTTTGGAACATTTTGCCACCAGCCGAGTCCAAAATTCAGCTGTTCCCCATCTCTAGCCCAGGAAGCAGATAGAACAAGTTTTGTGGTGCCTTTTAGCTGCCTACCGGGGTAGTGTAAAAACTACCAACAGAACTCGTTTCTGGCACCTTCCCCGGTGGAGTTGTGCATGGGGTGTGTTTGGAACATTTTGTCACCAGCCGAGTCCAAAATTCAGCCGTTCCCCATCTCAGCCCAGGAAGCAGATAGAACAAGTTTTGTGGTGTCTTTCTCTTGCCTACCGGGGTAGTGTAAAAACTACCAAAAGAACTCATTTCTGGCACCTTCCCCGGTGGAGTTGTGCATGGGGTGTGTTTGTAACATTCTGTCACCAGCCGAGTCCAAAATTCAGCCGTTCCCCATCTCAGCCCAGGAAGCAGGTAGAACAAGTTTTGTGGTGCCTTTCAGCTGCCTACCGGGGTACTGTAAAAACTACCAACAGGACTCGTTTCTGGCACCTTCCCCGGTGGAGCTGTGCATGGGGTGTGTTTGGAACATTTTGTCACCAGCCGAGTCCAAAATTCAGCCGTTCCCCATCTCAGCCCAGAAAGCAGGTAGAACAAGTTTTGTGGTGCCTTTCAGCTGCCTACCGGGGTACTGTAAAAACTACCAACAGGACTCGTTTCTGGCACCTTCCCCGGTGGAGTTGTGCATGGGGTGTGTTTGGAACATTCTGTCACCAGCCGAGTCCAAAATTCAGCCGTTCCCCATCTCAGCCCAGAAAGCAGGTAGAACAAGTTTTGTGGTGCCTTTCAGCTGCCTACCGGGGTACTGTAAAAACTACCAACAGGACTCGTTTCTGGCACCTTCCCCGGTGGAGTTGTGCATGGGGTGTGTTTGGAACATTCTGTCACCAGCCGAGTCCAAAACTCAGCCGATCCCCATCTCAGCCCAGAAAGCAGGTAGAACAAGTTTTGTGGTGCCTTTCAGCTGCCTACCGGGGTAGTGTAAAAACTACCAACAGAACTCGTTTCTGGCACCTTCCCCGGTGGAGTTGTGCATGGGGTGTGTTTGGAACATTTTGTCACCAGGCGAGTCCAAAATTCAGCGATTCCCCATCTCAGCCCAGGAAGCAGATAGAACTGGTTTTGTGGTGCCTTTCAGCTGCCTACCGGGGTACTGTAAAAACTACCAACAGAACTCGTTTCTGGCACCTTCCCCGGTGGAGCTGTGCATGGGGTGTGTTTGGAACATTTTGTCACCAGCCGAGTCCAAAATTCAGCTATTCCCCATCTCAGGCCAGTAAGCAGATAGAACAAGTTTTGTGGTGTCTTTCTCTTGCCTACCGGGGTAGTGTAAAAACTACCAAAAGAACTCATTTCTGGCACCTTCCCCGGTGGAGCTGTGCATGGGGTGTGTTTGGAACATTTTGCCACCAGCCGAGTCCAAAATTCAGCTGTTCCCCATCTCTAGCCCAGGAAGCAGATAGAACAAGTTTTGTGGTGCCTTTTAGCTGCCTACCGGGGTAGTGTAAAAACTACCAACAGAACTCGTTTCTGGCACCTTCCCCGGTGGAGTTGTGCATGGGGTGTGTTTGGAACATTTTGTCACCAGCCGAGTCCAAAATTCAGCCGTTCCCCATCTCAGCCCAGGAAGCAGATAGAACAAGTTTTGTGGTGCCTTTCAGCTGCCTACCGGGGTAGTGTAAAAACTACCAACAGGACTCGTTTCTGGCACCTTCCCCGGTGGAGCTGTGCATGGGGTGTGTTTGGAACATTTTGTCACCAGCCGAGTCCAAAATTCAGCTGTTCCCCATCTCTAGCCCAGGAAGCAGATAGAACAAGTTTTGTGGTGCCTTTCAGCTGCCTACCGGGGTACTGTAAAAACTACCAACAGGACTCGTTTCTGGCACCTTCCCCGGTGGAGTTGTGCATGGGGTGTGTTTGGAACATTCTGTCACCAGCCGAGTCCAAAATTCAGCCGTTCCCCATCTCAGCCCAGAAAGCAGGTAGAACAAGTTTTGTGGTGCCTTTCAGCTGCCTACCGGGGTACTGTAAAAACTACCAACAGGACTCGTTTCTGGCACCTTCCCCGGTGGAGTTGTGCATGGGGTGTGTTTGGAACATTCTGTCACCAGCCGAGTCCTAAATTCAGCCGTTCCCCATCTCAGCCCAGAAAGCAGGTAGAACAAGTTTTGTGGTGCCTTTCAGCTGCCTACCGCGGTACTGTAAAAACTACCAACAGGACTCGTTTCTGGCACCTTCACCGGTGGAGTTGTGCATGGGGTGTGTTTGGAACATTTTGTCACCACCCGAGTCCAAAATTCAGCCGTTCCCCATCTCAGCCCAGGAAGCAGGTAGAACAAGTTTTGTGGTGTCTTTCTCTTGCCTACCGGGGTAGTGTAAAAACTACCAAAAGAACTCGTTTCTGGCACCTTCCCCGGTGGAGTTGTGCATGGGGTGTGTTTGTAACATTCTGTCACCAGCCGAGTCCAAAATTCAGCCGTTCCCCATCTCAGCCCAGGAAGCAGGTAGAACAAGTTTTGTGGTGCCTTTCAGCTGCCTACCGGGGTAGTGTAAAAACTACCAACAGAACTCGTTTCTGGCACCTTCCCCGGTGGAGCTGTGCATGGGGTGTGTTTGGAACATTTTGTCACCAGCCGAGTCCAAAATTCAGCTGTTCCCCATCTCTAGCCCAGGAAGCAGATAGAACAAGTTTTGTGGTGCCTTTCAGCTGCCTACCGGGGTACTGTAAAAACTACCAACAGGACTCGTTTCTGGCACCTTCCCCGGTGGAGTTGTGCATGGGGTGTGTTTGGAACATTCTGTCACCAGCCGAGTCCAAAATTCAGCCGTTCCCCATCTCAGCCCAGAAAGCAGGTAGAACAAGTTTTGTGGTGCCTTTCAGCTGCCTACCGGGGTACTGTAAAAACTACCAACAGGACTCGTTTCTGGCACCTTCCCCGGTGGAGTTGTGCATGGGGTGTGTTTGGAACATTCTGTCACCAGCCGAGTCCAAAATTCAGCCGTTCCCCATCTCAGCCCAGAAAGCAGGTAGAACAAGTTTTGTGGTGCCTTTCAGCTGCCTACCGGGGTAGTGTAAAAACTACCAACAGAACTTGTTTCTGGCACCTTCCCCGGTGGAGTTGTGCATGGGGTGTGTTTGGAACATTTTGTCACCAGCCGAGTCCAAAATTCAGCTATTCCCCATCTCAGGCCAGTAAGCAGGTAGAACCGGTTTTGTGGTGCCTTTCAGCTGCCTACCGGGGTACTGTAAAAACTATCAACAGAACTCGTTTCTGGCACCTTCCCCGGTGGAGTTGTGCATGGGGTGTGTTTGGAACATTCTGTCACCAGCCGAGTCCAAAATTCAGCCGTTCCCCATCTCAGCCCAGAAAGCAGGTAGAACAAGTTTTGTGGTGTCTTTCTCTTGCCTACCGGGGTAGTGTAAAAACTACCAAAAGAACTCATTTCTGGCACCTTCCCCGGTGGAGTTGTGCATGGGGTGTGTTTGGAACATTCTGTCACCAGCCGAGTCCAAAATTCAGCCGTTCCCCATCTCAGCCCAGAAAGCAGGTAGAACTAGTTTTGTGGTGCCTTTCAGCTGCCTACCGCGGTACTGTAAAAACTACCAACAGGACTCGTTTCTGGCACCTTCCCCGGTGGAGTTGTGCATGGGGGGTGTTTGGAACATTTTGTCACCACCCGAGTCCAAAATTCAGCCGTTCCCCATCTCAGCCCAGGAAGCAGGTAGAACAAGTTTTGTGGTGTCTTTCTCTTGCCTACCGGGGTAGTGTAAAAACTACCAAAAGAACTCATTTCTGGCACCTTCCCCGGTGGAGTTGTGCATGGGGTGTGTTTGTAACATTCTGTCACCAGCCGAGTCCAAAATTCAGCCGTTCCCCATCTCAGCCCAGGAAGCAGGTAGAACAAGTTTTGTGGTGCCTTTCAGCTGCCTACCGGGGTAGTGTAAAAACTACCAACAGAACTTGTTTCTGGCACCTTCCCCGGTGGAGTTGTGCATGGGGTGTGTTTGGAACATTTTGTCACCAGCCGAGTCCAAAATTCAGCTATTCCCCATCTCAGGCCAGTAAGCAGGTAGAACCGGTTTTGTGGTGCCTTTCAGCTGCCTACCGGGGTAGTGTAAAAACTACCAACAGAACTCGTTTCTGGCACCTTCCCCGGTGGAGTTGTGTGTGGGGTGTGTTTGGAACATTTTGCCACCAGCCGAGTCCAAAACTCAGCCGATCCCCATCTCAGCCCAGAAAGCAGGTAGAACAAGTTTTGTGGTGCCTTTCAGCTGACTACCGGGGTACTGTAAAAACTACCAATAGAACTTGTTTCTGGCACCTTCCCCGGTGGAGTTGTGCATGGGGTGTGTTTGGAACATTTTGTCACCAGCCGAGTCCAAAATTAAGCTGTTCCCCATCTCAGCCCAGGAAGCAGATAGAACAAGTTTTGTGGTGCCTTTCAGCTGCCTACCGGGGTACTGTAAAAACTACCAACAGGACTCGTTTCTGGCACCTTCCCCGGTGGAGCTGTGCATGGGGTGTGTTTGGAACATTTTGCCACCAGCCGAGTCCAAAACTCAGCCGATCCCCATCTCATCCCAGAAAGCAGGTAGAACAAGTTTTGTGGTGCCTTTCAGCTGCCTACCGGGGTAGTGTAAAAACTACCAACAGAACTCGTTTCTGGCACCTTCCCCGGTGGAGTTGTGCATGGGGTGTGTTTGGAACATTCTGTCACCACCCGAGTCCAAAATTCAGCCGTTCCCCATCTCAGCCCAGAAAGCAGGTAGAACAAGTTTTGTGGTGCCTTTCAGCTGACTACCGGGGTACTGTAAAAACTACCAACAGAACTCGTTTCTGGCACCTTCCCCGGTGGAGTTGTGCATGGGGTGTGTTTGGAACATTCTGTCACCAGGCGAGTCCAAAATTCAGCGATTCCCCATCTCAGCCCAGGAAGCAGATAGAACTGGTTTTGTGGTGCCTTTCAGCTGCCTACCGGGGTACTGTAAAAACTACCAACAGAACTCGTTTCTGGCACCTTCCCCGGTGGAGCTGTGCATGGGGTGTGTTTGGAACATTTTGTCACCAGCCGAGTCCAAAATTCAGCTATTCCCCATCTCAGGCCAGTAAGCAGATAGAACAAGTTTTGTGGTGTTTTTCTCTTGCCTACCGGGGTAGTGTAAAAACTACCAAAAGAACTCATTTCTGGCACCTTCCCCGGTGGAGCTGTGCATGGGGTGTGTTTGGAACATTTTGCCACCAGCCGAGTCCAAAATTCAGCTGTTCCCCATCTCTAGCCCAGGAAGCAGATAGAACAAGTTTTGTGGTGCCTTTCAGCTGCCTACCGGGGTAGTGTAAAAACTACCAACAGAACTCGTTTCTGGCACCTTCCCCGGTGGAGTTGTGCATGGGGTGTGTTTGGAACATTTTGTCACCAGCCGAGTCCAAAATTCAGCCGTTCCCCATCTCAGCCCAGAAAGCAGGTAGAACTAGTTTTGTGGTGCCTTTCAGCTGCCTACCGCGGTACTGTAAAAACTACCAACAGGACTCGTTTCTGGCACCTTCCCCGGTGGAGCTGTGCATGGGGTGTGTTTGGAACATTTTGTCACCAGCCGAGTCCAAAATTCAGCTGTTCCCCATCTCTAGCCCAGGAAGCAGATAGAACAAGTTTTGTGGTGCCTTTCAGCTGCCTACCGGGGTACTGTAAAAACTACCAACAGGACTCGTTTCTGGCACCTTCCCCGGTGGAGTTGTGCATGGGGTGTGTTTGGAACATTCTGTCACCAGCCGAGTCCAAAATTCAGCCGTTCCCCATCTCAGCCCAGAAAGCAGGTAGAACAAGTTTTGTGGTGCCTTTCAGCTGCCTACCGGGGTACTGTAAAAACTACCAACAGGACTCGTTTCTGGCACCTTCCCCGGTGGAGTTGTGCATGGGGTGTGTTTGGAACATTCTGTCACCAGCCGAGTCCAAAATTCAGCCGTTCCCCATCTCAGCCCAGAAAGCAGGTAGAACAAGTTTTGTGGTGCCTTTCAGCTGCCTACCGGGGTAGTGTAAAAACTACCAACAGAACTTGTTTCTGGCACCTTCCCCGGTGGAGTTGTGCATGGGGTGTGTTTGGAACATTTTGTCACCAGCCGAGTCCAAAATTCAGCTATTCCCCATCTCAGGCCAGTAAGCAGGTAGAACCGGTTTTGTGGTGCCTTTCAGCTGCCTACCGGGGTACTGTAAAAACTATCAACAGAACTCGTTTCTGGCACCTTCCCCGGTGGAGTTGTGCATGGGGTGTGTTTGGAACATTCTGTCACCAGCCGAGTCCAAAATTCAGCCGTTCCCCATCTCAGCCCAGAAAGCAGGTAGAACAAGTTTTGTGGTGTCTTTCTCTTGCCTACCGGGGTAGTGTAAAAACTACCAAAAGAACTCATTTCTGGCACCTTCCCCGGTGGAGTTGTGCATGGGGTGTGTTTGGAACATTCTGTCACCAGCCGAGTCCAAAATTCAGCCGTTCCCCATCTCAGCCCAGAAAGCAGGTAGAACTAGTTTTGTGGTGCCTTTCAGCTGCCTACCGCGGTACTGTAAAAACTACCAACAGGACTCGTTTCTGGCACCTTCCCCGGTGGAGTTGTGCATGGGGTGTGTTTGGAACATTTTGTCACCAGCCGAGTCCAAAATTCAGCCGTTCCCCATCTCAGCCCAGGAAGCAGGTAGAACAAGTTTTGTGGTGTCTTTCTCTTGCCTACCGGGGTAGTGTAAAAACTACCAAAAGAACTCATTTCTGGCACCTTCCCCGGTGGAGTTGTGCATGGGGTGTGTTTGTAACATTCTGTCACCAGCCGAGTCCAAAATTCAGCCGTTCCCCATCTCAGCCCAGGAAGCAGGTAGAACAAGTTTTGTGGTGCCTTTCAGCTGCCTACCGGGGTAGTGTAAAAACTACCAACAGAACTTGTTTCTGGCACCTTCCCCGGTGGAGTTGTGCATGGGGTGTGTTTGGAACATTTTGTCACCAGCCGAGTCCAAAATTCAGCTATTCCCCATCTCAGGCCAGTAAGCAGGTAGAACCGGTTTTGTGGTGCCTTTCAGCTGCCTACCGGGGTAGTGTAAAAACTACCAACAGAACTCGTTTCTGGCACCTTCCCCGGTGGAGTTGTGTGTGGGGTGTGTTTGGAACATTTTGCCACCAGCCGAGTCCAAAACTCAGCCGATCCCCATCTCAGCCCAGAAAGCAGGTAGAACAAGTTTTGTGGTGCCTTTCAGCTGCCTACCGGGGTACTGTAAAAACTACCAACAGGACTCCTTTCTCGCACCTTCCCCGGTGGAGTTGTGCATGGGGTGTGTTTGGAACATTCTGTCACCACCCGAGTCCAAAATTCAGCCGTTACCCATCTCAGCCCAGAAAGCAGGTAGAACAAGTTTTGTGGTGCCTTTCAGCTGCCTACCGGGGTACTGTAAAAACTACCAACAGAACTCGTTTCTGGCACCTTCCCCGGTGGAGTTGTGCATGGGGTGTGTTTGGAACATTTTGTCACCAGCCGAGTCCAAAATTAAGCTGTTCCCCATCTCAGCCCAGGAAGCAGATAGAACAAGTTTTGTGGTGCCTTTCAGCTGCCTACCGGGGTAGTGTAAAAACTACCAACAGGACTCGTTTCTGGCACCTTCCCCGGTGGAGCTGTGCATGGGGTGTGTTTGGAACATTTTGCCACCAGCCGAGTCCAAAACTCAGCCGATCCCCATCTCATCCCAGAAAGCAGGTAGAACAAGTTTTGTGGTGCCTTTCAGCTGCCTACCGGGGTAGTGTAAAAACTACCAACAGAACTCGTTTCTGGCACCTTCCCCGGTGGAGTTGTGCATGGGGTGTGTTTGGAACATTCTGTCACCACCCGAGTCCAAAATTCAGCCGTTCCCAATCTCAGCCCAGAAAGCAGGTAGAACAAGTTTTGTGGTGCCTTTCAGCTGCCTACCGGGGTAGTGTAAAAACTACCAACAGAAGTCGTTTCTGGCACCTTCCCCGGTGGAGTTGTGCATGGGGTGTGTTTGGAACATTCTGTCACCACCCGAGTCCAAAATTCAGCCGTTCCCCATCTCAGCCCAGAAAGCAGGTAGAACAAGTTTTGTGGTGCCTTTCAGCTGACTACCGGGGTACTGTAAAAACTACCAACAGAACTCGTTTCTGGCACCTTCCCCGGTGGAGTTGTGCATGGGGTGTGTTTGGAACATTTTGTCACCAGGCGAGTCCAAAATTCAGCGATTCCCCATCTCAGCCCAGGAAGCAGATAGAACTGGTTTTGTGGTGCCTTTCAGCTGCCTACCGGGGTACTGTAAAAACTACCAACAGAACTCGTTTCTGGCACCTTAGCCGGTGGAGCTGTGCATGGGGTGTGTTTGGAACATTTTGTCACCAGCCGAGTCCAAAATTCAGCTATTCCCCATCTCAGGCCAGTAAGCAGATAGAACAAGTTTTGTGGTGTCTTTCTCTTGCCTACCGGGGTAGTGTAAAAACTACCAAAAGAACTCATTACTGGCACCTTCCCCGGTGGAGCTGTGCATGGGGTGTGTTTGGAACATTTTGCCACCAGCCGAGTCCAAAATTCAGCTGTTCCCCATCTCTAGCCCAGGAAGCAGATAGAACAAGTTTTGTGGTGCCTTTCAGCTGCCTACCGGGGTAGTGTAAAAACTACCAACAGAACTCGTTTCTGGCACCTTCCCCGGTGGAGTTGTGCATGGGGTGTGTTTGGAACATTTTGTCACCAGCCGAGTCCAAAATTCAGCCGTTCCCCATCTCAGCCCAGGAAGCAGATAGAACAAGTTTTGTGGTGCCTTTCAGCTGCCTACCGGGGTAGTGTAAAAACTACCAACAGGACTCGTTTCTGGCACCTTCCCCGGTGGAGCTGTGCATGGGGTGTGTTTGGAACATTTTGTCACCAGCCGAGTCCAAAATTCAGCTGTTCCCCATCTCTAGCCCAGGAAGCAGCTAGAACAAGTTTTGTGGTGCCTTTCAGCTGCCTACCGGGGTACTGTAAAAACTACCAACAGGACTCGTTTCTGGCACCTTCCCCGGTGGAGTTGTGCATGGGGTGTGTTTGGAACATTCTGTCACCAGCCGAGTCCAAAATTCAGCCGTTCCCCATCTCAGCCCAGAAAGCAGGTAGAACAAGTTTTGTGGTGCCTTTCAGCTGCCTACCGGGGTACTGTAAAAACTACCAACAGGACTCGTTTCTGGCACCTTCCCCGGTGGAGTTGTGCATGGGGTGTGTTTGGAACATTCTGTCACCAGCCGAGTCCAAAATTCAGCCGTTCCCCATCTCAGCCCAGAAAGCAGGTAGAACAAGTTTTGTGGTGCCTTTCAGCTGCCTACCGGGGTACTGTAAAAACTACCAACAGGACTCGTTTCTGGCACCTTCCCCGGTGGAGTTGTGCATGGGGTGTGTTTGGAACATTTTGTCACCAGCCGAGTCCAAAATTCAGCTCTTCCCCATCTCAGGCCAGTATAGCAGATAGAACCGGTTTTGTGGTGCCTTTCTAGCTGCCTACCGGGGTACTGTAAAAACTACCAACAGAACTCGTTTCTGGCACCTTCCCCGGTGGAGCTGTGCATGGGGTGTGTTTGGAACATTTTGTCACCAGCCGAGTCCAAAATTCAGCGATTCCCCATCTCAGGCCAGTAAGCAGATAGAACCGGTTTTGTGGTGCCTTTCAGCTGCCTACCGGGGTACTGTAAAAACTACCAACAGGACTCGTTTCTGGCACCTTCCCCGGTGGAGTTGTGCATGGGGTGTGTTTGGAACATTCTGTCACCAGCCGAGTCCAAAATTCAGCCGTTCCCCATCTCAGCCCAGGAAGCAGATAGAACAAGTTTTGTGGTGCCTTTCAGCTGCCTACCGGGGTAGTGTAAAAACTACCAACAGAACTCGTTTCTGGCACCTTCCCCGGTGGAGTTGTGCATGGGGTGTGTTTGGAACATTTTGTCACCACCCGAGTCCAAAATTCAGCCGATCCCCATCTCAGCCCAGAAAGCAGGTAGAACAAGTTTTGTGGTGCCTTTCAGCTGACTACCGGGGTACTGTAAAAACTACCAACAGGACTCGTTTCTGGCACCTTCCCCGGTGGAGCTGTGCATGGGGTGTGTTTGGAACATTTTGTCACCAGCCGAGTCCAAAATTCAGCTATTCCCCATCTCAGGCCAGTAAGCAGATAGAACCGGTTTTGTGGTGCCTTTCAGCTGCCTACCGGGGTACTGTAAAAACTACCAACAGAACTCGTTTCTGGCACCTTCCCCGGTGGAGCTGTGCATGGGGTCTGTTTGGAACATTTTGCCACCAGCCGAGTCCAAAATTCAGCTGTTCCCCATCTCTATCCCAGGAAGCAGATAGAACAAGTTTTGTGGTGCCTTTCAGCTGCCTACCGGGGTACTGTAAAAACTACCAACAGGACTCGTTTCTGGCACCTTCCCCGGTGGAGTTGTGCATGGGGTGTGTTTGGAACATTCTGTCACCAGCCGAGTCCAAAATTCAGCCGTTCCCCATCTCAGCCCAGAAAGCAGGTAGAACAAGTTTTGTGGTGCCTTTCAGCTGCCTACCGGGGTACTGTAAAAACTACCAACAGGACTCGTTTCTGGCACCTTCCCCGGTGGAGCTGTGCATGGGGTGTGTTTGGAACATTTTGCCACCAGCCGAGTCCAAAACTCAGCCGATCCCCATCTCAGCCCAGAAAGCAGGTAGAACAAGTTTTGTGGTGCCTTTCAGCTGCCTACCGGGGTAGTGTAAAAACTACCAACAGAACTCGTTTCTGGCACCTTCCCCGGTGGAGTTGTGCATGGGGTGTGTTTGGAACATTCTGTCACCAGCCGAGTCCAAAATTCAGCCGTTCCCCATCTCAGCCCAGAAAGCAGGTAGAACAAGTTTTGTGGTGCCTTTCAGCTGCCTACCGGGGTACTGTAAAAACTACCAACAGGACTCGTTTCTGGCACCTTCCCCGGTGGAGTTGTGCATGGGGTGTGTTTGGAACATTTTGTCACCAGCCGAGTCCAAAATTCAGCTATTCCCCATCTCAGGCCAGTAAGCAGATAGAACCGGTTTTGTGGTGCCTTTCAGCTGCCTACCGGGGTACTGTAAAAACTACCAACAGAACTCGTTTCTGGCACCTTCCCCGGTGGAGCTGTGCATGGGGTGTGTTTGGAACATTTTGCCAGCAGCCGAGTCCAAAATTCAGCTGTTCCCCATCTCTAGCCCAGGAAGCAGATAGAACAAGTTTTGTGGTGCCTTTCAGCTGCCTACCGGGGTACTGTAAAAACTACCAACAGGACTCGTTTCTGGCACCTTCCCCGGTGGAGTTGTGCATGGGGTGTGTTTGGAACATTCTGTCACCAGCCGAGTCCAAAATTCAGCCGTTCCCCATCTCAGCCCAGAAAGCAGGTAGAACAAGTTTTGTGGTGCCTTTCAGCTGCCTACCGGGGTACTGTAAAAACTACCAACAGAACTCGTTTCTGGCACCTTCCCCTGTGGAGTTGAGCATGGGGTGTGTTTGGAACATTTTGTCACCACCCGAGTCCAAAATTCAGCCGATCCCCATCTCAGCCCAGAAAGCAGGTAGAACAAGTTTTGTGGTGCCTTTCAGCTGCCTACCGGGGTACTGTAAAAACTACCAACAGAACTCGTTTCTGGCACCTTCCCCGCTGGAGTTGAGCATGGGGTGTGTTTGGAACATTCTGTCACCAGCCGAGTCCAAAATTCAGCCGTTCCCCATCTCAGCCCAGAAAGCAGGTAGAACAAGTTTTGTGGTGCCTTTCAGCTGCCTACCGGGGTACTGTAAAAACTACCAACAGGACTCATTTCTGGCACCTTCCCCGGTGGAGCTGTGCATGGGGTGTGTTTGGAACATTTTGTCACCAGCCGAGTCCAAAATTCAGCTATTCCCCATCTCAGGCCAGTAAGCAGATAGAACCGGTTTTGTGGTGCCTTTCAGCTGCCTACCGGGGTACTGTAAAAACTACCAACAGAACTCGTTTCTGGCACCTTCCCCGGTGGAGTTGTGCATGGGGTGTGTTTGGAACATTCTGTCACCAGCCGAGTCCAAAATTCAGCCGTTCCCCATCTCAGCCCAGAAAGCAGGTAGAACAAGTTTTGTGGTGCCTTTCAGCTGCCTACCGGGGTACTGTAAAAACTACCAACAGGACTCGTTTCTGGCACCTTCCCCGGTGGAGCTGTGCATGGGGTGTGTTTGGAACATTTTGCCACCAGCCGAGTCCAAAACTCAGCCGATCCCCATCTCAGCCCAGAAAGCAGGTAGAACAAGTTTTGTGGTGCCTTTCAGCTGCCTACCGGGGTAGTGTAAAAACTACCAACAGAACTCGTTTCTGGCACCTTCCCCGGTGGAGTTGTGCATGGGGTGTGTTTGGAACATTCTGTCACCAGCCGAGTCCAAAATTCAGCCGTTCCCCATCTCAGCCCAGAAAGCAGGTAGAACAAGTTTTGTGGTGCCTTTCAGCTGCCTACCGGGGTACTGTAAAAACTACCAACAGGACTCGTTTCTGGCACCTTCCCCGGTGGAGTTGTGCATGGGGTGTGTTTGGAACATTTTGTCACCAGCCGAGTCCAAAATTCAGCTCTTCCCCATCTCAGGCCAGTAAGCAGATAGAACCGGTTTTGTGGTGCCTTTCAGCTGCCTACCGGGGTACTGTAAAAACTACCAACAGAACTCGTTTCTGGCACCTTCCCCGGTGGAGCTGTGCATGGGGTGTGTTTGGAACATTTTGTCACCAGCCGAGTCCAAAATTCAGCTATTCCCCATCTCAGGCCAGTAAGCAGATAGAACCGGTTTTGTGGTGCCTTTCAGCTGCCTACCGGGGTACTGTAAAAACTACCAACAGGACTCGTTTCTGGCACCTTCCCCGGTGGAGTTGTGCATGGGGTGTGTTTGGAACATTCTGTCACCAGCCGAGTCCAAAATTCAGCCGTTCCCCATCTCAGCCCAGGAAGCAGATAGAACAAGTTTTGTGGTGCCTTTCAGCTGCCTACCGGGGTAGTGTAAAAACTACCAACAGAACTCGTTTCTGGCACCTTCCCCGGTGGAGTTGTGCATGGGGTGTGTTTGGAACATTCTGTCACCAGCCGAGTCCAAAATTCAGCCGTTCCCCATCTCAGCCCAGAAAGCAGGTAGAACAAGTTTTGTGGTGCCTTTCAGCTGCCTACCGGGGTAGTGTAAAAACTACCAACAGAACTCGTTTCTGGCACCTTCCCCGGTGGAGTTGTGCATGGGGTGTGTTTGGAACATTTTGTCACCACCCGAGTCCAAAATTCAGCCGATCCCCATCTCAGCCCAGGAAGCAGATAGAACAAGTTTTGTGGTGCCTTTCAGCTGACTACCGGGGTACTGTAAAAACTACCAACAGGACTCGTTTCTGGCACCTTCCCCGGTGGAGCTGTGCATGGGGTGTGTTTGGAACATTTTGTCACCAGCCGAGTCCAAAATTCAGCTATTCCCCATCTCAGGCCAGTAAGCAGATAGAACCGGTTTTGTGGTGCCTTTCAGCTGCCTACCGGGGTACTGTAAAAACTACCAACAGAACTCGTTTCTGGCACCTTCCCCGGTGGAGCTGTGCATGGGGTCTGTTTGGAACATTTTGCCACCAGCCGAGTCCAAAATTCAGCTGTTCCCCATCTCTATCCCAGGAAGCAGATAGAACAAGTTTTGTGGTGCCTTTCAGCTGCCTACCGGGGTACTGTAAAAACTACCAACAGGACTCGTTTCTGGCACCTTCCCCGGTGGAGTTGTGCATGGGGTGTGTTTGGAACATTCTGTCACCAGCCGAGTCCAAAATTCAGCCGTTCCCCATCTCAGCCCAGAAAGCAGGTAGAACAAGTTTTGTGGTGCCTTTCAGCTGCCTACCGGGGTACTGTAAAAACTACCAACAGGACTCGTTTCTGGCACCTTCCCCGGTGGAGCTGTGCATGGGGTGTGTTTGGAACATTTTGCCACCAGCCGAGTCCAAAACTCAGCCGATCCCCATCTCAGCCCAGAAAGCAGGTAGAACAAGTTTTGTGGTGCCTTTCAGCTGCCTACCGGGGTAGTGTAAAAACTACCAACAGAACTCGTTTCTGGCACCTTCCCCGGTGGAGTTGTGCATGGGGTGTGTTTGGAACATTCTGTCACCAGCCGAGTCCAAAATTCAGCCGTTCCCCATCTCAGCCCAGAAAGCAGGTAGAACAAGTTTTGTGGTGCCTTTCAGCTGCCTACCGGGGTAGTGTAAAAACTACCAACAGAACTCGTTTCTGGCACCTTCCCCGGTGGAGTTGTGCATGGGGTGTGTTTGGAACATTTTGTCACCACCCGAGTCCAAAATTCAGCCGATCCCCATCTCAGCCCAGGAAGCAGATAGAACAAGTTTTGTGGTGCCTTTCAGCTGACTACCGGGGTACTGTAAAAACTACCAACAGGACTCGTTTCTGGCACCTTCCCCGGTGGAGCTGTGCATGGGGTGTGTTTGGAACATTTTGTCACCAGCCGAGTCCAAAATTCAGCTATTCCCCATCTCAGGCCAGTAAGCAGATAGAACCGGTTTTGTGGTGCCTTTCAGCTGCCTACCGGGGTACTGTAAAAACTACCAACAGAACTCGTTTCTGGCACCTTCCCCGGTGGAGCTGTGCATGGGGTCTGTTTGGAACATTTTGCCACCAGCCGAGTCCAAAATTCAGCTGTTCCCCATCTCTATCCCAGGAAGCAGATAGAACAAGTTTTGTGGTGCCTTTCAGCTGCCTACCGGGGTACTGTAAAAACTACCAACAGGACTCGTTTCTGGCACCTTCCCCGGTGGAGTTGTGCATGGGGTGTGTTTGGAACATTCTGTCACCAGCCGAGTCCAAAATTCAGCCGTTCCCCATCTCAGCCCAGAAAGCAGGTAGAACAAGTTTTGTGGTGCCTTTCAGCTGCCTACCGGGGTAGTGTAAAAACTACCAACAGGACTCGTTTCTGGCACCTTCCCCGGTGGAGCTGTGCATGGGGTGTGTTTGGAACATTTTGCCACCAGCCGAGTCCAAAACTCAGCCGATCCCCATCTCAGCCCAGAAAGCAGGTAGAACAAGTTTTGTGGTGCCTTTCAGCTGCCTACCGGGGTAGTGTAAAAACTACCAACAGAACTCGTTTCTGGCACCTTCCCCGGTGGAGTTGTGCATGGGGTGTGTTTGGAACATTCTGTCACCAGCCGAGTCCAAAATTCAGCCGTTCCCCATCTCAGCCCAGAAAGCAGGTAGAACAAGTTTTGTGGTGCCTTTCAGCTGCCTACCGGGGTAGTGTAAAAACTACCAACAGAACTCGTTTCTGGCACCTTCCCCGGTGGAGTTGTGCATGGGGTGTGTTTGGAACATTTTGTCACCAGCCGAGTCCAAAATTCAGCCGATCCCCATCTCAGCCCAGGAAGCAGATAGAACAAGTTTTGTGGTGCCTTTCAGCTGACTACCGGGGTACTGTAAAAACTACCAACAGGACTCGTTTCTGGCACCTTCCCCGGTGGAGCTGTGCATGGGGTGTGTTTGGAACATTTTGTCACCAGCCGAGTCCAAAATTCAGCTATTCCCCATCTCAGGCCAGTAAGCAGATAGAACCGGTTTTGTGGTGCCTTTCAGCTGCCTACCGGGGTACTGTAAAAACTACCAACAGAACTCGTTTCTGGCACCTTCCCCGGTGGAGCTGTGCATGGGGTCTGTTTGGAACATTCTGTCACCAGCCGAGTCCAAAATTCAGCCGTTCCCCATCTCAGCCCAGAAAGCAGGTAGAACAAGTTTTGTGGTGCCTTTCAGCTGCCTACCGGGGTACTGTAAAAACTACCAACAGGACTCGTTTCTGGCACCTTCCCCGGTGGAGCTGTGCATGGGGTGTGTTTGGAACATTTTGCCACCAGCCGAGTCCAAAACTCAGCCGATCCCCATCTCAGCCCAGAAAGCAGGTAGAACAAGTTTTGTGGTGCCTTTCAGCTGCCTACCGGGGTAGTGTAAAAACTACCAACAGAACTCATTTCTGGCACCTTCCCCGGTGGAGTTGTGCATGGGGTGTGTTTGGAACATTCTGTCACCAGCCGAGTCCAAAATTCAGCCGTTCCCCATCTCAGCCCAGAAAGCAGGTAGAACAAGTTTTGTGGTGCCTTTCAGCTGCCTACCGGGGTACTGTAAAAACTACCAACAGGACTCGTTTCTGGCACCTTCCCCGGTGGAGTTGTGTATGGGGTGTGTTTGGAACATTTTGTCACCAGCCGAGTCCAAAATTCAGCTATTCCCCATCTCAGGCCAGTAAGCAGATAGAACCGGTTTTGTGGTGCCTTTCAGCTGCCTACCGGGGTACTGTAAAAACTACCAACAGAACTCGTTTCTGGCACCTTCCCCGGTGGAGCTGTGCATGGGGTGTGTTTGGAACATTTTGCCACCAGCCGAGTCCAAAATTCAGCTGTTCCCCATCTCTAGCCCAGGAAGCAGATAGAACAAGTTTTGTGGTGCCTTTCAGCTGCCTACCGGGGTAGTGTAAAAACTACCAACAGGACTCGTTTCTGGCACCTTCCCCGGTGGAGTTGTGCATGGGGTGTGTTTGGAACATTCTGTCACCAGCCGAGTCCAAAATTCAGCCGTTCCCCATCTCAGCCCAGAAAGCAGGTAGAACAAGTTTTGTGGTGCCTTTCAGCTGCCTACCGGGGTACTGTAAAAACTACCAACAGAACTCGTTTCTGGCACCTTCCCCGGTGGAGTTGAGCATGGGGTGTGTTTGGAACATTTTGTCACCACCCGAGTCCAAAATTCAGCCGATCCCCATCTCAGCCCAGAAAGCAGGTAGAACAAGTTTTGTGGTGCCTTTCAGCTGCCTACCGGGGTACTGTAAAAACTACCAACAGAACTCGTTTCTGGCACCTTCCCCGGTGGAGTTGTGCATGGGGTGTGTTTGGAACATTCTGTCACCAGCCGAGTCCAAAATTCAGCCGTTCCCCATCTCAGCCCAGAAAGCAGGTAGAACAAGTTTTGTGGTGCCTTTCAGCTGCCTACCGGGGTACTGTAAAAACTACCAACAGGACTCGTTTCTGGCACCTTCCCCGGTGGAGTTGTGCATGGGGTGTGTTTGGAACATTTTGTCACCAGCCGAGTCCAAAATTCAGCTCTTCCCCATCTCAGGCCAGTAAGCAGATAGAACCGGTTTTGTGGTGCCTTTCAGCTGCCTACCGGGGTACTGTAAAAACTACCAACAGAACTCGTTTCTGGCACCTTCCCCGGTGGAGCTGTGCATGGGGTGTGTTTGGAACATTTTGTCACCAGCCGAGTCCAAAATTCAGCTATTCCCCATCTCAGGCCAGTAAGCAGATAGAACCGGTTTTGTGGTGCCTTTCAGCTGCCTACCGGGGTACTGTAAAAACTACCAACAGAACTCGTTTCTGGCACCTTCCCCGGTGGAGCTGTGCATGGGGTGTGTTTGGAACATTTTGCCACCAGCCGAGTCCAAAATTCAGCTGTTCCCCATCTCTAGCCCAGGAAGCAGATAGAACAAGTTTTGTGGTGCCTTTCAGCTGCCTACCGGGGTACTGTAAAAACTACCAACAGGACTCGTTTCTGGCACCTTCCCCGGTGGAGTTGTGCATGGGGTGTGTTTGGAACATTCTGTCACCAGCCGAGTCCAAAATTCAGCCGTTCCCCATCTCAGCCCAGAAAGCAGGTAGAACAAGTTTTGTGGTGCCTTTCAGCTGCCTACCGGGGTACTGTAAAAACTACCAACAGAACTCGTTTCTGGCACCTTCCCCGGTGGAGTTGAGCATGGGGTGTGTTTGGAACATTTTGTCACCACCCGAGTCCAAAATTCAGCCGATCCCCATCTCAGCCCAGGAAGCAGATAGAACAAGTTTTGTGGTGCCTTTCAGCTGACTACCGGGGTACTGTAAAAACTACCAACAGGACTCGTTTCTGGCACCTTCCCCGGTGGAGCTGTGTATGGGGTGTGTTTGGAACATTTTATCACCAGCCGAGTCCAAAATTCAGCTATTCCCCATCTCAGGCCAGTAAGCAGATAGAACCGGTTTTGTGGTGCCTTTCAGCTGCCTACCGGGGTACTGTAAAAACTACCAACAGAACTCGTTTCTGGCACCTTCCCCGGTGGAGCTGTGCATGGGGTCTGTTTGGAACATTTTGCCACCAGCCGAGTCCAAAATTCAGTTGTTCCCCATCTCTATCCCAGGAAGCAGATAGAACAAGTTTTGTGGTGCCTTTCAGCTGCCTACAGGGGTACTGTAAAAACTACCAACAGGACTCGTTTCTGGCACCTTCCCCGGTGGAGTTGTGCATGGGGTGTGTTTGGAACATTCTGTCACCAGCCGAGTCCAAAATTCAGCCGTTCCCCATCTCAGCCCAGAAGGCAGGTAGAACAAGTTTTGTGGTGCCTTTCAGCTGCCTACCGGGGTACTGTAAAAAATACCAACAGAACTCGTTTCTGGCACCTTCCCCGGTGGAGTTGTGCATGGGGTGTGTTTGGAACATTCTGTCACCACCCGAGTCCAAAATTCAGCCGTTCCCCATCTCAGCCCAGAAAGCAGGTAGAACAAGTTTTGTAGTGCCTTTCAGCTGCCTACCGGGGTACTGTAAAAACTACCAACAGAACTCGTTTCTGGCACCTTCCCCGGTGGAGATGTGCATGGGGTGTGTTTGGAACATTTTGCCACCAGCCGAGTCCAAAACTCAGCCGATCCCCATCTCAGCCCAGAAAGCAGGTAGAACAAGTTTTGTGGTGTCTTTCTCTTGCCTACCAGGGTAGTGTAAAAACTACCAAAAGAACTCATTTCTGGCACCTTCCCCGGTGGAGTTGTGCATGGGGTGTGTTTGGAACATTCTGTCACCAGCCGAGTCCAAAATTCAGCCGTTCCCCATCTCAGCCCAGAAAGCAGGTAGAACAAGTTTTGTAGTGCCTTTCAGCTGACTACCGGGGTACTGTAAAAACTACCAACAGAACTCGTTTCTGGCACCTTCCCTGGTGGAGTTGTGCGTGGGGTGTGTTTGGAACATTTTGTCACCAGGCGAGTCCAAAATTCAGCGATTCCCCATCTCAGCCCAGGAAGCAGATAGAACTGGTTTTGTGTTGCCTTTCAGCTGCCTACCGGGGTACTGTAAAAACTACCAACAGGACTCGTTTCTGGCACCTTCCCCGGTGGAGTTGTGCATGGGGTGTGTTTGGAACATTTTGTCACCAGCCGACTCCAAAATTCAGCTATTCCCCATCTCAGGCCAGTAAGCAGATAGAACCGGTTTTGTGGTGCCTTTCAGCTGCCTACCGGGGTAGTGTAAAAACTACCAACAGAACTCGTTTCTGGCACCTTCCCCGGTGGAGCTGTGCATGGGGTGTGTTTGGAACATTTTGTCACCAGCCGAGTCCAAAATTCAGCCGTTCCCCATCTCAGCCCAGAAGGCAGGTAGAACAAGTTTTGTGGTGCCTTTCAGCTGCCTACCGGGGTACTGTAAAAAATACCAACAGAACTCGTTTCTGGCACCTTCCCCGGTGGAGTTGTGCATGGGGTGTGTTTGGAACATTTTGTCACCAGCCGAGACCAAAATTCAGCTATTCCCCATCTCAGCCCAGAAAGCAGATATAACCGGATTTGTGGTGCCTTTCAGCTGCCTACCGGGGTACTGTAAAAACTACCAACAGAACTCGTTTCTGGCACCTTCCCCGGTGGAGATGTGCATGGGGTGTGTTTGGAACATTTTGCCACCAGCCGAGTCCAAAACTCAGCCGATCCCCATCTCAGCCCAGAAAGCAGGTAGAACAAGTTTTGTGGTGTCTTTCTCTTGCCTACCAGGGTAGTGTAAAAACTACCAAAAGAACTCATTTCTGGCACCTTCCCCGGTGGAGTTGTGCATGGGGTGTGTTTGGAACATTCTGTCACCACCCGAGTCCAAAATTAAGCTACCCCATCTCAGCCCAGGAAGCAGATAGAACAAGTTTTGTGGTGCCTTTCAGCTGACTACCGGGGTAGTGTAAAAACTACCAACAGAACTCGTTTCTGGCACCTTCCCCGGTGGAGTTGTGCATGGGGTGTGTTTGGAACATTTTGCCACCAGCCGAGTCCAAAACTCAGCCGATCCCCATCTCAGCCCAGAAAGCAGGTAGAACAAGTTTTGTGGTGTCTTTCTCTTGCCTACCAGGGTAGTGTAAAAACTACCAAAAGAACTCATTTCTGGCACCTTCCCCGGTGGAGTTGTGCATGGGGTGTGTTTGGAACATTCTGTCACCAGCCGAGTCCAAAATTCAGCCGTTCCCCACCTCAGCCCAGGAAGCAGGTAGAACATGTTTTGTGGTGCCTTTCAGCTGACTACCGGGGTACTGTAAAAACTACCAACAGAACTCGTTTCTGGCACCTTCCCCGGTGGAGTTGTGCGTGGGGTGTGTTTGGAACATTTTGTCACCAGGCGAGTCCAAAATTCAGCTGTTCCCCATCTCAGGCCAGGAAGCAGATAGAACCGGTTTTGTGGTGCCTTTCAGCTGCCTACCGGGGTACTGTAAAAACTACCAACAGAACTCGTTTCTGGCACCTTCCCCGGTGGAGCTGTGCATGGGGTGTGTTTGGAACATTTTGCCACCAGCCGAGTCCAAAACTCAGCCGATCCCCATCTCAGCCCAGAAAGCAGGTAGAACAAGTTTTGTGGTGCCTTTCAGCTGCCTACCGGGGTACTGTAAAAACTACCAACAGGACTCGTTTCTGGCACCTTCCCCGGTGGAGTTGTGCTTGGGGTGTGTTTGGAACATTCTGTCACCAGCCGAGTCCAAAATTCAGCCGTTCCCCATCTCAGCCCAGAAGGCAGGTAGAACAAGTTTTGTGGTGCCTTTCAGCTGCCTACCGGGGTAGTGTAAAAACTACCAACAGGACTCGTTTCTGGCACCTTCCCCGGTGGAGTTGTGCATGGGGTGTGTTTGGAACATTTTGTCACCAGCCGAGACCAAAATTCAGCTATTCCCCATCTCAGCCCAGAAAGCAGGTAGAACAAGTTTTGTGGTGCCTTTCAGCTGCCTACCGGGGTACTGTAAAAACTACCAACAGAACTCGTTTCTGGCACCTTCCCCGGTGGAGTTGTGCATGGGGTGTGTTTGGAACATTCTGTCACAAGCCGAGTCCAAAACTCAGCCGATCCCCATCTCAGCCCAGAAAGCAGGTAGAACAAGTTTTGTGGTGTCTTTCTCTTGCCTACCGGGGTAGTGTAAAAACTACCAAAAGAACTCATTTCTGGCACCTTCCCCGGTGGAGTTGTGCATGGGGTGTGTTTGGAACATTCTGTCACCAGCCGAGTCCAAAATTCAGCCGTTCCCCATCTCAGCCCAGAAAGCAGGTAGAACAAGTTTTGTGGTGCCTTTCAGCTGACTACCGGGGTACTGTAAAAACTACCAACAGAACTCGTTTCTGGCACCTTCCCCGGTGGAGTTGTGTGTGGGGTGTGTTTGGAACATTTTGTCACCAGGCGAGTCCAAAATTCAGCGATTCCCCATCTCAGCCCAGAAAGCAGGTAGAACTGGTTTTGTGGTGCCTTTCAGCTGCCTACCGGGGTACTGTAAAAACTACCAACAGGACTCGTTTCTGGCACCTTCCCCGGTGGAGCTGTGCATGGGGTGTGTTTGGAACATTTTGTCACCAGCCGAGTCCAAAATTCAGCTATTCCCCATCTCAGGCCAGTAAGCAGATAGAACCGGTTTTGTGGTGCCTTTCAGCTGCCTACCGCGGTACTGTAAAAACTACCAACAGAACTCGTTTCTGGCACCTTCCCCGGTGGAGTTGTGCATGGGGTGTGTTTGGAACATTCTGTCACCAGCCGAGTCCAAAATTCAGCCGTTCCCCATCTCAGCCCAGAAAGCAGGTAGAACAAGTTTTGTGGTGCCTTTCAGCTGCCTACCGGGGTACTGTAAAAACTACCAACAGGACTCGTTTCTGGCACCTTCCCCGGTGGAGTTGTGCATGGGGTGTGTTTGGAATATTCTGTCACCACCCGAGTCCAAAATTCAGCCGTTCCCCATCTCAGCCCAGAAGGCAGGTAGAACAAGTTTTGTGGTGCCTTTCAGCTGCCTACCGGGGTAGTGTAAAAACTACCAACAGGACTTGTTTCTGGCACCTTCCCCGGTGGAGCTGTGCATGGGGTGTGTTTGGAACATTTTGTCACCAGCCGAGTCCAAAATTCAGCCTTTCCCCATCTCAGCCCAGAAAGCAGGTAGAACAAGTTTTGTGGTGCCTTTCAGCTGCCTACCGCGGTACTGTAAAAACTACCAACAGGACTCGTTTCTGGCACCTTCCCCGGTGGAGTTGTGCTTGGGGTGTGTTTGGAACATTCTGTCACCAGCCGAGTCCAAAATTCAGCCGTTCCCCATCTCAGCCCAGAAGGCAGGTAGAACAAGTTTTGTGGTGCCTTTCAGCTGCCTACCGGGGTAGTGTAAAAACTACCAACAGGACTCGTTTCTGGCACCTTCCCCGGTGGAGTTGTGCATGGGGTGTGTTTGGAACATTTTGTCACCAGCCGAGACCAAAATTCAGCTATTCCCCATCTCAGCCCAGAAAGCAGGTAGAACAAGTTTTGTGGTGCCTTTCAGCTGCCTACCGGGGTACTGTAAAAACTACCAACAGAACTCGTTTCTGGCACCTTCCCCGGTGGAGTTGTGCATGGGGTGTGTTTGGAACATTCTGTCACAAGCCGAGTCCAAAACTCAGCCGATCCCCATCTCAGCCCAGAAAGCAGGTAGAACAAGTTTTGTGGTGTCTTTCTCTTGCCTACCGGGGTAGTGTAAAAACTACCAAAAGAACTCATTTCTGGCACCTTCCCCGGTGGAGTTGTGCATGGGGTGTGTTTGGAACATTCTGTCACCAGCCGAGTCCAAAATTCAGCCGTTCCCCATCTCAGCCCAGAAAGCAGGTAGAACAAGTTTTGTGGTGCCTTTCAGCTGACTACCGGGGTACTGTAAAAACTACCAACAGAACTCGTTTCTGGCACCTTCCCCGGTGGAGTTGTGTGTGGGGTGTGTTTGGAACATTTTGTCACCAGGCGAGTCCAAAATTCAGCGATTCCCCATCTCAGCCCAGAAAGCAGGTAGAACTGGTTTTGTGGTGCCTTTCAGCTGCCTACCGGGGTACTGTAAAAACTACCAACAGGACTCGTTTCTGGCACCTTCCCCGGTGGAGCTGTGCATGGGGTGTGTTTGGAACATTTTGTCACCAGCCGAGTCCAAAATTCAGCTATTCCCCATCTCAGGCCAGTAAGCAGATAGAACCGGTTTTGTGGTGCCTTTCAGCTGCCTACCGCGGTACTGTAAAAACTACCAACAGAACTCGTTTCTGGCACCTTCCCCGGTGGAGTTGTGCATGGGGTGTGTTTGGAACATTCTGTCACCAGCCGAGTCCAAAATTCAGCCGTTCCCCATCTCAGCCCAGAAAGCAGGTAGAACAAGTTTTGTGGTGCCTTTCAGCTGCCTACCGGGGTACTGTAAAAACTACCAACAGGACTCGTTTCTGGCACCTTCCCCGGTGGAGTTGTGCATGGGGTGTGTTTGGAATATTCTGTCACCAGCCGAGTCCAAAATTCAGCCGTTCCCCATCTCAGCCCAGAAGGCAGGTAGAACAAGTTTTGTGGTGCCTTTCAGCTGCCTACCGGGGTAGTGTAAAAACTACCAACAGGACTTGTTTCTGGCACCTTCCCCGGTGGAGCTGTGCATGGGGTGTGTTTGGAACATTTTGTCACCAGCCGAGTCCAAAATTCAGCCTTTCCCCATCTCAGCCCAGAAAGCAGGTAGAACAAGTTTTGTGGTGCCTTTCAGCTGCCTACCGGGGTAGTGTAAAAACTACCAACAGAACTCATTTCTGGCACCTTCCCCGGTGGAGTTGTGCATGGGGTGTGTTTGGAACATTCTGTCACAAGCCGAGTCCAAAACTCAGCCGATCCCCATCTCAGCCCAGAAAGCAGGTACAACAAGTTTTGTGGTGCCTTTCTCTTGCCTACCGGGGTAGTGTAAAAACTACCAAAAGAACTCATTTCTGGCACCTTCCCCGGTGGAGCTGTGCATGGGGTGTGTTTGGAACATTTTGTCACCAGCCGAGTCCAAAATTCAGCTATTCCCCATCTCAGGCCAGTAAGCAGATAGAACCGGTTTTGTGGTGCCTTTCAGCTGCCTACCGGGGTACTGTAAAAACTACCAACAGAACTCGTTTCTGGCACCTTCCCCGGTGGAACTGTGCATGGGGTGTGTTTGGAACATTTTGCCACCAGCCGAGTCCAAAACTCAGCCGATCCCCATCTCAGCCCAGAAAGCAGGTAGAACAACTTTTGTGGTGTCTTTCTCTTGCCTACCGGGGTAGTGTAAAAACTACCAAAAGAACTCATTTCTGGCACCTTCCCCG